>NC_134713.1:146029996-146361663 GCF_049634645.1 Pelodiscus sinensis | reverse complement strand
GGCGCTGGGGAGGGGGGCGGCCAGGGCAGTCTGAGGATGCCCATCCCCGCCCCCTCTCCCCGGCGCTGCCCACTGTACCGCACTCCGCTCCTCGGGAAGCCTGGGAGGGAGAGGGGCTACCCTGCCACCCTCTCTGCGGTGGGGGATAAAAGGCCGTTTCCCGTCTGCCCTCCCGACCTACGCTCTGCCCGGAACCCTTGCACCCCCCCGTGCGCTGGCGTCGGGGGGGGAGGAGGCGAAAGGGACGGGTTCGGTGTGCGGCGTGCGGGCTCAGCCGATTGGCCCCTTCCGAGCCAAGTGCCTGGCGTTTTGTGTGCGAGTGTGTTTTTTCCCCCAAGAAAAGCGCTCGCATGCCACCTTTTTCCGGTGACCGTAAAGTGAGGAAGGGCGGGCACCGTGGAGGGCTGTCCGGGCCGTGCAGGACGTCCTGGGGTGGGGGCAAGAACGGGCGGTTGGGCGCCCTAGGCCGCGAGAGAAGGAAGGGACCTGCGGAGGGCCCTCCTCTCGCGGTGAGACCCGCCACCGTCTGCGTTTCCCTCTCGGGGACAGCAGGCCGGCACCCGACCGGTGCGGACAAGGTCCCCCCCGCCTCCCCCTGCTGCCACCGCCACCGGTGCTGTGCGTGGAGGGGGGGGGGGGCGCGGCCACAGAAGGGCGTAACACGGAGGGCGGGAGAAAGAATCCCCGAAAACCTCGCAACAACTCTTAGCGGTGGATCACTCGGCTCGTGCGTCGATGAAGAACGCAGCTAGCTGTGAGAATTAATGTGAATTGCAGGACACATTGATCATCGACACTTCGAACGCATTTGCGGCCCCGGGTTCCTCCCGGGGCTACGCCTGTCTGAGCGTCGCTTGAAAGTCAATCATCTCCGCGGGTGCGGTGGCGGCGGGAGGCTGCCCTCCTCCTCCTCCTCTGGTGCTGGAGGGCAGTGAGGCAACCTGCCGCCGAAGCTCTGCCGGAGATGTGGCTGGGGTGTCGCAGGCACCGGGCCGGTCCTTCGTGGCTGTCCCCAACGCCTACGTCCCCCTAAATTCAGACCCGATGCCCCGGAGCGTCCGCTTCGGGGAGCTCGTCCCGTGTGCGGAGGAGCGGTGCCGCAGGGAGAGTCAGACATCCCTTTGTGCATCCCCCAGACATGGCCTCTGTGCAAGTATGTCGGCTCTGACGGTGCAGGGCACAGTCATCTGCACCTCGCAGGGGGTGCTGGGCATCATCCACTGCGTCCCTGGGGAGAAATGACCACTCCCCTTCTTTCTCCACAGCCACACCAGCTGCACGTGCAGGGTGCACCACCCTGCCTGGGACATGCTCTCACACCCGAGGGCTCCTCCAGACCACCAGCACATGGCAGGAGTACCGGGACCAGCACTTGGGGACCCTGTGAACCCTGCACTGCACCATCCAGGCCTGGGTGCAGGAGGACCTGCAGCTCCGCTGGGAGTAGCTTGCCCAGGACTGTGCCTTGTGCTCCCACCTGCAGGCCCTGCTGCAGAACATGCATATAAGGGCAGTAAGATATTCTTCGTCTTATTTTCTATCCCTTTTTTAATAATTCCTGTCATCCAATTTGCTTTTTTGACTTCTGCCACACACTGCATAGATGTTTTCAGAGAATTATCCACGATAACTCCAAGATCTCTTTCCTGATTAGTTGTAGCTAAATTAGCCCCCATCATATGGTATATATAGTTGGGGTTATTTTTTCCAATGTACATTACTTTACATTTATGCACATTAGATTTCATTTGCCTTTTTGTTGCCCAATCACTCAGTTTGGTGAGAGTTTTCTGAAGTTCTTGACAGTCTGCTTTTGTCTTGACTATCTTGAACAGTTTAGTATTGTCCGCAAACTTTGCCACCTCACTGCTTACCCCCTTCTCTAGATAAGTTGAATAGAATTTGTCCTAGGACTGACCCTTGGGGAACACCACTAATTACCCCCCTCCATTCTGAAAATTTACCATTTATTCCTACCCTTTGTTTCCTGTCTTTTAACCGGCTTTCAGTCCATGAAAGGCTCTTCCCTCTTATGCCATGACAACCTAATTTACACAAGAGCCTTTGGTGAGGGATCTTGTCAAAGGCTTTCTGGAAATCTAAGTATATTATATCTACTGGATCCCCCTTGTCCGCATTTTTGTATCTCAATTGTCCAGGGACCCCACTGGTTTTTTAGCAGGCTTCCTGCTTCTAATGTACTTTAAAAATGTTGCTATTACTTTGAGTTTTTGGCTAGCTGTTCCTCAAAAATCTTTTTTGTTTTTTCTTTGTTTTGTTTTTACATTTAGAGCATGGAATTACTATCCATAGTGATTCTATGGAACATTTTGATTGATTTAAGATTTTTACTTCATTTGATTCTACATTATCTTTCACATATAGTGCCATTCCGCCATCTGCACAACCTATTCTGTCCTTCCGTATATATTTTATATCCCGGTATGATTGTGTTCCACTGATTGTCTTCATTCTGTCTATTATGTCAATCTTCTCCTTTAATATGAGGCACTCTTGTTCACCCATCTTATTAGTTAGACTTCTAGCATTTTTGTACAAGCACTTTAAAAAATTGCCCCTGTTTATTTGTCTGCCCTTCCTTGATGTATTAGATTCTTTTATAGGTGATTGTTTCTTGTCTTTATAACTGTTGTTCTTTGAGATGTGTTGCTCATGTCCATTCCAAATCCCACTTGCCTCCCCTTCCTCGGAGTAGTCTGGTAAGAAGGAACTGAGGGCAAGGAGGACCAGCAGGGGCATATATTGGTCAATAAACCAGCGCCACTCCAGGGGGCTCCCCTGCTGGTCTTACAGATATTGCTAAGGGAAAAATTTCCGATGATGCGTGCACACTGCACACACACACTTATATGGAATGGACATGAGCAACACATCTCAAAGAACAATAGTTACAAGGTAAGTAACCATTCTTTCTATATATTCGGTGTTGAGGACAACTTTTCTGTGTGCTGTGACTGGCAGGTGGAAGCTGTGAGCTTCTAATCAAGGTTTGAAATCTAGAAGCCTCTGCTTATTGGTTGAGCCTTAATCAGGAGGAGGGGCTATCAGGCAATCCAGAACTTTATAAAGCAGTGAGTCAGAGACCAGGAAGCTTTATGAACAGGGGATGCTAACAGGGAGTTTTGAGAGGGAGTTGGGAAGGGGGCAAGATACACTCGCCATTCTTTAAAATCTTTTCACTAACCTATTATTAAAACTTCCTGAGCTCTGGTGGGCCTTCAGAGATTGATAGCATCAGAGACAAGGCTTTGAGACAGGCCTAGCCTCAGCCTTATAAAAAAAGCAGCCAGAGTGAATCCTAAGAGCAGTGAACAGGGCAGCAGATGACATGGGAGTTTGCCTGGGAGTTCACCCTGGGAGACCCCCATAGTTTTGGTGCTCTTTTCCTTAAAAAAATGTATTTTTTTTTATCCTGCTCTTCAAGGAGGCATTTAATAACATCTGAGGAATCTCTCAGAAGGAAAGCAGATATGGATAGTGATAGGTCTGCTGTTATTACCTGCTCTTCCTCCCAGAACAAAAAAGGGATTTCATCTGCAAGCTGGTCGCCATTTTGGAAGAAAAAATTGGCAGACTTGAGGCCCAAGTATCAACCTTACATTCCATCAGAGAGGATGAAGACTTCCTCAATAGAAAGCAGCATTTAATCCTGCAGGCACAGCAAGCTGAGCAGTCAGTGAGGGCAGTACAGGACAAGGAAGAAAATTGGCAGCATGTAACCTCTAAAAGAAGAAGAAAGCCAACCCAGGTATCCCCCATTCTTGTAGAGGTAAGTAACTGCTTTCAGGCTCTGTCCACAGGCACTGCCTTGGAGAATGCTTTGGCAGGGATCTCTCAGGGAAGAAATCAGATGGGAATACCATCTACCAGAAGGAATGGGATGTGTAGTCCTAGGGATGTGGGTTCCACAACCACCACCCCCAAAAGAAGACGACAGATGGTGGTGGTCGGGGACTCCCTCCTAAGAGGGACTGAATCATCCATCTGCCGTCCACACCTGGAATCTCAAGAAGTGTGCTGCTTAGCAGGAGCTTGCATTCAGGATGTGACTGAGAGTCTTCCAAAATGGATCAAACCTTCAGATCACTACCCCTTCCTGCTTCTCCATGTAGGAACTAAGAATATGGCAAAGAATGACCTTGATCAGGTCACAGCAGATTATGTAGCACTAGGAAGAAGGATCAAGGAATTTGAAGTGCAAGTGGTATTCTCATCCATTTTTCTAGTTGAAGGAAAAGGTACAGGAATTGTCGAATTGATGAAGTAAATGTGTGGTTATGCAGGTGGTGTCGGAGAGAGGGCTTTGGTTTCTTCAACCATGGGAAACAAGGTTTACAGGAGCGGTCGACAAAGGCTTCACCTGTCGACCAATCCATGTCTTGACTGCCATGCTGTGCCAATGATCAGTTGAGCCGGCACAGCATGGCAGCAATGTTTATTTTAATGAAGCCAGGGATATTTAAATCCCGGCTTCTTTGACTATGTCGGGTAGCCTAGTTTACATGCCTCTGTCGGTAGAGGCACGTAGTCTAGACATACCTCAAGAGAGGAAAGAGCACCTTCACGGGCAGGCTTGCAAACCTAGTAAGGAGGGCTTTAAATTAGGTTTGTTGGGGGACAGTGACCAAAGTCCTGAGGTAAGTAAGGAAGTCGGATACTAGGAAGAAACACAAGGAAGAACGAGCAACAAAGGAGGGCCGCTGATTCGATTGGAGAAGGTAGGGCAATCACATTGTTATCTAAGGTGTTTGTACATAAATGCAAGAAGCCTAGGAAACAAACAGGAAGAATTAGAAGCCCTGGCGCACAGTCAAAGAACTATGATTTGATTGGAATAATGGAGACTTGGTGGGATGACTTGCATGACTGGAGCACTGTCATGGAAGGGTATAAACTGTTCAGGAAGAACAGGCGGGGGAGAAAAGGAGGAGAAGTTGCATTATATGTAAGAGCAATATGATTGCTCAGAGCTCCGGTATCTAGAGGGAGAAAAGCCTGTTGAGACTCTATGGGTTAAGTTTAGAGGTGAAAGCAACAGCACTGATGTTTTGGTTGATGTCTGCTTTAGACCACCGGATCAGGTGGATGAGGTAGACGAGTCTTTCTTCAGACAACTGAGAAGGTTTCAGATCGCAGGCCCTGGTTCTCATGGGGGACTTTAATCACCATGACATCTATTGGAAGACCAATACACCAGTACACAGACAATCCAGGAAGTTTTTGGAGAATGTTGGGGATAACTTCTTGGTACACGTGCTGAAGGAACCAACCAGGGGCCATGCGCAGCTTGACCTGCTGATCACAAACAGGGATGAACTAGTAGGGGATGTAGAGGTGGGTGCCAACCTGGGAAGCAATGATCATGAGATGGTAGATTTCAGGATCCTGACCAAAGAAAGAAAGGAGAGTAGCAAAATACTCACCCTGGACTTCAGAAAAGCGGACTTTGACTCCCTCAGAGAACTGATGGGCAGGATTTCCTGGGATGCTTACATGAAGGGGAAATGAGTCCAGGAGAGCTGGCAGTATTTTAAAGAAGTCTTATTGAAGGCCCAGAAAGAAACCATCCCAATGTGCAGCAAGAAAAGCAAATATGGTAGGTGACCAGATTGGCTTACCGGGGAAATCCTTGGTAAGCTTAAACACAAAAAGGAAGCTTACAAGAAGTGGAAACTTGGACAGATGACTAGGGAGGAGTATAAATATATTACTTGAGAGTGCAGGGGAGCTATCAGGAAGGCGAAAGCACAACTGGAATTGCAGCTAGCAAGGGACATGAACGGTAACAGGAAAGGTTTCTACAGGCATTTTACCAATAAGAGGGTGATCAGAGAAGGTGTGGGGCCCTTACTGGATGAGGAAGGTAACCTAGGGTATGTCTACACTACCCCCCTAGTTCGAACTAGGGGGGTAATGTAGTCATTCGGAGTTGCAAATGAAGCCAGGGATTTGAATTTCCCGGGCTTCATTTGCATGATGCCGGCCAGCGCCATTTTTAAATGCCAGCTAGTTCGGACCCCGTGCCGCGCGGCTACACGCGGCACGGACTAGCTAGTTCGGATTAGGCTTCCTATTCCGAACTAGCTGTACGCCTTGTGACTAGCCGGCATTTAAAAATGGCGCCAGCCGGCATCATGCAAATGAAGCCCGGGAAATTCAAATCCCGGGCTTCATTTGCAACTCTGAATGACTACATTACCCCCCTAGTTCGAACTAGGGGGGGTAGTGTAGACATACCCCTAGTGACAGATGATGTGGGGAAAGCTGAAGTACTCAATGCTTTCTTTGCTTCTGTCTTCAAGGTCAAGATCAGCTCCCAGACTAATGCACTAGGCAACGCAATATGGGAAAGAGGTGCACAGACCTTGGTGGTGAAAGAACAAGTTAGGAACTATTTAGAAAAGCTGTACATACACAAATCCATGGGTCCAGATTTATTGCATCCAAGGGTATTGAGGGAGTTGGCAAATGTCATTGCAGAGCCTTTGGCCATTATCTTTGAAAACTTGTGGAGATCAGGAGAGATCCCTGATGATTGGAAAAAGGGAAATGTAGTGCCCATCTTTCAAAAAAACCAAAGAAGGACAATCCAGGGGACTACAGACTGGTCAGCCTTACCTCAGTCCCCGGAAAAATCATGGAGTGGAGCCTCAAGGAATCCATTTTGAAGCACTTCGAAGAGGGAAAAGTGATCAGGAATAGTCAACATGGATTCACGAAGGTCAAGTCATGCCTAGCCAATCTGATTAGCGTCTATAATGAGGTAGCTGGCTCTGCGCATATGGGAAAGTGAGTGGATGTGATATACCTTGACTTTAGCAAAGCTTTTTATACGGTCTCCCACAATATTCTTGCCAGCAAGTTAAGTGAGTATGGACTGGATAAATGGACTGTCAGGCCCAACAGGTAGTGATCAATGCCTCGATTTCAGATTGGCAGATGGTTTCTAGTGGCATACCCAAAGGATCTGTTCTAAGACTGGTTTTGTTCAACATCTTTATTAATGATCTGGATGAGGGGATGCATTGCACCCTCAGCAAGTTTGCAGATGACACTAAGCTAGGGGGAAAAGGTAGATATGCTGGAGAGCAGGGATAGGTTCCAGAGTGACCTAGACAAATTAGAGGATTGGGCCAAAAGAAATCTGATAAGGTTCAACAAGCATAAGTGTAGAGTCCTGCTCTTGGGACGGAAGAATCCCAAGCATTGTTAGAGGCTGGGGACCAACTGGCTAAGTAGCAGTTCTGCAGAAAAGGACCTGGGGATTACAGTAGATGAGAAGCTGGATATGATTCAACAGTGTGCCCTTGTAGCCAAGAAGGCTAATGTCATATTAGGTTGCATTAGGAGGAGCATTGCCAGCAGATCTAAAGAAGTGATTATTCCACTTTATTCAGCTCTGGAGTACTGTGTCCAGTTCTGGGCCCCCCACCATAGAAAGGATATGGACACATTGGAGAGGGTCTAGCGGAGGGTGACCAAAATGATTAGCTGGAGCACATGACCTATGAGGAGAGACTAAGGGTTTGGGGTTTGTTTAGTCTACAGAAGAGAAGAGTGAGGGGAGGGATTTGATAGCAGCTTTCAACTTCCTAAAGGGAGGTTCCAAAGAGGATGGAAAGAGGCTGTTCACAGTATTGATGGATGGCAGAACAAGGAGAATGGTCTCAAGTTACAGTGGGGGAGGTCTAGGTTGGAGATTAGGAAAAACTATTTCCCAACAAGGGTGCTGAAGTACTGGAATGGGTTACCTAGAGAGGTGGTGGAATCTCCATCCCTAGAGGTTTTTAAGTCTCGGCCTGAGAAAGCCATGGTTGGATGATTTAGTTGGGATTGGTCCTCCCTTGGGCAGGGGGCTGGACTTGCTGACCTCCAGAGGGGTCTCTTCCAGCCCTAGGATTCTATGATTTCCTCCTCAGTATCAAAAAGTGAGCCATCCATAATTATTAGTTATGGTTGAAAATCTTGGCATTACTTTAGCAGGAGATGAATGAAAGTTTATTTGCATTGAAACAACTCTACAGCTGCACTGCACTATAAGCAGAGTCACACTATGTCAGATTGTGTTATAAACAGGTCCCACGTTGAGATTACATTGCAGTAGCCAATCTTTGCCCATAATACCATACCAAAAAAGGGGGCCATGTGGGGTGTTGAATAGAAGCTCACTGTCTGCTAATCCTGTGTACGCTGTTCATGTGTTTGTATAATGTCTGTGTGTGCAATTATAAGCATGTACTTGTATGGATACTGAATATTTCCCTGCATGTGGTTGAGCATTGGGCAGGGCCTGGCCTATGGACATGCTAATTAGCGAGGCCCTGTGGGACAATGGCACTCAGTGGGCCAAGGACACACCTAAAGAATGAGGGCTGACACCTGAGAGCTAACAGCAGGGAACACAGAGATTGGCCGCTGGCCAGGTGACCTGCTGCAGCCAAGAAGAGACCAGGAAGGTATAAAGAGGTCCTGTGGTCGACGCCATCTTGGTCTTCAGCTCAACACTTCATCCCAGAGACAGCAATGCAGGGATCGAAGAGCCAGAAAGACCTGTGGACCCATCCTGATCCTAGGATGCGCAACAAGGACTTTTAAACCATCAGCTGTAACATCTCTGCTAGAGCCTGCATCGAAGACTGGGAGATTCGATGCATGTAATGTATGATTCTTTAGCAACCTCACTCTCATGCTTTTCTTTCTTGTGGTAATAAACCTTTAGTTGTTAGATGCTAAAGGATTGGCTCAGCGTGATTTGTGGGTAAGGTCCAGAGGGTAAATTGACCAGGGATTTGTGGCTGGTTTCTTGGAACCGGACAGAACTTGTTCGGGGTAGATGGGATTGGGTGCTAGGACCCCCCAATCTGTGTATGATGCCCGGGGCCATCTGGGGCACGGATTGCTGGGGTGTCGGAGGGGTTTTGCTCGTGAGGCTTCAGGCAGGCAGCTGAAGCACTCTGTGGGACTGGTTTGTGGCCAGTTTGGAGAGGTCACCAGTCTGAGGGCTGTAAGGAGCCCTGGATTTGAGCAATTCGCCCTAAGCGGACGCCCTCAGCTGTGCCCAGACATGGCCCGGTCAGTCACAGCAGCCTGTCTTGATTTGAAGATTTTAAGAGATGAAGAACCCAGCCGCTTCCCTTGGCAGTTTCTTCCATTGGTCAGTCCCTCTCATTTCTGTTCCTTGCTTCTAATATTAATTTGTGTGACCTTAGCTGAAATTAAGCCTACTTAAAAGGTTAATATGCAAACACAGCAAAATGCACGCTCACTATACCATATACTGTTTTAGCAGTACTTCCTTTTATTATCATGGTCACCAACAAGCAAGAAAAGTTTAAAAATCTAAATTAAAATATGAATATTGCCTATGATTAAAACATACATATGCATGTACGGACATGCGTAGACACACACAATGTAATTTTCTCTTTCTTCTACCTTTACTCCCACTACCTGAAATGAGAACAGAGCCAATCCGTTAACTAAGTATTATCCTACAATTCAGAATAAATGCTGCTAAAAATGAAACATAAAATTAGGCTGTCATTTTTCTGTCACTCACTCGAGATATTAAATGCCCTTCTGTAATGCTCTTAATTTCCATTAGAATACCTTGCTGACAAATGCATATCACTTCAGAAGTAACCAGAACTCCGCTGCAGTTTGGGTTCTGACTGCAGTATTCTCTCTTATGCACCACACAGATATATGGTAACTCTACTCACTGTTCCTTTGAAGGAAAACTCTGCTTCATCCACCACAGGTGCAGAAGCCCTTCTTGGAGCAGAACAAGTGTAGTTGTCCTGATGAGGCGCACAGGATTTCAGAAGGCTGTATATGAGTTGCTTATACCCAGTGAGAGGGGGTCACTCACCACCGTAGCGGGGGTCCGTCGTCTGTCCCCGGAATCAGTCCATTCCGCCCGCACAGGCCTCCGCTCACGTGGCGTTTCCCCTCTGGAATCTTCCGGTCGCGTTGCTCTCTTCGCCACACTGCCCTCCGGCAGTGCCCAAGTCACTTGCTCTGAGCCCCCCTTCCGGGGGTTTGGTGTCTCTCCAGCAGGCCTGTCCGCGGGCCTAGCAGGCTGGCCGGTTGGCTGTCCAAGCGTCCTGGCCCCGCCTGACTCTCTAGCCCTGCCCTAGCTCCAGAGAGCGTCCTGCTCCCTCGGCAGCCAGGCTCACACTGCCTTTTCTGAAGCAGCCCTTCCCTTTTATAGCTCCCAGCTGGGCCTTAATGGGCCAACGCCGCCCAGCTGGGCTGAACTCCCCGGGCCTGCTCCAGGCTGGGGTTTGGCTCTTAAAGGGCCAGTACAGGGCAGCTGCCCTGCTACACACCCTCCCCCTTAAATTTCTCCCGGGGGGGGGGGGGGGGAGTCCCCTGCTGCCTGCCCTGTTCCACAAGTCCCAGCCGCGTCCCGCTACGAGGCGGGGCCGCAGTTCCATGCATCCATATCAAGTCCTCCTCCCGGAGTGGACCCGGGACGGCCTGGCCGGGGGGGGGGGGGGCGCAGGCCCACCCGTCTCACTGCGCCCCGGCCCAGGGACCCTGAGTGCAGCCGCGTCACTGCGATTGACTCAGTCCGGACGTTGCTGGCCGTGGCGGCTCTCCCGCCTGAGCGATCCCTGGGCCCCTTCTTCCCCCCTTTCCCGGGTACCTGTAACTTCTGAGGGCTCGTCGGCTGTCGAGCTGTCCCCGTCGTTCTAGTAGGGTCTGGGCGGCCAGCTCCAGGGGTCAAGGGTTGGGTCCCGCGAGGTCCCGCCGGCGGTTCGGCCACGGCGTTCCAGCACCCACCGGGGATCTAGCTGGTCCAGCACGTCGGGCTCGTCCTCGGGGTCCTGGGGTGCTCCTGCCGCTGGTCTGCGCCCGGCCTCCGTACCCCATTCTGGGAAGTTTCGGCCGGCCTCCAGGAACTCAGCTGGGGGCAGCCCAGCCCAGGCCTCAGCCTCCCCAGGCAGGAGTTCAGGGTCTGCCTCCCACTCCTCCAGTGGCTGGGCCCTGACTGCCCTCTCCCGCCGTCTTCTTAACCTCCCTGCCCCGCCCTCTGGGTTCCGGTCAGGTGACGGAGTGGGGTCCGCCTCCGCCCACCCGGGCGTCCTGAGGGGTTCCTCCTCTTCTGGTTCTGTGGGCGGCCAGTCCGCCCTGCTACCTGCCTTCCCCCATAAGTCCCGGTCCCCCACCTCGGGGTTGGATTCTTGTTCCTCATCCAGGTGGGACAATGCGTCCGCATTGGTGTTGGCCTTGCCCGCCCTGTGGTGTATAGAAAACACATAGGGTTGAAGGGCTAAATACCACCTCATAAGGCGGCTATTGGTGTCCTGCATAGTTTGTAGCCACTTTAGCGGGGCATGGTCTGTCAATAGGGTAAACTCACCCCCTAACAGGTAGTACCTTAGGGCTTCAACCGCCCATTTGATCGCCAGGGCCTCTCTTTCTATTACGGAGTACTGGCGTTCTCGGGGAAACAGCTTATGGCTGATAAAGACCACCGGATGCTCTTCTCCACCGACCTCCTGGGAGAGTACGGCGCCCAGCCCAGTGGCGGAGGCATCTGTCTGTAGACAAAAAGGTTTATCGAAGTCTGGGCTAAGCAAAACGGGCTCGCTACACAGGGCTTCTTTAAGTTGTTGAAAGGCAGAGTCACACTCTGTGTCCCACCTCACTCTCTGAGGTTTGTCCTTCATGAGCAGAGAGGTGAGCGGCGCCGCTATGCTAGCAAATTGGGGGACAAATCGGCGGTAATACCCCGCCAGTCCCAGAAATTGTCGGACCTTCCTTTTCGTGGTCGGTGTGGGGTAATTTCATATGGCCTCTACCTTCCCCACCAGGGGCCGGACTAGCCCGCGCCCCAAACGATAACCCAGATAGGTGGTCTCTTGCGCGCCGATTTTACACTTTTTGGGGTTAGCCGTGAGACCCGCGTCACGGAGCGTCCGTAACACGGCCGCCACTTGGTTTATGTGGTCCTCCCAGTCGCGACCATAGATGACCCCATCATCCAGGTAAGCTGTGGCATATTCCAGATGAGGGGCGAGCAGGCGATCCATCATCCGCTGAAAGGTGGCGAGCGCCCCATGGAGGCCGAATGGCATGCGCACGAAGTGGAAGAGCCCGGACGGGGTGGTGAAAGCTGTCTTCTCCTGGGACTCCCGATCCAGCGGGATCTGCCAATAGCCCTTGGTCAGGTCGAGGGTTGTTATGAACTTGGCCTTTCCCAGGCGCTCCAGCAGTTCATCCGTCCGGGGCATCGGATAGGCGTCAAACTTCGATATCGCGTTCACCTTTCGAAAGTCGATGCAAAACCTAATGCTTCCATCTGGCTTAGGGACCAACACGACTGGGCTCCTCCACTCACTTCTGGATCGCTCGATCACTCCCAGCTCCAAAATGGTGCGAACCTCATTTTCCATGACGTCGCGCATCCGTCAGGGAAGAGGTCGGTTTCCCTCGCGAACGACCTGTCCGGGTAGGGTTCGGATGGTGTGCGTTATCACCGAGGTTCGGCCCGGACGCGAAGTAAAGGTCCTGGTGAACGTTTCGATGAGCACCTGGGCCACACGCCGTTGGTCCTTAGACAGGGTGTCCGCGAGCTGGGGTATCTCCTCCTCCTTGGCGTCAGGGACCCTAGGACTTAACATGGGCTCCGACGGGTAGGGCGCAATCAACATGCCTTCTCGCCCTCGCCAAGATTTGAGGAGGTTCACATGGTATATTTGTTTTTTTCTTCGCCGGTCCGGATGATGAATTTCATAGGTGACCGGGCCCACTCGTCGGGAGACCTCATACGGCCCCTGCCAGCGGGCCAGCAATTTTGACTCCTCTGAGGGGAGTAACAGCAACACCCGATCCCCGGGTTCAAACACTCTTTCCTGGGCCCCCCGGTTATACCCTCGCTCCTGCGCTCCCTGGGCCGCCTGTATGTTTTCTTGAGCCAAGGCCCTCACCTGCATGAGTCTCTCCTGAAGCCGGAGTACGTACTGCAGAAGCCTGACCGAGGAGGAGGGGGTCCGTTCCCAGGTCTCTCTGACCAGATCGAGGACGCCACGAGGTCGTCTGCCGTACAGGAGCTCGAAGGGGGAAAAAAATCGAGTGGAGGCCTGTGGCACCTCCCGCACCGCCATCAAGAGCAGAGGGATGAGCTGGTCCCAGTGCTTCATGTCTGGTGGAGGAAACCTTCTCAGCATCCCCTTCAGGGTGCGGTTGAACCGCTCTACCAGCCCGTCGGTTTGGGGGTGGTAGACAGAGGTCTGTAGCTTGTGAATACCCAGGAGGTCGCAGACCTGACGCAGCAACCGGGATGTAAAGTTCGTTCCTTGGTCCGTCAGTAGTTCCCGAGGTAGCCCGACCCAGGCAAAAATCCGCACCAACTCGTTCGCGATTGTGCGGTCACGGGTGTTTCGAAGGGGGATGGCCTCGGGGAACCGGGTTGCATAGTCCATGATCGTTAAGATATAACGAAACCCAGCCGCGCTCCGCGGAAAGGGCCCCACTATGTCCAAGGCAATCCTTTCGAAGGGGGTCCCTACCACGGGCAAAGGGACAAGGGAAGCCTTCGGCACCCCGGGGGCTGCGGCGAGCTGGCAGGCTGGACATGACTGGCAATAGTCTTTGACCTTTTTGTACACCCCGGGCCAGAAGAAGCGGGCCAGGACTCGGGCCAGGGTCTTCTCATGCCCGAGGTGCCTGGCGGCGGGAATGTCGTGCGCCAACCTCAGCACGGCTCGTCGATGGGCCCGGGGTACCAACAACTGGGCCTCTTCTTCCTGTGTCTGCGGGTTCCGCCCGACCCGGTAGAGCCGGTCAGCTTGTAGCTCAAACCGGGGCCAGTGTGCCGCCCTCTGAGGATCCACCACCGTCCCATCGACACAGGCGAGCTGGGCGTAGGCCTCCCGCAGGGTGGGAGCCTCCCGCTGGTCGCTGGGAAAATCCGCCGAGTCCAGCGCAATCAGCACATCCTCCGGGTCTGAGCGCACTGGGTCGGCTGGGACAGGGGCGTCGCGCTCGGCGGGGTCCTCCCTGTCGAGCGACCCCTGCGGCCGGACTGCCTGGAGTTCCTCCCCCAGGAGTTCCACGCGGGGCTCGGTCGGCGCAGGTAAGTCTTTAACGAGAGCAGTAAGACCTGGCCAGTCGCGTCCTAGCACCATAGGGTATGGCAGGTGCGGCACCACCCCCACTCGCATCATTCGGGTGACTCCACGCACCATCAAGGGGAGCCGGACCTGGGGATAGGTCTTCACGTCCCCATGGACGCACCGCAGCTGCAGCTCCCCCGCAGGCGCCGCGGTGTCAGGCAGTACATCGGGGCGGATAAGCGTCTGGCTGCATCCCGAGTCGAGGAGGGCAAACACTGCGGGGTCCCCTGCGGGTTCCCGCGTGGTCAGGGATAGGGAGCTAGCCAGTGGAGTCGGGGCGGCCCCCATACCGGCCTGGTCCTGCTCCGCCACCTCCTGTAGAGCCTGGCAGTACTGCGCATCCAGCTGCTGTACCAGCCTCTGCTGTTGTAGGAGCTGCGCCGCCAACCGTTGGGCTCGAAGCTTCAATGGCGGCTGTCGCCCCTTAGTCAGTCCGTCGGGCATTGCCTCTCCCTCCATGGCCCTCCCGCTTGAGCTCGCCGAGAGGGGAGGAGGGAACCCCGCAAACTTCTCTCTTTGCGTGGGGTGTTTTTTTTTTTTTTTTTTTTTTTTTTTGGGTCCACTGTGGCACACGCGGAGCCCTTACGTCAGGGCCGGGATCGCGTATCTTCAGGTACCCACATTCTCTACCATCTGTGAGGGGGTCACTCACCACCGTAGCGGGGGTCCGTCGTCTGTCCCCGGAATCAGTCCATTCCGCCCGCACAGGCCTCCGCTCACGTGGCGTTTCCCCTCTGGAATCTTCCGGTCGTGTTGCTCTCTTCGCCACACTGCCCTCCGGCAGTGCCCAAGTCACTCGCTCTGAGCCCCCCTTCCGGGGGTTTGGTGTCTCTCCAGCAGGCCTGTCCGCGGGCCTAGCAGGCTGGCCGGTTGGCTGTCTAAGCGTCCTGGCCCCGCCTGACTCTCTAGCCCTGCCCTAGCTCCAGAGAGCATCCTGCTCCCTCGGCAGCCAGGCTCACACTGCCTTTTCTGAAGCAGCCCTTCCCTTTTATAGCTCCCAGCTGGGCCTTAATGGGCCAACGCCGCCCAGCTGGGCTGAACTCCCCGGGCCTGCTCCAGGCTGGGGTTTGGCTCTTAAAGGGCCAGTACAGGGCAGCTGCCCTGCTACACCCAGTATGGCTAGAGTCTGGTTGTACAGAATTTCCCTGAGTGGCTACAGGCAGGAGATTTGGGTTCAGGCAGAGAGAGTTGCTTTGTGGATCATCCAGTCCATCTTGCCCATGGAAGGCAGTGTTAGGGTACCGAGGCTACCCAAACTATTCTATTATGTTGCAATAGACTCCAGTGTGGCAGGGGGCTGAGAGTGTCTTCCCCGTTGCACCCCTCAGAACTCTACAGTACTTGGGCTGCAGCGGGAGGAAGGTTCCCATGGAGGAAAGTGCTTTAGCAGTTTGCTTATTATGCTGCCAAAGTTTGTTCTCCAGCACTGAATTCAAGTGGGGTCCAATTTTAAAACTCTGGGAGCAGAGTCTCCACTGTGGGCAAGATCTTGGTCAAGGAAGGGGCTCATTACAGAGCTGGTTATTATCTCCCAGTTCTTAGCACTGTTTCTGCCCTGGGAAGGCAGTGGTGCGTCATCTACACTCCCTTCTCATTCTTGGCAAGATCTTGGTAGAGCAATGCAGTGGGTCCCAGTAACTAGGGGTGTGACGTAGTGGGGGTACCTGGCTGGTTTCTATGCTGCTGGCTCTGGGGTAACCCCCACTGGCTGTCGTGGGGGCCATGACCCAGCAAAACAGGATGAGTCACTATGCAAACCAGTGACCAGACACCCCCTATGGAGAGGAACAAAGGAAGGTGGAATGCTGCCCTGGCTGGGGGGCAGGGCTGGAAGTGAGAGAGTTGGTGGCTGGCTGGCTGGGAGGATGGAGGAGACAGCCTAGGGAGAGGAGCTGGAGGTTAGGGGCCCAGTCTACCCCCAACTCAAGGGGGCCTGAGGCATCCTAGCCCAGCTCTGTGACCAGATTACATCTGTGCTGTGCTGTATCCTGGAGAGGCAATAAACTTCCTCTATTCCACCGGCTGGTGCGGTCTGTTTGTGCCATTTCAGGGTGCAGGAGACAGGGGACCCCCAACGCGCCGTCACACTGGTGTCAGGAGTGGGATCCACTGCACCCCGTGGATGAAGCTCCCAGCGGCAAGCGACAAGGCGCCGTAGAAGCAAGAGCCCTGGAGGCAGAGTGAAGCGGTTCCGGGGAATCGTGGGGCGCTGCAGCACTAGACTGGTGAGTCTGCACCGAGGGACCCAGCAGGCAGATGGCCTACGCCCGACTCTTGAAGGCAGAGCTGGTGGGGCTGTGCAGAGAGAGGGGCTTGCCTGTGCGGAAAGCAACCAAGGCCCAGCTGATTGCCCAGCTGGAGGAGAATGATCAGCCACAGGGCCAGGATCTTGTCCCCAGGGGAAGCAGCCAGACCCCCCCCTGAGAGTGTGTCAGGCTCAGAGAGGGGGAGGAGCGCTGGAACCCACTGGAGATATGAGACAGCGTCTCCTGGGAGGCCTGCAAGTAATAGCCCATCTAGGGCAGGGGCCAGCCCAGCGGAGCTGCGGCGGCTGGAGATCCAGCTGCGGATCAAGGAATTGGAAGTAGAGGACCGAGAGAAGGAGCGCCAAGATCGAGAGAGGGACCGCCAGGACCGAGAGAGGCAGCGACAGCATGAGCTGGCCATGGCAGAGCGGAGAACCGGCGGGGCACCGGCTGCGCCAAGTGCGGATGGGCCCCAAGGTCCCAGAACTGCCAGACGCTTGGAGAGGCTCGTGGTGGCCCAATTGAAGGACGTGGGCGACATAGACGGGTTCCTCAGTGCCTTTGAGAGGGCCTGTGGACTGCAACGGGTTCCCCCAGCTGACTGGCTGCAGGAGCACATCCCCGCACTGAACCAGGAGGCGGCCGGAGTGCTCAGCCAGCTGGAGGACCTACAGCCAGGGGATTACAACCGAGTCAAGGAGGCCCTGCTGCATAAGTTCGGGCTGACCCCCGAGATGTACAGGAAGAAGTTCCGGGGGGTACAGAAAGAGCCACGGGAGACCTATGTGGACCTGGCCTTCCGCCTGGCGCAATACTGCCGCAAGTGGGTGTCTGGAGTCGGAGCCCAGACTGCAGAGGAGCTGCTCAAGCTGGTCATGATGGAGCAGTTCTATGAAGCGTGCCCACCCAAACTGAGGCTGTGGCTCAAGGACCGGAGACCAGAGAACCCCCAGGAGGCTGGGAGGCTGGCGGATGAGTTCACGGAGAGCCGGTCCGGGTGTGAACCGGAGTCCCGGAGAGAGAGGGAACTGCGCAGAGACCGGATCTTGGCTGAGCAACGGAGAGAGACACCTCCGAGGCGAGCCCCAGGGACCAGGACCAGTCATCGATACCCCAGAGAACCAGCCAGGCCCTGGACAGAGACAGCCCAAAGCCTAACTTGCCAGCGCTGTGGGCAAAAAGGCCACAAGAGGGCTCAGTGCACCAGGTCCCAGGACCGGGGACTTTCCAGGGTTAACTGGCTGGGGCGGGAGGAAGGGCAGGCTGCCCCAGAGGCAGGGGCTGGCAAGCAAACCTCAGCTCAGAGAGAGGGGAAGGATGCTCAGTGCACCTCCCCTGGGAGGTCTGATTCTCAGGAGGCGGATTTCTCTGTCTACCATGTGGGGGCAGGACGGCCCCTGCGGAGCGAGTGCCTCATACCCCTGGAGGTGGATGGTAGGAAGGTGACGGGCTTCTGGGATACGGGGGCGGAGGTGACTCTGGCCCGATCCGACATAGTGGCCCCAGAGCGGATACTACCCCACACCCAGCTGACCCTGAAGGGCATAGACGGGTCCCCGTTTAAGGTGCCTATAGCCAGGGTGCATCTGAAATGGGGGGCGAAGGAAGGCCTCAAGGAAGTGGGCGTGCACCCGCACTTGCCCACCGAGGTGCTGATGGGGAATGACCTAGAGGAGTGGCCCCATGAATCCCAGCGGGCTCTAGTCACCACCCAGAGCCAGCGGGGGGCTGACAACGTGGGTCCAGGGAAGGACTCCTGGCAGCAGCCTCAGGGTCCCATCCCAGTGGACACGGGGTCCAGCCAGGCTGGGACTCCGGATCTAGGCAGAGGTGGGGGACAGGTCCTGATCCCTGCCTCAGCAGCTGAATTCCAGGCTGAGGTACAGGCAGACCCCTCCTTGCAGAGGCTGAGGGACCAGGCTGGCCTCCGTGCAGCTCAGCCCCGGGGGAGAGGTGGCCAGGAGAGATTCCTGCGGGAGCATGTGCTCCTGTTCCGTGAATGGCTTCCCCCCAGGAAGGTGAGGGCATGGAGGGTCCAGCGGCAGCTGGTCGTCCCCCGAAAGTATCGCCTCAAGCTGCTGTATTTGGCCCACGATGTCCCCGTTGGGGGCCACCGGGGAATCCGGAGCACCCAGCTGAGGCTGCTCCAGCACTTCTATTGGCCGGGAATCTTTACAGCCGTGCAGCGGTCCTGCCGGTCCTGTGACTCCTGCCAGAGGGGTGGGAAGGCCCAAGACAGTAGGAAAGCGGCTTGGGGGTCTCTACCCCAGATAGAGGACCCTCTGGGCTTGCTGAGAGAGTTATGGGAGGGGAAGACCTCCCTGGATGGAGCATCGGGAATGGAAGCCGCCCTGGCTGTCCAGAGAAGGCTCGCTGGGCTCATGGCCCCGGCCCGAGAGACCCCAGCCAGAGATCAAGGCCAGCGGAAGGGTGGGTGTGACCCCCGAGGACAGGCCCGTGCCAGTCGCCCTGGAGCGGGGCGGCGAGTGGACAGAGGGAAGCCAGCTCATGTGGGGCCTCATCAGGCCCAAGTCAAGGGGAGCACCCATGTCCCCAGGGCGGGTTCCCACGCAGAGGACCCGAACTTCCCTAGGTCACGAGTGGAGTGACCCTGCTCAGTTCGCTCTCAGACGGGGGAGAACTGTGACGTAGTGGGGGTACCTGGCTGGTTTCTATGCTGCTGGCTCTGGGGTAACCCCCACTGGCTGTCGTGGGGGCCATGACCCAGCAAAACAGGATGAGTCACTATGCAAACCAGTGACCAGACACCCCCTATGGAGAGGAACAAAGGAAGGTGGAATGCTGCCCTGGCTGGGGGGCAGGGCTGGAAGTGAGAGAGTTGGTGGCTGGCTGTCTGGGAGGATGGAGGAGACAGCCTAGGGAGAGGAGCTGGAGTTTAGGGGCCCAGTCTCCCCCCAACTCAAGGGGGCCTGAGGCATCCTAGCCCAGCTCTGTGACCAGATTACATCTGTGCTGTGCTGTATCCTGGAGAGGCAATAAACTTCTTCTATTCCACCGGCTGGTGCGGTCTGTTTGTGCCATTTCGGGGTGCAGGAGACAGGGGACCCCCAACGCGCCGTCACAAGGGGTATGTCTACATGACAAACAAATGTTAGTTCGAATTAACTTTGATAGGCGCTACACATGCGAACCGCTAGTTCGAACTTAATTTGAACTAGCGGAGCGCTTAATTCGAACTAGGTAAACCTCATTCTACGAGGACTAATGTCTAGTTTGAATTAACTAGTTCGAATTAAGTTAGTTCGAATTAGTGCTGTAGTGTGGGCATACCCTTAATGGCTAAAGTATCAGCTTCTTGTGTCTGGGATTATGAGTTTGAGTCCCACCAAGACTAAAGCTGGTATCAGCTGAAGGTTAGAAAAATGAAGCATCACCTGGGGTCAGTCAAAGTTGCTTAATGGATAAGGCATCAGTTTCCAGAGCTTGGGATGGGTTGGTCCTGTAAGGAGTTGGACTCAATGATCCTCTGAGGGCTCTTCTAGCCTTATGATTCTCCTGAAAGCTGTCCCTTGATTTCAGTTTGTGCAATCTGGATGTATCTATCATTGTCAAAATCTTATGTACAATACAGCACCACCTGTGGTCAGGGGCACCATTTCAGATTGGGGAGGGGAAGGAAGGGGAGAGAAACTGTGTATGCCATGATGGGGAGGAGGGAGAAGACAGTTAGAACATGATGGGGCAGATGAAGACTGAAGACAGAGGCTTCAGCAATGTTACTGAGCATGCTCTATACAAGCCAATTCACCCTCTCCCCACACACATATCACCTCTTTCTAGGGCTACTAAGACACTGGAAATTATAGGGTGTTTTTGGCAGATAAATTGGTGATTAGCTGACAGGAGCCCTGTATCTTCTCTCTCTCTCTCTCTCTCTCTCTCTCTCTCTCTCTCTCTCTCTCTCTCTATATCTATATCTATATCTATATCTAACAACATTTCCTGTGGGACTACAGAGTGACGACATCAAATCACTCTGTGTCCTGCAGGAAACATCTTCATCCTGCCACCCCTCCATCTGCAGCTCTACGGCCTCCTACCTCTTGGGTGCCCCGGAGGGGTGGGTGTCATGCAGCCTCTCCCCTCCCACTTTCCCTGATGCTTGGGGGGAGCAGGGGCTGGCATGGCTTTGGCCCCAGCCCTCCCTGATGGCTGACAGGGCTGGCACGGCCTCAGTCCTAGCCCTCTCTGGAGGTTGGGGAGGAGGGTGTAGAGAGACTAGGGCTGGCGCAGCCTTGACCCCAGCCCTCCCTGGCAGTTAAAGGGGGGTGGAGAGCCAGGGCTTCCATGGCCTGTTACCCACCAGCTCTGTGATTCTTGGGAAACCAGAACATGGTCACCTGTCAGCCTTGTGCTCTTGGGGAGCCAGGGAGTGACACTCATGGAAAACCATTCCCCTCCATCAGGCCTCTGCTAGAATCAAAGACAAAGCAATGAAAAGGCCGGGGAAGACACACCCCAACTGCTTCAGACAAGGGTGATATAATTAAGGAAACACCCCAGCCTCATTTGCATTAAAGATGGAACAGAGGGACATCTCATTAGCATACAGAATGGAGAGCAGCTCTTCCAAGGCAGGAACCGCAGTGAACTATGGGACACTGAAAGCAGAGAAGCACTGCCTGATGGGAAATCCCTGCTCCAGATGCTAATGAACCTAGGCCTGCTCACACCCAAATTAGTCATTATCAGACCAATTCCGAACTACCGGTACACCTCGTGGAATAGGAAGCCTAGTCCGAACTACCTAGTTCGAGCCCCGTGTAGCCGCGCTGCACATGGTTCGAACCAGCGGGGTTTTAAAAATGGTGGCTCCCCGCTTATGCAAATGAAGCCCGGGAAATTCAAATCCCGGGCTTCATTTGCAAGTCGGTATGCCTACATTACCCCACTAGTTCGAACTAGCGGGGTAGTGTAGATATACCCTAAGTTAGTTCAAATTAGTGCTGTAGTGTAGACATACCCTTAGTTCCCCCAGCTCCCAGATTAAAATTCACACAAAGAAGAAAAAGCAAGCAGGATTTCTTGCATTTCAAAGATCATACTCTCTTCTTATTGGTTCCCCCAGCTTCCTGCCAACACTTTCTAGCTATCTAGGTTTAACCCTTTGGTTACTAAATGCTGGAATGTTCAGAAAAGGCCAGCACTCCTATCCATCCCATAGGCAAAGCAGGGTTTGGGGCATTTCTGCCATTGATTAATAACATTAACATGTTCCTAGGACACACAAAGTCATTTTGACATTGTCAGTAGTATTTTAAGGGAGAAACTTTCCAGTAATTTAGGCCCGATATTGACTAGCTTGTGATTTGTACTTTATGTACAATACAGCACAAAGTTGCAAAGAGGAAAAGGGAATTAAGAGCCAGCAATATACCCCTCTAGAGGGGCAGTTCTGTACTTGATGCAGGCTACAACATACCTGCAGGAGAGGAGGTTCTGGGCTATGGGTGATATCATTCAGAGGCTCAGGAAGTTTCCCAGCACCACAGCACAAAATTGCCTAAGTCCTTAGGGCCACATTGCCACGTGCAGCTAAGGAGGCAACGGAACCTCCCTTTCAGACAGCTGAACGCGCATTCCACCTGGATGCGAGCCTAGCCAAGATGCGTAATGAAAAGCTCCTTGCTCGCATCCAGATTGCCGGTGTAGGGCTTCATGAGCCATGGCATCAGGGGTAGGCCGCGTCAGCCACTATGCACACCGGCATCTGCACGTCCCCAAGTGTGAGGTGCCGCTGGGAGAAAAATGTTCCTGACTGCAGTACAGGTAAGAATTGCGGAATATGCGGGCATCATGTGCCCGCCCCAACCACCCGACACAAATGTCCATAAAATGTCCCCAGTGGTGGACCAGGACCTGCAGCACTTTATAGTAGCCCTTCTGGTATATAAATTGGATTGCTCGATGGGGCAGTGCGTGGATTGGGATGTGTGTCCCATCAAGGGCTCCTCCACAGTTCGAGAAGCCAAGGGCAGCAAACCCGGCAAGGATGTTGTCCAGATCCCCAAGACAGACGAGACTCTTCAGCAGCTCCACATTGATGGCCCTCACCACCTGCAGCAAGAGACAAATAGAAACCAGGGAGTTAGACAGGTTACCTAAGAGCTTGGGAGGAGAACCCCCCCCATCCACTCCTCCCCTTGTCAGGATACCCCCTCCCCCGCATCAGCGCAGGGTTGGCCAAGGAGCAGCCTCTCAGTGCCACTCCATCCCCCACTCCCTCTTGCCCTTGCCTGACAGTCCCCCTTTCTCAACCCCCACACTCAGCAGGTCCTCCCTAAAGTTACTTACCTCCATCTAAATGGCCCTGGCAGTAGACCTCCCCATGCCAAACTGGTGTCCCATGGAGCGGTAGCTTTCGTGGGTGGCCAGCTTCCACAGGGCGATTGCAACGTGCTTCTGCAGGGAGATGGTGGACCTCAGGTGGGTGTCCTGGTCTTCCAGAGCAGGGGTGAGCCAGGCACACTGCTCCAGGAATGTGGCCTTCCACATCTGGAAGTTGCGGAGCCACTGGTTGTTGTCCCAGAACTCCATGATGAGCCAGTCCCACCAGTCCGAACTCGTCTCATGCCTCCAAATCCGCCTGTCCCCCAAAAAGTTTGAGGGCAAGGCCAGAGCTCCTGCATTCTGGACAAAGGTCTCGAAGGTCTGGTCCGGGTCCACATGGGGCAGGAGATTCATGACAGAGTCATGAAGATGCAGCAGAAGCTGCACTATGGCAGCATGGGGCCATCGCCTGCCCAGGAGCAGCTCAGGCTCCATGGCCAAAAACACAGTGAAAAGCAGAAAAAAAAACCCCATCAAAGAAACTGCTGTGGTGTCAGCAGAGCAACCAGAGCAAGCACTGTAGCAGCTTTGCTTTCCCTCTAGGAGGTAGACAAGCCAGAAGCAGGAGTAGAGCAACAGCTGTCCAGGGGGATCCCTTTAAGCAAAGGGCATACAGCAGCACCGGGAAATAAAGGCTGCCCCCATGTTCTGCCAGAAGCAGTTCTGGGTGCCTTTATTGTCGAAAGCGCATCCAGCAGTCTGGACACTCTTTTTCAAAAAAGTGGATCAATTTTTCAATCCATGTAATGCAATCTAGAGGCTCTTTTTCAAAAGAGGCTTTTTTGAAAGTATCTTTTGAAAAAGGCGTATAGTCTAGACGTAGCCTCAGAGACCAGTGCACCATGGCAGGAAAATAAAATGCTATTCTGTGAGCTCAGTGAAATCTTCTGCTTAATGAAACTTCATGAATTCTTCAAATTGCCGCTGCTGCCCTTCATGTTTTAATTTTGAACCTTGGATTTTAAACCAGTGATTCTCATTTTTTTTCATGGACCACTTGAAAATTACTGAGGCTCTTGGTGGACCACTTCATGATCTTTCCAAATGTTGTTTGTACCATTAGCTAACTATGGAAAAGCACTTTGGATAAAAACGCTATATAAAAAGCCCCCTTATCTGGACAAGTGATTTCTATTGCATTTAGTAATAGTTTTGGGAGCACTGTTACTCCCCCTTCACAGCAGCTACAGACCTGGGACTGAAAAGGGCAGAGGGGCGATCTTCCCACCACAGCAGCCATGGAGCTGGGAAGGAGGGGAGTCTCTCTTTCTCTCACCTGCCACAGAAGTCCCTGGACTGGGGCTGGGAGGGAAGAGGTGTGCTGCTTACCGGGAGCTCGCATTCAGGATGTGACTGAGAGTCTTACAAAACTGTTCAAACCTTCGGATCGCTACCCCTTCCTGCTTCTCTGTGTGGAAACTAACAATACGGCCAAGAATGACTTTGAGTGGGTTACTGCAGATTATGTAGCACTGGAAAGAGCGATCAAAGAATTTGGAGCACAAGTGGTGTTCTCGTCCATCCTCCCTTTTGAAGGGAAAGGACTGGGTAGGGATCGTCGGATTGAGGAAGTAAATGCGTGGTTGCGCAGGTGGTGTCGCAGAGAGATCTTTGGTTTATTCGACCATGGGACTCTGTCCTGGGCACAAGGATTGTTAGGAAGAGATGGGATCCACCTAACAAAGAGAGGAAGGAGAATCTTTGCGGGCAGGCTTGCAAACCTAGTGAGAAGGGCTTTAAACTAGGTTCTTTGGGGGACGGTGACCAAAACCCTGAGGGGAGTGGAAAAAATGCAAAGAGGAACGAGCAAGAAAGGAGGTCCCCTGATTCGAATGGAGAAGATAGGGCGATCAACTGGTTATCTGAGGTGTTTGTACATCAATGCAAGAAGCCTGAGTAACGAACAGGAAGAATTGGAGGCCCTGGCCCAGTCCAGGAAATATGATTTAATTGGGATAACAGAGACTTGGTGGGATGACTCGCATGACTGGAGCGCTGTCATGGAAGGGTATAAACTGTTAAGGAAGAACAGGCAGGGGAGAAAAGGAGGAGGAGTTGCACTATACATAAGAGAGCACAACGACTGCTCAGAATTCCAGTATATAGAGGGAGAAAAAGCTGTTGAGAGTCTATGGGTTAAGTTTAGAGATGAAAACAACATCAGTGATGTTGTGGTTGGTGTCTACTACAGGCCAGCCACTGAATCAGGTGGATGAGGTAGATGAGGCTTTCTTCAGACAACTGAGAGAAGCTTCCAGATCACAGGCCCTGGTTCTCGTGAGGGACTTTAATCACCCTGACATCTGTTGGTAGACCAATACGGCAGTACATAGGCAATCCAGGAAGTTTTTGGAGAATGTTGGGGATAAATTCTTGACACAGGTGCTGAAGGATCTGACCAGGGGCCGTGCGCAGCTTGACCTGCTGCTCACAAACAGGGAAGAACTAATAGAGGAAGTAGAGGTGGGTGACAACCTGGGAAGCAGTGATCATGAGATGGTAGATTTCAGGATCCTGACCAAAGGAAGAAAAGAGTAGTAAAATACACACCTTGGACTTCAGAAAAGCAGACTTTGACTCCCTCAGAGACCTGATGGGCAGAATCCCCTGGGATGCTAACATGAAGGGGAAATGAGTCCAGGACAGCTGGCAGTATTTTAAAGAAGCCTTATTGAAGGCACAGAAAGAAACTATCCCGATGCGTAGCAAGAGAAGCAAACATGGTAGGAGACCGGATTGGCTCACCGGGGAAATCCTTGGTGAACTAAAGCACAAAAAGGGAGCTTACAAAAAGTGGAAAATTGGACAAATGACCAGGGAGAGCTATAAACGTATAGCTCAAGAATGTTGGGGGGTTATCAGGAAGGCAACAGCGCAATTGGAATTGCAACTGGCAAAGGATGTGAAGGATAACAAGAAAGGTTTCTACAGGCATGTTAGAAAGAAGAAGGTGATCAGAGAAGGTGTGGGGCCCCTAATAGATGAAGGAAGTAACCTAGTGACAGCATGGGCAGAGAGTTATATGGGCTCGTGGTGCCCATGCTCCAGCAATATTCAGAGCCGGGGGCCCTGCTCCAGCAATATTTGGAGCCGGGTCTCTCCCCCTGCTCTGCCTAGAGTGGTCCCTGGCCCCCACCTGCTGGCTCCCCCCCAAGCATCCTCTCACCCCAGCCTCAGAGCGTCTCCCCTGGCCCCAGATCCAGCCCCAGAGCGTCCCCCCAAGCCCCGTCCCATCCCTGCTGTTCGCAGCTTTCAGTCTGACTCCCCCTTGTCGGCTGCTGCTGCCATCATGGTGTTTACAGGCAAGAGGGGAGACGCCCCAGTGTGACATGATGTCACTGCCTAGGACTTTAAAACTGCTCAGTGTGGCGTTGCGCCGCACGGCCTAGCTCTGGGTTCGGAGTCCATGGACTTCTGAGGCCTGAGTGCAGACTCCGGCCCCACAAAGTGGAAGGCAGAAGGTAAGGTAAGCATAAGAAAGGCAATGGAGCAAGTAATGAGTGAGGGCACAGAGGGGCATGACGGGAATGGGGGCAGAGAGTGGTGAGGGGGTGGGCATAAGGGGAAAAGAGGGCAAAGGGGGTAGGGGCAGTAAGGGAAAGGGCAGGCACCAGGATGGTGCAGGTCTAAGGGAAGGTGCAGGTGCCAGGCGATTCTGGGGGTGAAGCAGAAGGGCAGACACCTGCAGGGGAGGGACCAGCACCAGAGAAAAGAGGCAGGGCAAGTGTGTAGAGGGAGGTGTTAGAAGAGGGGATGAGGAAGGGTAGCTCACATGATCAGAGTGGGGCTACTGGAGGAGTGGGCACAGGGGGCAGAGAAAGGCTGGTGGAGGGGCAAGTTGCAGAAGGGCTGAGGGCAGTGAGAAGGGCAGGAGTCAGGACAGCAGAGGAAGGTGAGGAGTTGGGGGGCAACAGGCATCAGGGGAGCTGATGAAGCAAGGGGAGGAGACAGGGCAGCAGAGAGAAAAGGTAAAGGTTTATAAAATATTTTTTAATAACTTGGGTGCTACAGTGGCACATCCAAACAAGCCACATGAACTCAGTACTGGTGCACAACATGAAATTCATTCTGCTCATGGGAGGAAACTCTAGGATATGTCTACACTGGCGGCTTCTTGCTCAAGAATATCTTGCACAAGGGTTCTTGTGCAAGAAGTCTTGCTCACGAACATGTCCACACTGACGTGTGTGAGCTGTGCTTTTGTGCAAGAGCATCCATGGCAGTGTGGACGTTTTCTTGCACAAGAAAGCTCCGATGGCCATTTTAGCCATAGGGGTTTCTTGTGCAAGAAATCCCTGCTGAGCTTCCACACTGCCCTCTTGTGCAAGAGAGCTTACACCTGTTAGAAAAGAGCGTAGCTCTTGTGCAAGATGCCCTCTCTTACTATGCCGTACTGTAAATTTCCTTGCACAAAAAAAGGCAGGCAGTGTGGATACTCTATGGGTTCTTGCTCAAGAATGGCTGTACTTCCACAAGT
Source organism: Pelodiscus sinensis (assembly GCF_049634645.1). Lineage (NCBI taxonomy): Eukaryota > Metazoa > Chordata > Testudines > Trionychidae > Pelodiscus > Pelodiscus sinensis. Next base: position 146,334,442 of record NC_134713.1, on the reverse strand, counting down.
AGCCGCGAGTGTAGACTTAGAGGGAACACTTCCCCCAGCCTTTCTGCCCCCAAGTTAATGTCACACACATTGGCTTAATGCAATTGCAGGATAGTTGCATGAGGGGGCTTTGGTGGGGGCCAAACTAATCCCTGTTGGTAGAAGGACGGTGGGGAAAGTCCTTCGAGAGGGATGACATGCCATCCTTTACTTCTGGTCCTGTGTCCATCTTGCCCCGAGCGTGTTACCTCCAGAGGCCTGGTTAATGAGGGTCAGAGAGAGTGGCTAATGGGGTTGGGCATGGTTAACATGGTTAATAGGGCACCACCAAAATTTATACAAACCTGCCGCCCCTGAGTGACAGATGATGTGGGGAATGCTGAAGTACTCAATACTTTCTTTGCCTCTGTTTTCACAGACAAGGTCAGCTCCCAGACTAATGTGCTAAGTGACGCAAGATGGGATGAAGATGGACAGCCCATGGTGGGTAAAGAACAGGTTAGGAACCATTTAGAAAAGCTGAACATACACAAATCCATGGGTCCAAACTTAATGCATCTGAGGGTACTGAGGGAGTTGGCAAATGTCATTGAGGAGCCTTTGGCCATTAGCTTTGAAAAGTTGTGGAGATCGGGAGAGATCCCAGATGATTGGAAAAAGGCAAATGTAGTGCCCATCTCCAAAAAAAGGGAAGAAGGATGATCAAGGGAAATATAGGCCAGTCAGTCTTACCTCGGTCCCTGGAAAAATCATGGAAGGGATCCTTAAGGAATCCATTTTGAGGCACTTGAAGGAGGGGAAAGTGATCAAGAATAGTCAGCATTGATTCACAAAGGGGAAGTCATGCCTGACCAATATGATTAGCTTCTATGATGAGGTAACTGGCTTTGTAGACATGGGAAAGTCAGTGGATGTGATATACCTTGGCTACGTCTACACTGGCCCCTTTTCCGAAAGGGGCATGGTAATTTCAGAGATCGTAATAGGGAAATCCGCGGGGGATTTAAATATCCCCCGCGGCATTTAAATAAAAATGTCCGCCGCTTTTTTCCGGCTTTTAGAAAAGCCGGAAAAGAGCGTCTACACTGGCCCCGATCCTCCGGAAAAAGCGCCCTTTTCCGGAGGATCTTATTCCTACTTTCCCCTGGGAAAACAAGGCATTTCAGTAGAGATAATGAACTGTGGTCCTGCAAACCAGTGTAAGGGTTTGCCTTTTTTTTGAAAAAACTTCCCCTGCATCTAGACTACTGCTGCGTTCTTTTGAAAGTAAATCAAAAGAACGTGGCAGGTTTTTTGACTGCAGAAAACCCCATTTTACAAGGAAGAAAGCCTTTTTTTCAAAAGTGCTCTTTTGAAAAAAGGTGCTATGTAATGCAAACTGTGCTTTTTCGAAAGAGAGAATCCTTACTGCCTGGGTGCTCTCTTTTGAAAAAGCGGCTTGCTTTTTTGAAAGTACTGATTGTAGTCTCCACGCTCTTTTTCGAAAGAGGCTTTTTCGAAAGTATCTTTCAAAAAAGCCTCTTTTGAAAGAGGCATGCAGTCTAGACGTAGTCGTAGTAAGACTGGCATTACCACCCTCTACCGTTCACACTGCCTTCTTGCACAAGAGCACTTGCACAAGAAAGTTTATTCCTCATACAAAGAGTCAAAGGTCTTACGCAAGAAGCCTTCTCTTCTGACGCTATACTGTAAGGGTACGTCTAAACTACATGGCTCTATCAACGGAGCCATGTAGATTTGTTTGTTCGGCAAAGGGAAATGAAGCCGCAATTTAAATAATCATGGCTTCATTTAAATTTAAATGGCTGCCGCACTGAGCTGACAAACAGCTGATCAGCTGTTTGTCGGCTCAGCGTGCTAGTCTGGATGCTCCTGCACTGACCTGAAAGCCCTTTATCGACCTCCCCATTATGCCTCATAGGATGAGGTTTACCAGGGAGGTCGATAAAGGGCTTTCATGTCAGCAGGGGAGTGTCCAGACTAGCGTGCTGAGCCATTCCTCTTTGTACAAGGAATAAACTTTCTTGTGCAAGTGCTCTTGTGCAAGAAGGCAGTGTGAACGGGCAGCAGGGAGTTTTTGTGAAAGAACTGGCCTCTGGGAAAAACCGCAGGTGACCGCTTGGATGCTCTGTACTGGCAATCACAGCTCACTACTTTCTGCTTGCCAGAGCCCCCTTTAAAGCCGCAGGCACCCTGCTGAAGCTGTGTGGCAACAGTAGCACATCCAGCAGCTCCACCACACAGCTCTTAAAATAAGGGATAAGGGATCTTTTGGAAAAGTCTTCATTTTCTGAAAGATCTGCATCTAGACTGGCACTTTTTTCCGGCAAAGCTCCATGCCAAAAAAAAGCGGCAGCCATTTTTATGCTAATGAAGTGGGGGAGATTTAAGTCCCCACTTCATTAGCAATTGCAATACATCTAATTTGCATCCCTTTTACAAAAAAGGGATGCAATCTAGATGTAGCCCAGGATTTTTAACTAGTCCTTGAGCCCAAGCCACAGTTGGCACGTTACATCGTGACTGCCCCGGCGTTGGATCTACTGCCCCACCTTCCTCCCGTGCACTGCTCTGACCCCTCTCACCTCTCCTGCTTCTTCCCTGTTGACCAGTGGTGGATCCCTTTTGGAGACCGTGCTGCAACATCACCCCAGCTATATGGAGCGCAACACTGGCCCATCGCATGCTCTCCTTCCCCTTACATGAGGTAGGGGCCGTCTTGTGGCTGATTGCCTCGGTGGCTTATGTGCGGGCGTCTTGCAGTAGTGCCATCACCCCTGCCTCTTCCGGCATGATCTCAGGCCCCAGCATATGGAGCACGGTGGCTCTGCCACAAGCAGTGCCTGTGCTGGCTCCCAGTAGCCGTGCTGCCACGTGGGTCTCCTCCCATGCAGCCCCTGCCCCAGGAGTGAGGAGCCTGCCAGCTCTACCACAGATGGCACCCACTGTGGACCTGCCCACCCCGAACTGGTGTGCCACCCATGGTAGCTGTCCGGAGTGGCCAGCTTCCACAGGACGATGGTGACCCTCTTGTTCACAGGGATGGCAGGTCACAGCTGCGTGTCGAGTCTGAGAAGCACAGGGGCGAGCCAGGCACACAGCTTCAGGAACATCTGCTTCCACATCCTAAAGTTCTGAAGCCACACCTGGTCGTCCCATTGCTCCAGGACCAGCTGGTCCCACCAGTTGGAATTGGTGTTGAGTCTCCAGTAACGCCTCTCCACAGTGAAGCCACCACATCCAGGGAGAGGGACTCCACATTGAGCTCGGTGTCAAGCTACTGCAGGAGTAGCATGGCAGCATGAAGCAGCAGCTGCACGCACTCCAAAATGGCCGTCTGGGGCCAGAGCAGGCACAGGGCCATCTCTGGCACCATGGCACAACAGCAAAAACGCAAAAATACCCAAAGGCACTAGGGCAAAAGCTGTGTTGTCCAACCACAACAAGCACTGCTACAGCTTTCAGTCCCTACCAGAGGTCTCAAAGCATGCAGAAGCACATCACCATCATCTGTACTGAGACCTTTCGGTGTTGACTCAGAGATTAGAGCTAAGCTTCAAGCACATTGTCTCCTGGGATGACTGCCCTTCTCTCTGTTCTCCACACCTGCACCAGCTTCAAGCACAGTGTGTCCACCACCTCTCACACCATCCTTCCAACCTTATGAGAACTGTCACCACACACGACCCTGCAAGGACCTGGAGCAGGAACACATCACTTGCCTGCATGCTCTGCAGTGGTGTCTTGAGCAGCAGGAGCAGAGGTGGGATGCCAACTTGGAGAAGAGCCGTGCCAACAGGGAGCTGTACTGCACCATTTGGCAGAATTGGAGCATGTGTGTGGCATACATCACTGCTGTCGACTGCCTGGTTGCCACCATTGAGCAGTTCAGAACCTGCCCCCCCCCACACCCACTCCTTTCCAAGTCCTCTCCGCATCCACACCTGCCTCTGGCCCCACCCCTACCCCTGCTCCTCCAGCTTCTCTCTCTACTCCCCCCCCCCATGGTCACCAAGGGCCCTGCACATGAGGCAGTGGGACCACTCGAGGCAGGTGCCAGTCCCAGCCCCACCCCTGAGCCCCTCTTCCCTCTCTTCCTCCTTCAACTTTCCCCCTCCCCCTTCCAGGTTCTTTCCCCAGTCCCTCCCTGGTTATATTTACCCCCAAATAAAAAAGCAGTTGATTGTTTCAACCCAAAAAGTCTGGTTTATTTTTTCTGCATGGAGAAGGTGGGAAGGGAAGGCAGGGGAAGGCGGGGAGGAAAGGCGCAGAGGTCACTTGTGCGGAGGCCTAGGGTAGTATGTCACACCTGGCCTTGACTAAAACTCTCCCTCTGGGCCTCCCGGATGTGCAGACCCCTGATAAGCCTTTTGGATGGCAGTGGTGCACATCTGCTTGAAGACCCTAGCCAGCTGCTCGGCCTCTGTCCCCCACCCTGTCAGGAACATCTCCCCTTTGTTTTCACAAAGGTTGTGCAGGAAACAGCAGGCTGCTACCACTTGGGGGATGTTCCATTCTCTGAGGTCTAGATGGGTGAGGGGACACAAGAACCGCCCCTTCAAATGGCTTAAGGTGCCCTCCACGACAATACGGCACCTGCTCAGGCTGGCATTGAACTTCTACATGCAGAAGTTCTAGAGCCACTGCTAGTGGTCCCACTACTCCATGATGATCCGGTGGTGCATGGTGTGCAGGGGAAGGTGGGAGGGGCTGTCCTGCATGAGAAGCTGCATGAGAAGCGCTAGAAGTGGTGTGAGGATGTGCCCCAGGGTGAGCTGCTAGTCCTGGTCTTGCAGTGCCACGAGGACAGCCTTCATTAACTGCACCAGCAGCTGTAGCAGGAGGTCTAAGAGCCGGTGACTGCTATACAGCAGATCTGACTCCATGGCAGAAGTGCTGTGGTGTCTGCAAGGGCAAGACTTTCCTCTCCCTCAAGGAGGTAGACAATGGAGAGGAGTCAGACACACGGCTGTAGAGGGGAGCCCCTTTAAGCACCAGCCTCAGATAGCCTCAGGCAGCAACTACAGGAAGTGGCTGCTGTCCTGATGCCCTACCTGAAGTGCTTCCAGGTGGCTTTAAATGTGATTCAGGCTCCAGTCAGTGTGGACACACTATTTTGACATAATTCTGCACTATTTCAATGGACATTTGTAGTGTGGAAGCTCTATTTCAAAATAGTTATTTCAGGAGTTATTATTCGAAATAATGGCAAGCTGGAGGACCTCTCACTCCAATTCCTGTAACCCTCATTCAATGAGGAGTAAGGGAAGTCAAAGGAAGAGTGTTCTTCCTTTGACTTCCTACTGTGTAGACAGTGCAAAAAGCTGAATTAAACTATTTCAACTTAAGCTATGCACTTGACGTAGCTCAAGTTGCGTAGCTTAATTCGACTTTTGCCCTGCTGTGTAGACATGCCCTTAGTATCCAATCAGGAGTAAAGGTTCCAGGGATAGGTCCTTTACTCAGCACAGTTTGTCTTATAAAGTATATACATCTGCTGAATCTTTCCAAGAAAAGGGTGGTTTAAGAAGACACTTTGCCTACAATGGGATCTGCAGAGTAACTATGATGCTTTTCGCAGACAAGCAGGGAAGTGACATTCTTTTTGACATATGGCAATAAGAGACACTGGAACACTGAACAGAATTGAAGGAAATAATTTAAGAGGATTGTATTTGTACACTTTGAACAGCTACATCTCTGCTCAGAACAAGAGCATTTTAGAAAGTTGCCAAGCAACACAAAAGCCATACTTATAAGCATTGTATAACAGACGCTTGTGTCTTAAAAAAAAAAAAATCCTGGGCAAACCTGGAAAAAATAACTCTTTTGTGAGCCTTTGTTATAGGTTCCGCTCTCCCACTTTCCCCATTCCCACTTTCATTTCCTGAGTTAAATATACAGAAAATCATTATTCAAAGAAGAGCGGCAAAGAGAATGGGATGGACAATGTGCAAGCAATACTATTATATAGCAGCTTGATAATAAGGAAATTTCAACAACGTTAGCTGCTGGTAATCTAGTATGGCTACATCTACACTGGCAGCTACTTGTGCAAGAACTATTTTGCGGAAGAGTTCTTGAGCAAAAAGTCTTCCACAAGAGCACATCTACACTGGCATGTGCTTTTGCAAAAGAGATGTGCTTTTGTGCAAGAGCATCTATGACAGTGTGGACGCTCTCTTGTGCAAGAAAGCTCTGATGGCCATTTTAGCCATAGGGGTTTCTTGAGCAAGAAGTTCATGTGGCCTGCCTACACTGGCCTCTTGTGGAAGAGCTCTTATGCAAGAGGGCTTATTCCTCGTGGGGAGAGGAATAACTCTTCCAGAAGAAGCCCTGTTTTCCGATGCTGTTCTGTAAATTTACTTGTGCAAGAACGCACATGCAGTGTAGACACCCAGAAAGTTTTTGCGCAAGAACAGTGTAGATGAAGCCTGTGTTTCTAAATAAGTCTTAATATGTACCCAGTGAATGAATTTCTCCCCTTTTCAGAGGGACTACACAGGGCCCACATGCCATTTATGTCCCCCCGAGCCAAGGAGGAGCTAAGGAGAATTGTAGCTATCAGAGATGGGCATTACTGGAGTTGATGAGGGGAGCACCATACTATGGGGGCATGACAGGAGGATATTGTGGGATGCGGCAAGGAGTATACTGTAGTCTGAGCATGCATGTTACAACTGGATTGCCAGCTGAGGAAATACAGTTCAGGAGCATTTCCCAGAGGTATGGGAACATGACTAGAGGGGAATTAATGGGGAGGGAGGAGTCTAAGGAGGACATTGCTGAAAGTGGGTGTTTAGTGCTGCCTTTGCATCTCCTGCTGCTTCTGGTCCTACTTAGTTGGTTGAATGGGGGCACTATCAAAGATGACAGTTGCCAGAACCACACATTCAATTGAGGCTTTACTCCTACAAACTCTAACTTCAATAAGGGTATGTCGACATAATGGTATAGGATAATGTCCTTTATCCCAAAATAGCATTCTGCACTGTCTACACAAGAAGCCCGTTATTTCAAAATACATTTGAAATAATGAGCTTCTTATTACAGTTTACTGTAAACCTCATGCATGAGGATTAAGGAAGATGCCAGAATAGCAATTTATTTTGAAATTTAGCACTGTGTAGACAGCGCCAAATTTCTAAATAAGCTATTTCAAAATAAGCTATGCAATTTGCATAGCTCAAATTGTGTAGCTTATTTTGAGTTATGTGCTACTGTGTAGACATACCCTAAGTTATGTGGCCTACAAACAACTGAGGTACTTTTGCATGTGGACACAAGGTGAATTTCAATCTGTCAGAGGCCATTATAATTGATTGCTCTCTCTGAGGTAGCCAAGGCATACTTCAAATGAATAAACACAGTGTAAGTACATCCAAGAAGTGCTGGAAATGTGGAAGGGGGGGATTCAGGCTCATCCTCTGCCTCTAAAATCCTTTATGAAAGAAAGTGTCAGAGAACTCAAATAGAGGCTAGATACCAGTTCCTATATATTATGACACAGTGGTTCTCAATCTTTCCTGGATACTGTACCCCTTTCAGGAACCTGATTTGTCTTGTGTACCCCCAAGTTTCACCTCATTTAAAAACTATAGTACTTGCTTACAAAATCAGAAGTAAAAATACACTAGTGCCATAGAACACTGGTATGGAACAATTGCTGACTTTCTCATTTTTAACCACATAATTATAAAATCAATAAACTGGACTATAATTATTGTACTGACATTTCTGTGTGATACTTGAGCCTGTTTTTCACTTGTGAGTCTTGTCTGAAACCCACCTGGGGCTGAAGCATATAAATTAGCTTTTTGTGACCCCCCAAGGCACTGCCTTGCTTGCCACTTGCTAATGCCCACCCTGCACTTGCAGCCTCCCTAAATTTGTCCCATGGCACTCCTCCTCAGGGGCTATAACTCCCAGGTTGTGAAACAATGATCTAGATGAGTTGAGTTCTTCCTGGAAGATCTCTGAGTACCCTAAGGGCTGCACATACCTCTGGTTAAGAACAACGGGTATAACCTATCCAGAAGAGATTGCAGAGGGCAGTGGTGTAAAGTATGCTGGACAGTTCATTACTGGAGAGTACTTCAGCTTTTCTCACATCTTCTGTCACTAGGTTACCTCCCTCGTCCAGCAAGGGCCCCACATCCTCTATGATCACCCTCTTCTTGCTAACATGCCTGTAGAAACTTTTCTTGTTATCTTTCACATCCCTTGCTAGCTGCAATTCCAATTGTGCTTTCGCCTTCCTGATCACTCCCCTGCATTCTCGAGCAATAGATTTATACTCCTCCCTAGTCATCTGTCCAAGTTTCCACTTCTTATAACTTCCATTTTGTGTTTAAGCTCACCAAGGATGTCCCCGGTAAGCCAGTCTGGTCGCCTACCATATTGGCTTTTCTTGCTGTGCATCAGGATGGTTTCTTCCTGTGCCTTTAATAAGGCTTCTTTAGCTGTGAAGTGCCCACTTTAAAGCAAACATTTGGCCTTGCATGGAACACATATCCTTAGTCTTTACAGAGCCCTTCGGTGTAGGCTAAGAGATTAGGGTTGGGTTTAACACAATGTATCAGCTGTAAAGTCTGCCTTTGTAACTTTTCTTTGCACCGGTGACAGCAGGCAGGTTGGTGCATTCTCCTCCTCTTTCAGCATCTGTCCGTCTGAGTCAGATCTGCAGGCAAAAACACATGAAAGAGAACATGTGAGCAGATGGACTGCTTGCTCTCCCTTGCGGTGGAGCTCCAGGCAAAATGCCTGGACTGATTCACAAAGTGGCAGGAGAGGAGAGCAGCCAGGGAGCAGCTGGTGAGACAGCATGAGACCATGCTTGCCTCCCTGACTGATGTTATGGAGTATATGGCATCATGTTGCCAAAGGGCCTCCTCCCAGAACCCTGTCCTTCCTCCTGATGACACCTCTGGTCCCTTCTCCACCAACCCTGTGTCTTCCATTCCTCAGGGGCCACCAGGGCCCAGAACATGGCAGAGGTGGGGACTCAAGGGGAGCCATACCCTCCAGGAGCTCAGCAGGCAGAAGGCAGTCCCACTCACATGGCTGAGCCCCCCTTCCTCTTTGGTTTTCCCTCTTCTTTCTTTTCCCTGCTGTTTTCTCCTAATAAACACTAATGTTCTTTAGACAATGGCCTCTTTATTGCTTGAACTTCAGGGGTGAGGTGGGGGATTAAAGGGAAACATGGGAATGTAGGGGCAACTTTTGGAGAGCCACATGGCAGAGTCTCAAAACTGACCATGCATAAAACTGTCCTTCAAGGCCTCTCTAATGAGCACGACCCCTTGCTTTGCTCTCATGATCATGCTGGTGTCCAGCTGCTCATACTCTCTGGCTAGGTGCTCTGCCTCATCCCCTCACCCCACCCTAAGTTTCCCCTTTGTTCTTGCACTGACTTTGAAGTAACACACAACAGGCTGCTACTACAAAGAGAATGTTGTGTTCACTAAGGTCCTACCAGGTCCTCCTGAACCTCTTCTTTAAATGTCCAAAGGAACATTCCACAATCATTCTGCACTTTCTCAGCCTATGGTTGAACTCCTCCTTTCTGGGGTCCAGGCTGCCCATATAGGGTTTCATGAGCCATGGGAACAAGGAGTAGACTGGGTTGCCAAGGCTCACAATAGGCGTTTTCACTTCTCTGATTCTGATTTCCACTCTGTATCTTTCAGAAGAGGTGGGAGTTCTGAAAGATGCATGTGTCATTGTATCATGCACCTTTCCTGACCATCCCATGTTGATGTCGATGAAACGGCCCTTGTGATCTACCAGCACCTGCAGCACCATGCAGAAGTACCCCTTGTGGGTGATGTGCTCCATGGAAAGGTGGTCAGGGGCCAAGTTGGGGATGTGTGTTCCATCTATGGCACCATCACAGTTAGGGAACCCCATTGCAGCAAAGTGATCCACTATGGGCTCCACATTTCCTAGAGTCACAGACCTCCATAGCAGAATGTTATTGATGGCACTGGCTACTTGTATGACAATAGCCCTCACTGTAGATTTCCTCACTTTGAACTGATTCCCAACTGACTGGTATCTGTCTGGCATGGCAAGCTTCCATAAGGCTATTGCCACATGCTTCTCTAGCAGAAGCAGGTCTCAGTTGGGTATTCTGGTGCCTCAGGGCAAGGGAAAGCCATTTGCACAGTTCCAAGAACATGGCCTTGTGTATTCAGAAGTTTCGCAGCCACTGCTGATCATCCCATCTTTGCATCACAATGAGGCCTCACGAGTCTGAGGTTATCTCATAGTGCCAGATCTGACATTGCAGTGTGTCAAGAGGATTGACTGGTGGGTGCACTAGTATGAGTGCAAGACCTTTCCTGAACAGCACCTCCATGCCATGCTGAGCTTTGTACTCATCCTCTTCCTGGCAGAGCAACATGTTCACACTCGGTGGGTACATCTAGACTACACTGTATTTTCGAAAGATCTCACTTTCGAAAGTGGGTCTTTTGAAAATGAAAATAGTCTGGACACAGTTTTTTTTTAATCCCCCCTTTTTCGAAAAACAGCATAAACCTCATTTTTTAAGGAAGTGCAGTTTTTTGAAAAAGGGGGAGGGGGAGATTCCAAAATAAATGTGTCCAGACTACTTTCACTTTTGAAAGACCCACTTTCAAAAGTGAGATTGGAAGAAGAATTTGCCAATCCTCTTTCGAAACTATAGTGTAGTCTAGACATAGCCTCAAAGTACAGTGTCATCAGTACAACACACATGAGCATGACAATGCTTTCATGCCAACTGTGCTCCATGCTCACACTGCTATAGTGTTCACATGGGCAACTAGGGCACACACAAGCAGACTGCCTCTCGCTGATGTCACACAAGGAAGGAGGGACTTGACTAGAGCCTTCTGGGATGATGGTGACATGAGCTCCTAACCACCCACTACAAAGTTTTGGACCCACAGAGCACCATGAGTATAGCCCAGAATGCAAAGCTGCCCATGGTGCCTCACTCTCTGAGTTGATGGTAGGCTCCATAATGGAGATGTGTTACTTTGGACTTCATTTGATTCTTCTCTGCAGTGAGGACATGAACTTTTGACTTTGCAAAATCAGGTGGTAAGAAATTGACCATATTAGATTAGACCTTATCTCGTAGTGTAGACATGCCCTCATATATTACATTACACTGGATTTACAAGTCAGAGCAGAATTTGGACCATTGCAGGGTTTTTTGGGCTAAGTTACTAATGGGTGCACTGCTTAGTCCCTGCTAAGGGAAGAATTAGGACTGGGACAACATTACTCTTTTCAAAGTTCAAAGCTCTATGGCTGTGAAAGATGCAAGATCCAGAGCTGTGTTTTTGTTGCATTTATTTCATTCACATGCAAGCATTTCTTCCTGTTAAGAGGTTCAAATCAAGTCAGTCTGCCCAAACAAAAATACATGATCAGAAAAAAGAAAAAAATCCATTCATTTTAGATGATGCAGTAAAATATCAGCTTAGAAAGGAGTCACTGTTTCATATCAGTGAGTACCACAAAAGAAGTTTTCATGGGACTTCACAGTCTGGCAGAGTTGGATGAAGGACTGAAGAAAAACCTGTTAAACAGAAAGGTGGGGGACCTGTTAACAGAAGAGTTCTACCCACTATGGAATTTTTGTCTTTAAATAACCAAATTATTTTGTCCTTGAAAGAGGAGCTCTCTGAAATGGGTGAATTGCCATCTTTCTACTACCCTTTCAGTTGTCAGAGTAAGCTATAGACATGTTATTATGTCCTGGTATGCATAAGTTATGCCTTTCCTGTCTATTCTTCCATCATTTGCCTTCTCTTGGGAGAAAACAATAAATCTTTGGCTAACCAAACAAGGAAGCTCTTGAAAACCCAACTACTTTTTCTCCCATTTTCAGCAGCGTCTATATGACTTATTCTAGATCCAAGTTAGAATGAGTGGATTCTATGCTGGATCCACAGAAAACAAGAGCCTGAAATGCTGAAATATCAAGGCTGGAGAGGGACTATGTAGCATCATACAAAGCTATAATTCAGAGTAACACAATGAAATTAAAGAAAGGAAAATGTAGGCAGATATCAGGATAAGATTTTGGACAATAATGTTTTCATGATTGGGGAGAAGTTTCCTAGCATGAAAGTCCCATTCATGGAGGTCCTGACTAAACACTAGAAAAATGTCTGATGGAGAAGAGATTGGATGACTTAACTGGAGTTTTGGCTCTTTAATTTCTGTGTTTCTAGGAATGAAAAATGCATATGGCAGATTCTTATCTGTGTTCATTGTCTGCTGAGCACAGCTAGTGCCAGCTACACACTGACCTTGGCATACTTTAGAGCAGCATGAGCATAGCTGGTGTGTGGGGTAGAGGGTAGGCTATACATTGATCCTGCTATACTTTGGGGGCAGTCTGGGACTGCTCTAATGCATGCTCGTTATCCATAGCCTCAAAGAGCCAGTATGCCTGAGGAGAATAGCCAGAGCACAGGGCATGTCCTTCCTGCCCTGAATTATCATCTGTCCTGAGGGCTGTGTAGGAGTAAGTGAAATCTTCAGCTAGGAACTTCTGTGGCTTTCTGTGGCTTCTGTGGCATGTCTAAAGCTCCATAAAAGGGCTATATCTTCATCAGATAATCTGGTGTGCAATTTTAGAAGTATCAGTGTTTCTTTTCCACATTTCTGTTGACTGTTGTAAAGTCATTCAATGGGATTTTAATGTCTGTTGACTGCAGAAATAATTCTGTTTAGTTGATTGTTGGTACTTAATAATCATCTTAACCAAGCAACTGTTGGTTCCATGTTTTTTTGTCAGCATCAGTGAAAATGGTGAAATGTCATGAAATATTCAGCAACAACACAGATGTAGAAACACAAACAGAGTAGCAAGTATTGGTGCTTGATATTGATGGTGATTGATAAATTAATTAACAACACTAGGCTGCAGGGTGGGGAGAGGCAAAAAGTTGCAATGGAGGCTAAATGTACAAAGATGTCAAAAATAACCAAGATTATGTATTTCATTGTGTTCTCTATGATTGCATGAATCCAGATTTTCTAATATAAGCTCTTTTAAAAAATCTCTCAAGGACCTTCCAGATTCTTGATTTTGAAAGTAAACCAACCTCTCAACTCATAATGTCAGCTTAATGGGGAGGTAATAATTTCACTAGTACAACATGTTAGACATTCTCATTCTTTCCTTCAGCACACTTGCAAGCCTTTTTCTGCCTCTTACTCAGATATGCATTTCCCTACATAATTGAGTCTGCACTTACAGACCCTGATCAAAATATTAGTGACACCAATGCTCACACTCCCATTGATTTCAGTGGACTTTGGATGATTCTTACAGGGTTGATTCCCATTGACTTCCATAGAGCCAGGATTTTGCCCCATTAGATCCAAAGCCTGCTGAAATCAAACAGTAAACTCCCATAGACTTCAGTCAACTTTGGATCTGGCCCTTAAAGATGGTGGGGATAGGACATAAAACAAAATGAAAAGGCACTTTACAAGGAAAAGAATGTAATATGCTGTAGTTTCTGTTTATACAAATGCAAAAGTATATGGGGAATATAATTGCTGCTGCACTTGGAGAATGCAATCGAATCATATCTCTGAAACTGATAGAGAGACTGACAGGAAGCAAAGGTACTTACGAAAGCGATGAGATGGGATATGAGACTGGATATGAGACTGGTACTTATGAAAGCAGTGAGAGTGCTCAAAACCCTGGATACCCTCAGGAAGTATCACTTTCCCATTGACAGTCACTGCATATATATAAAGGGTTCTGAAACTCCAATGTCCGGATGCACAGAAAAGAGTCTACTTTGAGTCTGATTCTGAATGGTGCTCAGCAGCCCTTCAGATCAAGCCCTTTGGGATACCTTTTATACCACCAGTGGAAGAGCATGCTTTGGGCTTTTCAAGCTGCTCAAAGTTAAAAGTGGGGACCTTGCTGCACTGTAAGTTTCAAGGAACAAATTTTCCCCTCTGTTAAAACAATTACTTTGCAAAGGGAATGTAATGCTAGAACCCTATATTCTGGTACTTCTACCTACAAGAAGCTGTTGTATCATGCAAGCAAGGTACTAACAAACTTCAACAGGCCTTTATTTAACAAAGGTGAAACCTCTTTACAAAGCTGCTGCTGCTCCCCTCTGTAGCTCTCACTCAGGCCTGGCCTATCTCCTCCCCGCTCCTTCCTGTTTCCTGTGCTTCCAGATTCCCAACAGCCAGTGCTCCCAGTTCTAATAAATACAAGCAGCATCTAAAACACCACAGAAGCCTGTGTTAGGCAAACAGGAAAGATCCTTGTCTAAAAGCCATTTTCACTCTATTTTCTGTACCACCAGGATTTTGTATCTTGCCAGAGTCAGCAGGAACTAATCAAAAGACTAGATGAGGCCCAGATGCTTAAAAGTATTTAGGTGTCAAACGTCCATTAAAATCAATTGGAAGTTAGGCATTTTAATACCTTTGAGGATCTGGGCCTGAAACCTTAGTTACCAGTCTTAAGTTTAGACTTCAACTTGACTTCTCATCTTGCTATTTAGATGTCTATCCTAGTGGAAATTCCAGGTGGTGATTTGTGACTGATTCTGATTGTTCAGCTAGGTTTTGGTAACATAGCAACAGAGCTATTGATCTACTAGTTTCCAGAACTGCAGTTCCTTCAGTTGAAACACACACTGATGGAGTACAGTGGAATTTCTACTATGGTAAGTACTTGGTTTGCAGGCATAAATCAATTACTCATGCCATATTAATTACATGTACCAATTTATGCAGCCACAGAAAGGGAGGTCCTATTTAAAACTCTGATTCTCAAAATTCTGAGATTTATTCTAAAGATAGAACTTGTGATTTTAGCTGGTTTCTAAATTAGGTTAAACCATTTCTTCACCTTCTGAAACTTCTCCCATGCACTCCTGTGTACCCACACCCCAACAGTCCGGTGAAGAATCATTGACTGCCCCCAAAAGGGTTGCATTGGTGAAGTAGTTAAACACAATTCTTCAGAAGTGACATCCCCTTCTAGTTTCATAAGCAGACAATGATTTATGGAAGCAGATGCCTATGACTAACTGTGTTCCTTGCAGCAGGCTTTGGGTGCAATCATTCATTTATTCTGAAGCTTTACATGCAGGCATGGTTGGGGCATCAAATTGTATCATTACTCATTGCACTAGTGGAATGTAAAATTATACACATGCAGTGTGAAGGCTGAAAATGGAAGTAGAATATGTAACAGCTGTTGATCAGCAACTATCAAAGCTATATTTGGGATAATTCAGGATCTGCCTAGTCGAGATCTTCTAATGCATTAAATATTTTGTAGTTCATATGCCATATTACACTTTATTCTATATAACTAGCCAATTATCCCATCATAAGATGGGATTTTCAGGTCTCTCCTCCATGTTGGTCTTCTCTCCTGAGCCTCTTGGTCTCTTGCTCCATTTCTCTCTCTCTCTCCTACTCCTACTACCTCGCCCTCTCTCTCAGCTCTCCTCCACCTTCTGCCTCTCACTCTCTCTCTGTTCTCCTCTGTCTCCATCGGGGATGCATGCTCATCTAGGCCCCGCCCCCTGGCCGTGTACATCACCGCCCCGCCCCCCTTCGCCTCCCGCCGTGGCACTCGGCTGACTTCTGCGCCGCTCAGCCGGCTGCTTACTCTGCTTGCTCCGCTGACTCTCAGACACTGGGCTACTATATATATGATACTAGCAGATTTACCTGACACTGTTCAGGTCCTTAAATCAATTAAGCATTTTTAAATAAAAGGAAAATGTACATGCTTTATTTAAATGTATTTTTCAAAATTGCAGTGTTAATTGTAATAAGTTAATATTTATTTTGGATTTCTTTAAATAAGAAATTATTAATTCTTTTCCATTTAATTTTAGTATTTTTTTAAAAATGGGAATTCCATCAAGTGTGTTTTTTACTTCATCCCTATAAACTCTTATAATTTGTTATGTGTAACAAAAAAGAGCTATAGTCAATTTGTTTTCCAGTAATATTTTCTTCTAGTTTTGAACCCCTAAGCATTGATTTAGCTGTTCCAAAACAGAGCATTATTCCAAATTTCTCCATTTTATCTCTTTTCTGTATGGTTTATTGAGAAGCAATCCTATTCCAAGTTCATTCTATTTTTCTGTTTTATTTTGGTTCAGTCTCTTTCAACATTTGCTGAGTTATGTCAACTTTGAAGACTGTATTTCATTTGGTGATTCCATCTCTTTTCTGTTTTATCAGAAGCATTCTAGGCACAACCCATTTTCCTGACACATACAAACCCTTACCTTGATTTAAATTATGATAAGAGGAAGCTGTGTACCAAATTTGGATGGTCCCAGACAAACAGACAAACTTTCTCAAATATATGGTAGATAACCGTTCAATCTGATGAGGAAATATTTACATTGAACAATTTGACAGATAACTGCCCATTTTCTATTGGCACTGTATTGTAGTAATTTTCTGAAATGTGTTGCTCTTTTAAATGATTAAACAAGGTACATACCAGTAACAGTAATCGGCTGTTCTGTAATATGGTTAGGACTGAGGCATGCAGCTAAATTAGAGCATTGCTTAAGCTCTAATCTCAGGAGAAATCAGTGATTACCCGCAGAAGCCAACTGGCAAGCTGTTTACAGTATAATCAGAAGATGACTTGTGAGCTGTTCAAAGTGTATTTGTCCAAAGATTACCCATTTTTACCAATTTAATGACTCTTCAACTTTCTTCTTCTGGCACTTCATTTGATATACAGTAATCAAAATTTGCCAAAACCTGAGGGCTGTGTCTACACTGGCATGAATTTCCGGAAATGCTTAAAACAGAATACCGTATTTTCCGGCGTATAGGGCGACTGGGCGTATAAGACGACCCCCTATCTTTTTAATTAAAAGATAGGGTTTCATCTTATACCCCAGCGCCCCTCCGCCTCCTTTGCTCCCGGTGTCCCTGGTCTGCTGGAGATGGTCCCCAGCAGACCAGAGGCACCGGGAGCAAAGCCGCCAGGAGCGCCTGGGCTCCCCCCCCCCCCCCCGCCGGAGCCCCTCCGCGGCTTTAAAAGCCTCGGGGGAAGCCGGCGGGGGGGCATCCCAGGCGCGCATGGGCTGCCCCCCCGCCGGAGCCCCTCCGCGGCTTTGAAAGCCTCGGGGGAAGCCGGCGGGGGGGCATCCCAGGCGCGCATGGGCTGACCCCCCGCCGGAGCCCCTCCGCGGCTTTGAAAGCCTCGGGGGAAGCCGGCGGGGGGGCATCCCAGGCGCGCATGGGCTGCCCCCCCGCCGGAGCCCCTCCGCGGCTTTGAAAGCCTCGGGGGAAGCCGGCGGGGGGGCATCGCAGGCGCGTATGGGCTGCCCCCCCGCCGGAGCCCCTCCGCGGCTTTGAAAGCCTCGGGGGAAGCCGGCGGGGGGGCATCCCAGGCGCGCATGGGCTGCCCCCCCGCCGGAGCCCCTCCGCGGCTTTGAAAGCCTCGGGGGAAGCCGGCGGGGGGGCATCCCAGGCGCGCATGGGCTGCCCCCCCGCCGGAGCCCCTCCGCGGCTTTGAAAGCCTCGGGGGAAGCCGGCGGCGGGGCATCCCAGGCGCGCATGGGCTGCCCCCCCTCCGGAGCCCCTCTGCGGCGGCGCGGAGGGTCTTCGGCGGGGGGGCAGCCCATGCGCGCCTGGGATGCCCCGCCGCCGGCTTCCCCCGAGGCTTTCAAAGCCGCGGAGGGGCTCCGGCGGGGGGGCAGCCCATGCGCGCCTGGGATGCCCCCCCGCCGGCTTCCCCCGAGGCTTTCAAAGCCGCGGAGGGGCTCCGGCGGTGGGGCATCCGGCGTACAAGACGACCTCTGAAGTTAAAAAACATCCCCCAAAAATCGGGGGTCGTCTTGTACGCCGGAATATATGGTAGTTTTCCTTATAAGTATTTCCGGAAAAAGAGCGTCTACATTGGCAGGCTGCTTTTCCGGAAAAGCCCTTTTTCCGGAAAAGCATCTGTGGCCAATGTAGACGTGCGAAAATGACGATCGGGGCTCTTTTCCGGAAAAGACTACTGGGCTGTCTACACTGGCCCTTTTCCGGAACAGTGTTCCGGAATAAGGACTTATGCCCAAGCGGGAGCAGAATAGTTTTTCCAGAATAGTGGCTGATTTTGTACAGTAGAGCATCGTTGCTTTTCCGGAAATTCAAGGGCCAGTGTAGACAGCTCGCAGCTTATTCCGGAAAAGCGGCTGATTTTCCGGAATAAGTGGCCCAGTGTAGACGTGTGCGAGAGGAAAAGTGGCAGATGGTAGCTTGAAATCCTTCTACTAGTGTATGCAGTGTTGTTATAGGTGGGTGAAGTAACATCTTTTATTGGACTGACTTCTGTTGATGAGAGAGACAAGCTTTACACAGAGCTCAAAAGCTCAGTGGCTTGAAGAAGAGTTCTGTGTAGCTCAAAAGCTTGTCTTTCACCTACAGAAACTGAACTAGTAAAAGATATTGCCTCACCCCCCGCCACCTTGTCTGTCTAATAGAATAGTGAACAGTTGTTCTCATGGAGCTCAAGCAGCAGGGAGACTTTGTTTCAGTCTGTTCAATCCCTGCTGATCCCGTTAGCTTGGTTCAGCGTGGTTGAATCCTTTGTTTTACTGACTGAAATGGCAGCTTCAAGAATTATCATAGAATCATAGAATCCTGGGGCTGGAAGAGACTTCAGGAGTCATTGAGTCCTGTCTCTCTTCCTGATTCAAAGGTAACCATCAACAAAAAACTGGGTATTACACAGCCCCTCTAAAAATGAAGTGCAAGAGAAGAGTAACAGCTCCTCATCCCAAGAGCTCCCTTCCTTCCTTGCTCAGGAAATCCCTTCTGCTCTCACCTCCTTGCTTAACATGCTTTTTTGAAAGTAAAGTCATTCCATTATGGTGAACTGACAGGTAAGCAACTACATCTCCCTTACCTCATGTTCTCTTTTGCCATACCCAGTAGAATTACTACCACCGCTCTCGCTCTCACTCTCATTCCTCTTTTTCTGCCCCAGTTTTTTTTTTCATTCTCAACTTATCTTTCTTTTTTTCTGGTTGCCCCTTCTCTTGATAGCTGTCCTGACTATCTCACCTTCCCTATCACTGGTGGCTCTATCCCATTCACTAACACATCATCAGATGACTACATGTTGCTTTGGGGTGTGGTGGTCACAGGGCCAATGACAAGAAAAGAGATGTTTGAACCCACAGACCATTGCCTCTATAGTCCTGTAGTTGTGCTCAATTGATGGTTGTTATGCAAACATGGAGGAAAGGCTTGAAAGGAGCTATCTGGCACTTTTACCTAGGAGTACATATGGTATGTGTGTAGTAGGGGAGAGAAGGGTTGATCTACAGTCATTATCTAGCATGTCCCTCTCCTGCTGATCCTCCCTAGATGGATCTCCATAAAATAACTCTTTTCCCAAAGCAAACAAACACCATCTAAAGTTCTCTTACATCTCAACTGATAGTAACTGACAACTGAGAGCTTCCCATTCTTTTGCTGGAAGTTACAAGCTGTCACACACGCTGGCTGTGTCTACACTGGGCCACTTATTCCGGAAAAGCAGCCGCTTTTCCGGAATAAACTGCGAGCTGTCTACACTGGCCGCTTGCTTTTCCGGAAAAGCAATGACGATCTACTGTAAAATTGTCAGTGTTTTTCTGGAAAAACTATGCTGCTCCCGTTCGGGCAAAAGTCCTTTTCCGGAAAAACTGTTCCGGAATAGGGCCAGTGTAGACAGCACAGTAGTCTTTTCCACAAAAAAGCCCCGATCTTTTCCGGAAAAGCATCCTGCCAATGTAGATGTAGCCACTGTTTTCTTTGCCTCTGTCTTCACGGACAAGGTCAGTTCCCAGAAAAATGCACTAGGCAGTGCAGTTTGGGAATGAGGTGGACAACCCTTGGTGGGGAAAGAACAAGTTAGGAACTATTTAGAAAAGCTAAACATACACAAATCCATGGGCCCTGATTTAATGCATCCAAGGGTACTGAGGAAGTTGGCAAGTGTCATTGCGGAGTCTTTGGCCATTATCTTTGAAAACTCATGGAGATCAGGAGAGATCCCAAAAGATTGGAAAAAGGCAAATGTAGTGTCCATCTTTTAAAAAGGGAAGAAGGACAATCCAGGAAACTAAAGACCAGTCAGCCTTACTTCAGTCCCTGGAAAAATCATGGAGTGGATCCTCAAGGAATCCATTTTGAAGCACTTCGAAGAGGGAAAAGTGATCAGGAATAGTCAACATGGATTCACGAAGGGCAAGTCATGCCTGACCGATCTGATTAGCTTCTATGATGATTAGCTTCTCCGAGGATAAGGGAAAGTCAGTGGCTGTGATATACCTTGACTTTAGCAAAGCTTTTGATACGGTCTCCCACAATATTCTTGCCAGCAAGTGAGGGGAATATGGATTGGATAAATGGACAGAAAGCTGGCTAAACTGGCGGGTCCAACGGGTAGTGGTCAACGGCTCAATGTCAAGTTGGTGGTCAGTTTCTAGCGGAGTGCCCCAAGGATCTGTTCTTGGATCAGTTTTGTTCAACATCTTTCTTAATGACCTGGATGAGGGGATGGATTGCACCCTTAGCAAGTTCGCAGATGATACTAAGTTAGGGGGAGAGGTAAATATGCTGGAGGGTAGGGATAAGGTCCAGAATGACCTGGACAGATTAGAGGATTGGGCCAAAAGAAATCTGATGAGGTTCAACAAGGACAAGTGTAGAGTCCTGCACTTGGGACAGAAGAATCCCAAGCATTGTTGGTGAGGACTGAATGGCTAAGTAGCAGTTCTGCGGAAAAAGACCTGGGGATTACAGTGGATGAGAAGCTGGATATGAGTCAACAGTGTGTCCTTGTAGCCAAGAAGGCTAATGGCATATTGGGGTGCATTAGGAGGAGCATTGCCAGCAGGTCTAGAGATGTGATTATTCCCCTTTATTCGGCTATGGTGAGGCCACATCTAGAATACTGTGTCCAGTTCTGGGCCCCCCATTATAGAAAGGATGTGGACACATTGGAGAGGGTCCAGCAGAGGGTGACCAAAATGATTAGGGGGCTGGAGCGCATGACCTATGAGGAGAGACTGAGGGATTTGGGTTTGTTTAGTCTGCAGAAGAGAAGGGGGGGGGGGGATTTGATAGCAGCCTTCAACTTCCAGAAGGGAGGTTCCAAAGAAGATGGAGAAAGGCTGTTCTCAGTAGTGATGGATGGTAGAATAAGGAGCAATAGTCTCAAGTTACAGTGGGGGAGGTTTAGGTTGGATATTAGGAAAAACTATTTCCCAACGAGGGTGGTGAAGCACTGGGATGGGTAACCTAGAGAGGTGGTGGTGTCTCCATCCCTAGAGGTGTTTAAGTCTTGGCTTGACAAAGCCCTGGCTGGGATGATTTAGTTGGGATTGGTCCTGACTTGGGCAGGGGGCTGGACTTGATGACCTTCTGAGGTCTCTTCCAGCCCTATGATTCTATGATTCTCAGTCCAGAGGTAAGGAGCCATCCAGGACAGGAGCCTGTGGTGGGGAGGGGAGGAGAGGAGGGGAGAGAGGGTGGCTTCCTGCTGTGCTTGGCACATTCCAGGTCCAGCACACGTGGCTTCCCGAGTTAATGCTACCTTCCCAGCCACAGCAGCAGCCTGCAGGCAAGGGGGGGAAGGGGCCGTGGTGGCAGAATGTAGGTTCCTGCTGTGTCCAGCAAATGCTGGGTCTGGCACACGTGGCTTCCGAGGGAGAGTGCTAATAAGTTCCCCTCCTCCTTCCTGTAGGTTGCCATGCGAGATCAGTCTTCTCCAAATCACACAGAGTGATCTGCAGCAGATGCTGACTGAATGTGGCCAGAAACCTGGGCCTTATACTGAAATGCTTTGTGGTTCAGTGATGCCAGATGACTTACTGGTGGTTTGGTGTGGGGAGCTGTTCTGCCATGGAGGACAGAATAAGGCTGGCCTGCCCAAAAACCTTGTGAGGTGGATAAGAGAGTTTTTACATGAGAGCTTCATGGAGCTGTGCAGGGAGGACTTGTGCTCCATCTGCAGACATGTTAACAAGCTGCTCCAGGGCCCCCTGTACTCTATAAGCACAGAGTGCACTGCTCCTCACACCTCATTGCCTTAACCCACTTGTAGTTAGAAAAAGTTTGTGAACTCACGGAAAGTGCTCTCCCTCTAGTCAGTACCGGACAAGGAGACCTCTTGGGGGGGTGGGTGGAAAGGGATTAGCTCCATCATCATGACCAGCTCCTGACTCTTGGGGCTCACCAACTGGTTAGTCTCCTCTTCCTCCTCCCCCTGCACCACCATGCTCTCCTCCAGACTAATGCCAGGTGTGTCTTGGCCAAACTTCATGACCATGCTGGGGAAGCTGGCCGCTCCCTATACCCAAAATCACGTCCAACTGGTTGTAGAAACAGCACATGGAAGGTGCTGTACCAGATCATCTGCTCTCCTCCTTTGCCCTATGGTAGGACTGGCACAGCTCCTTGATTTTCACTCCACAAAGGTGTGGTTGTACAGAATTTGGTTCACTTCTAAACAAACCAATAAAAACAACTCTATGTGTATATTACTCTAATTAACATTATATTAACAACAGTACAGTGAAAATACTTGCTCAAGATGCTGCTTCTTGCCTCAACCTATTTTCAAAAAATGTACTGAATACAATTGTGCCTCATCTGTATTAAAACGAAGCACATTTCTATTAAGCAAATGATTGCTGTTTCTCTAGAATGATTGTTTAAGAGAGTTCAATGTAATCTGAAAATAGCTACTCTTAGATTTCACCTGCTGCAGTACGCAGTGATGAGCAACCTGTGGCCCATGGACCGTATATGGCCCACTGGGACACAACCTGTAACATGCAGCCCCCCTGTCTGCCTTCCTTCCCGACAAACGTCTCACTCACTGGGGAACCAGAACCCCACGATTCCTACTCCTCTCCCTCTCCCTTGCAGCACTTTTGGAGCACTGCAAATCTACTGATTTATGCTCCATTCTCCTTCCCCCCCCCCTTCCCTTCCAGAGCTGGAATGCTGCAAATCAGCTCTTTGTGGCTATTCAAGCTCTAGGAGGGAGGGGAGGAGTGGGAGCATGAATCAGATGATTTGCTCCAAAAATGCTGGGTAGGAAGTGGGGAGGAGTAGGAAGTGTGAGGCTCCAGTGCCCCAGCGTGCGAGAGATGTGTGTGGGAGAAGGACAGACCAAGGAGGCCACAGGTGGAACCCCAGTGAACTGCGGGGTTGCTGCAGCTCACTGAGGTAAAGGTGGGCCGCCTGTGCCCACTCTCTATTTTTGGTTTCTCATCACTGGTATAAGGTATTTGAGTGCTTTTTTCTATTATGATGCCCCGTATATTCTCAAAGTCATAAAAATGTTCTTCAAGTATAAATGATTTGTGCTTCATTGCAGAGCATTCCTGGGAATATAGCACATTCAAAGTATAGCAACTCATTCACTAGGCACTTAGAAATCCCTAGCTAGGGTTTGAACTGCAGTAGATATGCAGTGACTTTTGAAAGAGATTTTTGTGGATGTAAGCCTGAAGGACTTTTGTCATCTATGTGCAGGATGGAGCATATGCTGAATGTTGTTATAACATATGCATACCGGGGAGTTTGCTGAATTGGAGTTGAGGTTGAGGACAGATACATAATCCTCCCTGATTAATGAGAGCAGAAGATTCTGCTAATCTCTGTTAGTCTGGTTGTGGTATTCAATCTAATAATAAACAGCACTTAATTTTTAAAAAATCATGTTTTTTTTTATTTCTCTTGTAATATACATTGTTACATGTCTCAAATAAGGGACTGCCTAGCTTGTCTGCTCTGAACTTAGGCCATCCAATCTCTTTCTTATGCTTTGTTGATATCCCCAGAACCTGTTGTGATGTAAACATTGTGTCAAATCTTCACTGAGCACTTTGTCTGAGTAAGTACTTACCAAATAGGATTCAGGAAAGAACTTGAGCATGTGGTTAAATCCATCCCTGTTCAAGATAGCACGTAAGCACATGCTGAAAGTCAAGAATATGTTCGAGTCCTACCTATGCTTTCCTTGGTTCAAGGTCACTGTTCAACCTAGTTTGGCTTCCTCTGAAGTCAGTGGATGTTTGGCTACTGACTTCAGCGGGAGGAAGAATGGCTTCTTAATGAGTTTTCAGTCTGCTGTGTGATTCCATAAATAGTCTATGTGGCACAGAGAAGGTGAGAGCTAAGTTAGGGAATGTCTACACTACCACCCAAGTTCGAACTAGGGTGGTAATGTAGACAACCGGAGTTGCAAATGAAGCCCGAGATTTGAATTTCCTGGGCTTCATTTGCATCTCGCCGGGCGCCGCCATTTTTAAATGTCCGCTAGTGCGGACTCCGTGCCGCGCGGCTACACACGGCACGGACTAGGTAGTTTGGACTAGGCTTCCTATTCCGTTTCACGAGGAGTAACGGTAGTTCGGAATAGGAAGCCTAGTCCAAACTACCTAGTCCGTGCCGCGTGTAGCCACGCGGCACAGAGTCCGCACTAGCGGCCATTTAAAAATGGCGGCGCCCGGCAAGATGCAAATGAAGCCCGGGAAATTCAAATCCCGGGCTTCATTTGCAACTCCGGTTGCCTACATTGCCACTCTAGTTCGCACTAGGGTGGTAGTGTAGACATACCCTTACATGGGATGGTGACAAGCCATATTCTCCTCCCTTTGTTTTACATATACTTATGGCAGGGTTTCCCAAACTTTTTCAGCCATAGAACCCCTACAGGGACTTGAAAATTTGGTGGAGTCCTTAAAATATCATGATTTTTAATACAATAGATACCCAAATAATAATAGACAATGTTTTGGAATTCTATTTTATTCTTATATATTACTTATAATTCATTTTCAATAAAACTATTAGAAAACTAGCCAATAGCCCATCATAAGATGGGATTTTTGGGTCTCTCCTCCATGTCCGGCTCTCTCTCTCTCTCTCTCCTCCTCCTACTGCCTCCCCCTCTCTCTCTCAACTCTCCTCCACGTCCTGCCTCTCTCTCCATCTCTCTCTTTCTCTTCTCCTCCCCCTCCTGCCTCTCATTTGGGGGACCACGGAGCCCAAATGACCATTTGGGTTCTGTGCTCTCCGTGCAGGAGCAAGCGGCCGTTTGGGCACCGCGCTCCCCGTGCTGCGTGTGCCTCTTGTTCCTGCACGGCGACCCGGTTGAGCAGCACAGAAGTCAGCCGAGCACCATGGTGGGAAGCAAAGGGGGGTGAGGCGGTGACGTTCACAGCCAGGGGGCGGGGCCTGGAGCCACTGTCACGCTGCAGGTTACCGCCCCCCCCTTCATCTCCTGCCGTGGCACTCAGCTTACTTCTACGCTGCTCAGCCAGGACGCTGCTGGGGAGCAAGCACTGGAAGTGGCTGTTTGGGCTCCCCTGCGGTGGCCTGGCTGAATGGTGCAGCTGAGCACCATGGCGGGTGGCAACAGCGCCGCCCAGAGGGAACAGCCAGCATTTCAGCGTTACAAAGTCACAGACATTGGGCTACTATATTAGTAATAAAATGACAGGGTCATACAAGTGTCATTAATATTTTCTAGTGAAGCCCCTGGACTCATTACATGGAATTCCAGTGCTCCACAGAGCACACTTTGGAAAACCCTAACCTATGGTTTCAAGGTGTTTGAGGATGATTAATAGACCCCTGTTTTCATCTGATTTCTCTGAGAACACCACTCTTCTTCTTGTCTGCTAGGTAACCTTAGTGTCATCTTTGACATTTCCTTTAGGAGTTCCTTAATTCACACATCACTTACTCTCCTCCAGTGCTCTCCCTCCTTGTCTATACTTCCAGATCATCTCTCATCTTGATTACTGCCTCACTCTCATTCCCACCCAGGGCCATCTTTAGCCATAGGCAGAATAGGCAGTTGCCTCGGGCACCAGTATTTCTGGGGCACCACTCTGCCGGGATAGACGGAAAGCAGTGAAGCATGTGTAAGCAGGGGCAGAACTACTGCTAGCTATCAGCCAGCTAAAAGGAGGGAGCTGCTCTGGGGGTGGGTGTGCTCACTCCAATTGTTTAGCTCTGCAAGATAATTAACTGTTAACTGTGGATATGTAAATACAGCTCATGCCAGGAAGGGGAAGGAATCCGAGGTGTGGTTATGTAAATCCAATTCAGCCAGGGCTGATGGAGGTTCAATGTTGGAATGGAATGTGGTGTATTGTAACTAATTTGGGGCTGTTGTTGAGGTCACAAATCATGCTACCCCTAAATGTGGGAACTGTAAAATATGACACCAGTGCCTGCAGGAGAGACACCATCATTGTAAGAGGTCTCAGAGGAACAAGCATCCCCCCTGCCAGAGTTGAGTGAACTGAGTGGGGGTGGGAGGGTGGAGAGAAAGGGCTTGAGGGCTGAGTCAGCCCACTTTGTGCCTGCCAGGTGTGAGCTGTAAGACTGGTTCAACCTGCCCCTTTCCCCCTGGTTTTAAGGACAAACCTAAAGCAGATTCCATGAGGAGTCTTTTTGCTAGTCTAGTGGAAGCTGGAATCTTTTGCCAGCCTAGGTGGTGGCTAAAGAGTTGAAATCACTGAGGCTACATCTACACTGGCGCGTTCTCACATAAAAACTCTTTTGTGGAAGAGTTCTTCTGCAAAACTCTTCGGCTGTGTCTAGACTGGCCAGTTTTTCTGGAAAAACTTGCCAGCTGTCTACACTGACCGCTTGAATTTCCGCAAAAGCACTGACTTCCTACTGTAAGAAATCAGTGCTTCTTGCGGAAATACTATTCTGCTCTCGTTCAGGCAAAAGTCCCTTTTGAGCAAAGCTTTTGCGGAAAAGGGCCAGTGTAAACAGCTGAGATTTGTTTTGCGCAAAAAAGCCCCGATCGCGAAAATGGCAATTGGGGCTTTTTTGCGCAAAAGTCCCTTTTGCGGAAAAGCGTCCGTGACAATCTAGACTCTCTTTTCCGAAAATGCTTTTAACGGAAAACTTTTCCGTTAAAAGCATTTCCGGAAAATCATGCCAGTCTAGACGTAGCCTTCCAGTGTACGTCTACACTAGCCCCCTAGATTGATCTAGGGAGGCTAATAAGGGCGCCCAAAATTGCAAATCAAGCCCAGGATTTAAATATCCTGTGCTTGATTTACATCTTCCTGGCCAGTCGCCATTTTAGAAATTGACTAGCCCGAAGTAACTGCCCGCGTCTACATGCGGCAGTGAAACGGGATTCCAATTTAAAGCCCTAACTTGAATTAGCTGGTATTCCTCCTGCAATGAGGTTACACATGTAACAGCAGGGCTGGGTCCTAGAGAGGGCCACTGCCTGCAGCACAGTCTGAGGGAGGGGATTGGCTGCTGGGGTCTCTGGGAAGGAGAGGGTGTAGGAGTGGAAGAGCAAGTCAGGCATAGGGGCATGAGTTTAATAATCCCGCCTAGGGCACCATAAATCCTAAGGACAGCCCTGTCCCCACTACTGTCTAAATCACCTTTCCTCTCTTCCCATTCCGACCATATTTCCACTCCAAGAAACCCTCCCCTGGTTTCCCATCTCCAACCACATCAAATCCCAGCTAGTAGGTCCTGCTCAGCTAATAGATCATATGTAATCTTTCCCCCATTCTCATCACTGCTGTGTTTCCTCCACTTCCCTTCCCACTCCCTGCTTTCTTCCAACCTTCTTGCCTTCTTCCTCTCCATTTCCCACTCCCTCCTTCTGTATCATGCTGCCCCGCTGCCAGGAACAGCCTCACCACTTTCACCTGCCAGGCACCTTTAATCCCTCCTTGTACACTTCTCTCTTCAAGAAACGGCCTCCATTTCATCAGTTACCTGAAATCCTTCCTGTTCTGAACTGTTGCTCTATCTCTTGCCTGTGTTTTTCATAGACTGTATTTTTGGGATATGGAAATGTTTATTTCTATGGGCCAGATTCAACCAGGTTCTAGGGTGTGTGTAATTAAGCAGAAAGGACACAAAGATCGCTCCCCACCCTGAGTAAATGTGCAGTGATACAGAAATGTTTTATGCTAATCACAATTTAGATTTAATTGTCCGTTTCCCTTCTCCTTTTCATACACATTCATCATCCAAGTCCCTCTCAATCTCTGTGTCTCACTGCATCTCATTCAACCAGGCCAGCCCCTCTTCCTTCTCAGTCCCCAATAAAAGATCTGCCTAACCCCTGGCAGTGCTATATTTTTCACAGCGACAGCTATTTGCTATTAAACACCCTGGATTACAAATTCCCTCAATTGAATCTGAACAATTCCAGACTGCAGGTCCTATTGCTTATCACAGTGTATTGAAGCTACAGCTGCGGGGCCTGGACTCTTTAAGGCTGGCACTGGAGATGAAGAAGTCCTTAGAAATCACCTGGCTGAACATAAGAGCATCATCGCTTCCTCCCATTAGAGATGGGCTCAAACCTGTCCCGGGCTCTGAGCAGTTCCGAGCCTTTGCAGGGTTGAGATGCTGTCCCGAACCCAGGTACCAACTTCACAGATTGTCAGAACCCGCACCCCTGAACTTCGCCTCCAGCGCAGAGCTGCGGTATGAGGGGAAAAGCGCAGCAGGAGCCTTGCGAGGCGATTGACGCCGCTCTCCGGGTCACGCGGCACCTGGAACTCAGCTGCTGGAGGGTCCCACGTGGAGCAGCGCAGTCCCCACCTTGACACCCAATGGCGCAGGTGGCCCCGCTGCGACACCGGCCGCGAGCCCGCCCCGCCCCCAGCCCTCCTGCTGGCCAGGAGGCTTAGTTTGGTCTCTATAGCAACCACATCTTAAGCGTGGGTGAGGAGGGGCGCTGGGAGGAGGCTGCGCCTGTCTGCAGCGGCTCCGCGGGCAGGCGGGAGCTGGGGAGAGGCCGGCAGCGCCTCCCACCTGCTCCTGCAGCGCCTGCCACTTCGGAGCCTGCCACCGGGCGCCGCACACCGCCCGAGGCCACCGGGTTCCTGCCGAGCGCCTCGGGTAAGCAGGGCAGCGGGGCCCGTGTCCCTCCGGCAGAGCTGCGCGGCGGCCGGGCTGCCTGCTCAGCTCCGGGCGGGGGCTCTGGGGCAGTCCGCCAGGCCCGGGAGTTACAAGGACAGGCAGCTAGGGGCGGCGGGGCGGGGCGGTCAGCTCCCGGTGCCAACGCTGGAGAGGCGTGTCCCGCCCGCGGGCGCTTGGTCCCTGCATCTACACCCCAGCCGGCGAAACAGCGTCGGAGCAGATCACTTGCCAGGGCTGCCCC
This sequence comes from Pelodiscus sinensis, assembly GCF_049634645.1. Classification (NCBI taxonomy): domain Eukaryota; kingdom Metazoa; phylum Chordata; order Testudines; family Trionychidae; genus Pelodiscus; species Pelodiscus sinensis. The sequence continues at coordinate 146,305,269 of NC_134713.1, read as the reverse complement.
TCGCCTGCCCCCAGCTCGCCGCTAGGAGCTACCAAATGAGCGGTCGGTCTTTACCTCCGATTTGGCTTAGAAAGTACCCGGAGTAGTTGGGGGATATTGCTTTGCCCGCCTTCCAAAGGAATAACAAGCTCAGAACGGGGAATCATCGCTCCTGCAGGCTCTAAAGCAAGAGAAGTTACATTTAAGGGAGGCGATTCTACCAGGACAATGATTTAGGATGCCATGGACAGCCTCTGTTACACACCATTCACTGACTGTTGCGACAGTCATTACAAGCGGTCATGCATTCACTTTAAATTACACCTTGCAGCCACTGTGCTTGTTTTGGTCTTTTCCCTGGATGCTGTCCTTGTTTAAAACACAGTTTAAAAGTGAGGATCTGGTTCCCTTCCCAGTACCTCCAGTTTTACGTAGGCATAACTTCACTAGACTCAATGGCACCGACTGCACTTGTAAAACTGGAGAGACATGAAAAATCAGATCCTTAAAATATGTAGTGCTGTCGTTCCTGGGATGAGGATAGTAAAATGTCATATACTTTTATGCTTTTTTTAAAGTAACCCTCAGCTGTTTTTAAAACTATGATTTATATGAACTTCAACATAGAATCTGTCAGCCTTCTAATTTAATTTAAAAAACAGAGCTCTCAATCCATAAAAATGATAAATCAGATCTAACGCCCTTGGAATTAATGGGAGTCATTCCACTAATTTTAATTAGCATTGGATCGGCTCTGTGATCTGGTGTTTTCGAGAGAAAATCAATTAAAAACTCAGATGTTATAATTTAACTTAATTTAAATAGTGTTCACTGATACTGGTTTTAAGCATGGACTAACAAGTTACATATAAAGAAAAGGAACAAAAGAGAAAAGCAGTGTTAGTTTTTAATAAATATTGTTCAAGTCAAGATGTTTGCATAGAGCTATTAAGCAGCTGGTATTTTTTACACACTCCAGTCCAAATCTGCTCTCAATTACCCTGTATAAATCCAGAATAATTCTATTGAAATAAGTTGTGGTATTCTGGATTTATACCAGTATAATGGGGGGACATGTGCTCTCAGTTTTGCAGTGCTAAATTCCAATTCTATTTCAGCTCAAGTTGGAAATGATCAAGAGCAGTTACCCCCTGGAAGTCTGCTCAGTGAGCTGGATATTGATGTCCCAATGGGCATTAGGGATAGTCTGCTCTGCAGAGAAGCCCAAGGCTATGTCTAGACTGGCCACAAATTCCGGAAAAGGGATGCAAATCAGGTAAGTCAGCATAGGGAAATCCGCGGGGGATTTAAATATCCCCCGTGGATTTAAATAAACATGTCCGCCGCTTTTTTTCTGGCTTGGGGAAAAGCCGGAAAAAAAGCGTCTAGACTGATCTCTTATTTCAAGTAGGAATAAGAGATCCTCCGGAAAAGGGCTTTATTCCGGAGGATCACGCCAGTCTAGACGCTTTTTTCCGGCTTTTCCCCAAGCTGGAAAAAAAGCGGCAGACATGTTTATTTAAATCCTGCGGGGGATATTTAAATCCCCCGCGGATTTCCCTATTCTGAAGTTGGAAATTAACATGCCTCTTCCGGAGAAGGGTTTAAATATCCCCCACGGATTTCCCTATGCTGACTTACCTGATTTGCATCCCTTTTCCGGAATTTGTGGCCAGTCTAGTTGTAGCCCAGGAGTAAAGGGCTTTCTAAAGTAAGGGAAGCTTGCATGCTTTTTGTCTATGCTGTATTTGTTCTGTGAAGAGGGGAGTCCAGTTTTCACTACTGGAAAACTAGCATTGTTGTCATAAGCAGTAATTTTGTATCAATATATATTTTTAATGGCTACTGTGTTAAGTTTGAGACTTAGCCAGTATGCTGGAATACTTACATAGGCAAAATTCCCATTAAGGTTAATAGGAGTTTTTGCCTGAGTGGAAAAGAGTAAAATCTTCAGGATTTAGCCCATGGTAAATATTTTCAGTAGGAATTGTATTAGTTTCTTTATGGTAGCACTGTACCATTCACAGATACACATGCTCATGTGAATATGCATTCATTCTATGTGCTGTTATGGTATCTGTTGTGAATAAAATATCCCTTCAAAATTTTCTAGCTGATGGATCAGCAATAGAGAGCACACCATCCCATCTGCATATTCAGAGCATATAGTCTACTATGTGCTGGGAATCATATATATATAGTAGCCCAATGCCTGTGACTCTGTAACGCTGAAATGCTGGCTGTTCCCTCTGGGCGGCGCTGTTGCCTCCCACTGTGGTGCTCTGCTGACTTCTGTGCTGCTCAGCTGGGCCACCGCAGGGGAGCCCAAACAGCCACTTCCACTGCTTGCTCCCCAGCCAGGGGGCGGAGCCTGGACAAGCATGCGTCTCTGATGTCAGGAAAGGGCGCCGGATTCAAAAGGAGGAAAGCGGAGCAGACACAGAGGAGACAGAGAGGAGAACGGAGGAGGTGGAGGACAGTGAGAGAGAGTGAGAGAGATGCAGCAGGAGGAGAAGAGAAACAGAGTGAGAGGCGAGAGGGGGAGAAGAGCTGAAAGAGAGAGCAGGCGAGGCAGAAGGAGGAGAAGAGAGAGAGAGGCTGTTTGCCCCTGCGTGGTAGCCCGGCTGAGTGGTGCAAAAGTCAGCTGAGCACCACGGCAGGAGACGAAAGGGGGTGGGGTGGTGACCATAGGCGTGCGCATGAGGTGTGCTGGGTGTGCCCAGGCGCACCCTAATGTTTCAAAGGGGGCGTGAGTGAAGGAGTGCCACTTCAATGCTCTGGGGAACAGACACCGTGCCGGGTTTCCTGCATATGCACGGCCAAAACTGGCGGGTCTTAGGACCCCACGGAAAGAGGTGGCAGGGACACAACAACGTCACCCGGCCACCCCATTAAGCGAGGTGAGTTTAAACCCTGGGCAGGAAGGTGGGGGGGGTGCCCTGGGCAGGGGATCAGGTGCAGCACGGCTGGCCTCGGGGAGGGGAGAGGGCCAGGGTCGGGGTTGGGGGCAGCGCAGCTGGCCTCAGGGAGGGGAGGGGGGTGGAGGCAGCATGGCTGGTCTCGAGGAGGGGAGATGAGGGGGGAGGGGGCAGCGTGGCTGGCCTCAGGGACGGGAGGGGGTTGGGGGCAGAGCGGCTGGACTTGGGGAGGGATGGAGAGGGGGCTGGGGTTGGGGCAGCGCGGCTGGTCTCGGGGAGGGCTGGGGTTGGGGAGGGAGGGGCAGGAGTTGGAGGCAGCGCGGCTGGCCCTGGGGGGGCAGGGGTTGGGGACAGCATGGCTGGCCCCAGGGAAGGGGGGCAGGGGTCGGGGGCAGCGCAGCTGGCCCCTGGGAGGGAGCAGGGGGCCAGGGTTGGAGGCAGCACAGCTGGCCCCAGCTCCGCCCCCCAGAGCAACTTCCTATCCCCTCTTCTTCCTGGCCCCTCCCTTCCCCCCGGCCAGTCCCTCTTCCTCCCCCCCAACCCAAGATCAAAGTGTGTCTGGTTTTTTTGGGGAGGGTCTACCTGGCAACCCTACGAGTCAGACCCGGTGCAGGCACCAAGTGATGGGGACTGCTGGAACTTTTGGAACCAGAGACTGCAGAATGGGGGTTTGTGACCCAAAAGGCGGCTGAGAAACCTAAGAAAGACAGCGTAGGGGGAGCACCAGAAGGGTGACAGTCAAGGCCATCCTAGAACTCTGTTACAGACCAGTTGGCGGCTGCTGGAAGAGGAGGGAAAAATAGGGGGTAAGGGTCAGAGAGGAAGGGGCTTGTGTTGAGGAGAGGGGGGCAGGTCAGGAGAAGAAAGGGAAAGGCACCAAGGGAAAAAGTGGAGGAGAGAGACAAATGCCAGAGGGCCAAGTGCAGACAATGAGGAAAAGGGCAGGAGGGGCGGTATCGGGGGGGGGGGAGGATGATGCTAGGAGAGGAGAGAGGAAGGGCTTTGGGGGCCAGAGGAGAGAAGGGGAGGTGCTGGGAGAAGGCTTGAAAGGCGGGGTGGGCATGAGGAAGGTGGGGATGGAGCAAGGCACGTGTGAGGGCACAGAGGGGCATGAGGGGAACAGGGGCAGAGGGTGGTGAGGGGGTGGGCATCTGGGAAAAAGAAGGCAAAGGGGGCAGGGGCAGTGAGGGAAGGGGGAGGCACCAAGAGGGTGCAGGGGTAAGAGAAGGTGCAAGTGCCAGGTGATTCTGGGGGTGAAGCAGAAGGGCAGACACCTGCAGAGGAGGGACCAGCACCAGAAAAGAGAGGCAGGGTAGGTGTGTAGAGGGAGGTGTTAGGATAGGGGATGAGGAAGGGTAGCTCACATGATCAGAGTGGGGCTACTGGAGGAGTGGGCACAGGGGGCAGAGAAGGGCTGGTGGAGGGGGGCAGGTCTCAGGAAGGCTGAGGGCAGTGAGAAGGGCAGGAGTCAGGACATCAGAGGAGGGTGAGGAGTTGGGGGCAGCAGGCATCAAGGAAGCTGATGGAGCAAGCGGAGGAAACAGAGCAGCAGAGGGGAAAGGCAGAGGTTCATAAGATATTTATTAATAACTTGGGTGCCACAGTGACACATCCAAACAAGCCACAAACTCAGTACTGGAGCACAACACAAAATTTATTGTGCTCATGGGAGGAAACTCGTAGAGGGAACACTTCCCCAGCCTCTCCACCCCCCAAGTTAATGTCACACGCATTGGGTTAATGCAATTGCAGGATAGTTGCATGTGGGGGGTTTGGTGAGGGCCAAACTAATCCCTATTGGTAAGAGGATGGTGGGAAAAGTCTTTGGGAGGGGTCACATGACACCTTTTATTTCTGGTCATGTGTCCATATTGTCCCGAAAGTGTTACCTCCAGAGGCATGGCTAATGGGGGTCAAAGAGTACAATTAAAAAAAATTCTTTGAGTGCACACCCTAATGAAATGTGCTGGGCACGCCTATGGTGGTGATGTACATACCCAGAGGGCGGGCCCTGGATGAGCATGCATCCCCAACGGAGACAGAGGAGAGCGGAGAGAGAGTGAGAGGCAGGAGGGGGAGGAGAGACAGAGAGAGAGGCAGAAGGCGGAAGAGAGGTGAGAGAGAGGGGGGGAGGCAGTAGGAGGAGGAGCGAGAGAGAGAAAGAGACATGGAGCGAGAGACCGGAGGCTCAGGAGAGAAGACGGACATGGAGGAGAGACCTGAAAATCCTGCTAATTGGCTAGTATAGGAAGAATGCAGGAAATGGTTAACTTTAACAGGTTCATTGGTGTGGTAAGAATTTGGAGTTTTAGGCCACAGCACATGAGCAATAAATACCTCTTTCCATTTAACATGAAGATAGGTCAAAGCACAACGTATTATATTTAAATAAGCATGTGGTGTAAACCATAATGCAAAGGATTCCTGAGCTGAAGTTACATCCTTGACTCACCCTTTTGTGGTGAAGGAATACTGATACAATAACAGGATTATCAAAGGTGAGTCAGGGATGTATATTAGTTTTAGTTCTGAAATCCTTTTGTATTGTGGATTTATGCCAGAACCTTAACATCATTTGAACATAATTTTGCAGTTAGATAAGACACAAAATTATAGGAAAGACATGTTGATCATGCTATGTGTTCTGGTAGGAGTACTTCCTACCACTTATTTACCTAGTAGGGAAGAATAATTCTGTCCATTGCAGACATAACTGGGTGCAATATGATAGTCTGTGTTATGCAAGAAGACAGACTACATGACCTTTTCTGGACTTCAGATGCGTGAATCTAAGGATTACCTTCTCCATCAGAGACATGCAGCCACTTCTGGAGTAAAATTTGGCAGTCCTTAAACAGCAAACATCATTATTACCCAACCATTGGCCCAGTAGGCTGAATTAAGAAAACAGTGTGTGTCTTAATTCTGACCTTCATAGTTTACTAATTCTTTTTGTATTATTTTTTTGCTTAGAAGATGTTTAATGCTTGAAGCCTGTTAGGGAAATTGGCATGAAAATGGTTCTGAGTCTTGGCAAATGAACCTGATTTACCCTTGATAGATCAGGGCTCCCAGGCTTTGTCTACACTGCAGGGTTTTTGTGCAAGAAGCCTTTTGCGGAAGAGTTCTTGCGCAAAAGTGCATCCAGACCTCAAAGTGCATCGCAAAAGTGATGTGCTTTTGCACAAGAGAGCATCCACACTGCATGGACACTCTTGTGCAAAAAAGCTCTGATGGCCATTCACAGAATGGCCATCAGAGCACTTGTGTTTTTTCCAGTAGGGGTTTCTTGCGCAAACCCCCTAGAGTGTCCACACCTGCCTTTTTGCACAAGAGCTGTAGCGCTAAAAGGAGTTATTCCTCATGGGGAATATAACTACTATAACTACTACTCTCTAGGAATAAAACATTTAAAACCTATACAAATTGGAAAGATCATTTGCTTTCAGTTTTAAAGAAAGGTTCCTTATATAATATTGTGATTGCTATTAAATGTAGAAGATGTACAGTTGCAGTATGCTTAATACAAGAACATAAGAATTGCCATACCTGGTCAGACCAAAGATCTATCTAGCCCAGCATCCTGTCTGCCGACAGTGGTCAATGCCAGATGCCCTAGAGGGAGTGGACAGAACAGGTAATCATCAAGTGATTCCCTCCCCTGTCATCCATTTCTAGCCTCTGACAAACCATTCCCACCCATCCTGGCTAATAGCCATTGATGGCCCTAACCTCCATGAATTGAACTAGTTCTTTCTTGATCCCTGTTAAAGTCCTAGTCCTCACTGCATCCTCTGGCAAGGAATTCCACAGCTTGACTGTGAGCTGAGTGAAGAGAAACTTCCTTTTGTTTTAAACCTGCAACCTATTAATTTAATCTGATGACCCCTACTTCTTATGTAATGGGAACAAGTAAACAATTTTTCCTTATTCACTTTCTCCATACCTGTAATGATTTTATAGACCTCTGTCATATCCCCCTTTAGTCTCCCCTTTTCTAAGCTGAAAAGACCCAGTCTTTTTAATCCCTCTTCATATGGCACCTGTTTCAAACCCCTAATCATTTTAATTGCCCTTTTCTGAATCTTTTCCAATGCCAAGATATCTTTTTTGAGATGAGGTAACCAAATCTATTTGCAGTATTCAAGATGTGGGCATACCATGGATTTATACAGAAGCAATAGGATATTCTCTGTCTCATTCTCTATCCCCTTTTTAATGATCCTGATTACTTTTTTAATGCCACTGCACATTGACTGGATGTTTTCAGAGAACTATCCCACAATGACTCCAAGATCTCTCTCTTGAGTGGGTATAACTAAATTAGCCCCCATAATTTTGTATGCATAGTTGGGCTTATTTTTTCCAATGTGCATTACTTTGTATTTATCAACATTAAATTATTTTGCCATTTTGTTACCTAATTAGCTAGTTTTGAGTGGTCTTTTTGCAGCTCTTCACAGTCTGTTTTACTCTTAACTAACTTGACAGGTTAATTTTGTCTTCAAATTTGGCTGCCTCACTGTTTACCCCTTTCTCCACATAATTTATAAATATGTAGAATAGGATTGGTCCCAGTATGGACTCTTAGGTGACACCTCTCTCCATTCTGAAAATTGTCTATTTATTCCTACTCTTTGTTTCCCATTTTTTAACCAGTTATCAATCCATGAGAGGATTTGCCCTCTTATTCCATGACAACTTACTTTACTTATGCGCCTTTAGTGATGAACCTTGTCAAATGCTTCCTGGAAATCTAAGTACAATATGTCCACTGGATGCCTCTTGTCCGCATGCTTGTTGATCCCCTCAAAGAACTCTAGTAGATTAGTAAGGCGTGATTTCCCTTTACAGAATTAATGTTGCCTTTTCCCCAACAAATTATGTTCATGTTTGGGTCTGACAATTCTATTCTTTACTATCATTTCAACTAATTTGCATAGTACGGACATTAGACTTACCGGTCTATAATTGCCGGGATCACTTCTAGAGCCCCTTTTAAATATTGGCATCGCATTAGCTATCTTCCAGTCATTAGGTATGGAAGCTGATTTAAAGGATAGGTTACAAACCACAGTTAATAGTTTCGCAATTTCACATTTGAGTTCTTTCAGAACTCTTGGGTGAATGCCATCTAGTCCCGGTGACTTGTTACTGTTAAGTTTATCAATTTGTTCCAAAAACTCCTCTAATGGTACCTCAATCTGGAACAATTCCTCAGATTTGTCACCTAAAAAGAATGACGTGTGTTTGGGAATCTCCCTGACATTCTCAGTCATGAAGACCAAAACAAAGAATTCATTTAGTTTCTCCGCAATGACCTTATTGTCTGTGAGTGTTCCTTTAGTCCAGTGGCCCCACAGGTTGTTTAGCAGGCTTCCTGCTTCTGGGGTACTTTAAAAACATCTTATTACTTTTTGAGATTTTGGCTAGCTGTTCTTCAGACTCCTTTTCAGCTTTTCGTATTACATTTTTACACTTAATTTGTCAGAATTTATTCTTTCTATTTTCCTGACCAGGATTTAACTTCCATTTTTTAAACTATGCCTTTTTATCTCTTGCTGCTTCTTGTACTTGCTGAAGCCATGGTGGCATTTTTTTTGGTTCTCTTACTGTGTTTTTTAATTTGGGGTATACATTTAAGTTGGGCTTCTATTATGGTGTCTTTGAAAAGTTTCCATGCAGCTTGCAGGGCTTTTACTTTTGGCTCTGTACCTTTTAATTTCTGTTTAACTAACCTCATTTTTTGTAGTTCCCCTTTCTGGAATTAAATGCCACAGTGTTGGGCTGCTGAGATGTTTCTTCCCACCACACAGATGTTAAATTTTATTACATTATGGTCATGATTTCCAAGCAGTCCAATTATATTTTTCCTCTTGGACCAGATCCTGAACTTCACTTAGGAGTGAATCAAGAATTGCCTCTCCTCTTGTTGGTTCCAGAATCAACTGCTCCAAGAAACACTCATTTAAGGCAAGGGTGGGGAACTCAGCCCCAAGGGCTAGATGTGGCCCCCAGCTTGCCTGGATCCAGCCCCCAAGGCTCAGGGCCCTCCTCCCCGCTGTATTGGGGAGCCTGTGCTGGTACTCCAGCCCCCTGGTGCCCCGCCACGGGACTGGAGCACACAAAATCAACTATGTGGGGGTCCCCTAGGCTCTGGTGTGTGATGGGAATATGGGGAATGTCTTTCTCCTTCTCATTTGGGCACCACATCAGTGAGAGGTTTTTGTGTGTGGCCTTCGACTGATTTTTCTGTGGGTCAATGGCCCAGACCCAAAAAAGGTTCCCCACCCCTGATTTAGGGTGTCAAGAAACTTTATCCCTGTATCCCATCCTGAGGTGACATGTGCCCAGTCAATATGGGGGATAACTGAAATCCCCCACTATTACTGAGATTTTTATTTTTTATGCCTTCTCTAATATCCCTTAGCATTTCATAGTCACTATCACTATCATGGTCAGGTGATATGGAACATTTTGGTTCATTTAAGATTTTTACTTCATTTGATTTTATATTTTCTTTCATGTATAGTGCCACACCCCTGCCAGCATAACCTGTTCTGTCCTCCTGATATTTTTTGTACCCTGATATGACTGTGTCCCATTGATTGTCCACATTTCACCATGTTTCTGTGATACCTATTATGTCAATATTCTCCTTTAATACGAGGCACTCTAGTTCACACTTTTTATTATTTAGACTTCTAGTGTGTGTGTATAAGCACTTCAAAAATGTGTTACTTTTTAGCTGTTTGCCATTTCCTGATGTGTTTGAATGGCACACTTTTTTATTTGACTTTTTCTCATCTGTTACCCATATTTTATAATCTTCCATCCTCTCCTCCTTACTAGAACATAGAGAATCTCTATTAATAGACTCTCCACTAAGATATGTCTCTGTCTGATCCATGTGCTCCTCCACCCTTGTCAACTTTCCCCCATCCCTTTAAAAAGTATTCTACAACCTTTTTAATGTTAATGCCAGCAATCTGGTTCCATTTAGGTTTCTGTGGAGCTCGTCCTTCCTGTATAGGCTCTCACTTTCCCCAAAATTTCCCTAGTTCCTAATAAATCTAAGCCCCTCCTCCCTAAATCATCATCTCATCCACATATTGAGATCCTGAAGTTCTGCCTGCCTACCTGGCCCTGAACATGGAACTGAAAACACTTCAGAGAATGCTACCATGGAAATCCTGGATTTCAATCTCTTTTTTTTCCTCCAAACATTTCTTTCCCTTGGAAGAAATTATGGTGTGTTTATATTCCCTGTTTTGTGTTTAGCTTTTCATCTCACAGCACATTGTGTAACATTTTCTTGTTCTCCCTTAAATTACTTGTTAAGTGGGCCAACATACATTGGATCAGATCCTCTGTTCAATATATGCACATCTACTCCATAATATAACCGAAAAATTATATATTTTACTTGGAGCTAAAAATGTACTCATCACATGCCTTTGAATGCTACTGTCAGCCATGTGACATCTCTATCAAAAGCAACCTGTTACAATGTATGGGCCCAATCCTGATATTGACTTGCTCCATTGATGTTACTGACTACTCAAGTCAGTAAACACTACTCATTTAAGAAAAGGATAGGAAGATAGCATTCCAAACTGTAATCTTCTAATTAGCTTATCAATAGAAATCATGTCAGACTATTTACAGTCCTGCAAAGCCTGTATCCAGAAAGACTGACAATAAATACATTTCACTTAGACATGATCTGAACTTGTCCTAGCTACATCATATGTGAAAAATCCTCACATTTGAATGGCATACTAATGCAAGTATAGTGATAGAAATGTAGCCGTGTTAGTCTGGTGTAGCTGAAACAAAATACAGGACTATGTAGCACTTTAAAGACTAACAAGATGGTTTATTAGATGATGAGCTTTTGTGGGCCAGACCCACTTCCTCAGATCAAATAGTGGAAGAAAATAGTCACAGCCATATATACCAAAGGATACAATTTTAAAAAAATGAACACATATGAAAAGGACAAATCACATTTCAGAACAGAAGGGGGATGCGGGGGGGGGGAGGAGGAAGGTGAATGCCAGTGAGTTAATGATATTAGAGGTGGGGAAGGGTAGATGTCTGTGAGTTAATAGTATTAGAGGTGATAATTGGGGAAGCTATCTTTGTAATGGGTAAGATAGCTGGAGTCTTTGTTAAATCCCCTGCGGAGAGTGTCGAATTTTAGCATGAATGCCAGTTCAGAGGATTCCCTTTCAAGTGCAGATTTGAATGTCTTCTGAAGTAGGATGCAGGTTAGCAGGTCATTGAGACAGTGTCCTTTCTGGTTGAAATGACAAGCAACTGTTTTTTTCTTTGTGATCCTGTTTAATGTCTGTTTTGTGGGCATTGATTCTTTGGCAAAGTGTCTGAGACGTTTGTCCAATGTACATAGCAGACGGACACTTTCGGCACATGATAGCATAGATTATATTTCTGGAGGCGCAGGAATATGTATTCTTGATCTTATAACTCACTTGGTTAGGCCCAATAATGGTGTCAGCAGAGTGAATATGTGGACAAAGCTGGCAGCGGGGTTTGTTGCAAGGGAAAGTACCAGGATTGGTATTAGTGTGGTATGTCCTGTGGTTGTTGGTAAGAATCATCTTGAGGTTAGGTGGTTGTCTATAGGAGACTATGGGTCTGTCTCCCAGAGCTTCTTGGAGTTTAGTGTCCTGTTCCAGTATAGGTTGTAATCTATTGATAATGTGTTGGACAGGTTTAAGTTGGGAGCTGTAGGTGATGACAAGTGGTGTTCTATTGTTGGTTTTCTTGGATCTGTCTTGTAGTAGATGGTTTCGTTTGGCTCTTTCAATTTGCTTTTTTATTTCTCCGGGTGGGTAGTTGAGGTTTATAAATGCTTGGTATTGATCCTGAAGTTTCTGGTCTCTGTCTGTGGGATTAGAGCAGATGCGGTTGTATCGAAGGGCTTGGCTATAGATGATGGATCGTATGGTGTGTGCTGGATGGGAGCTGGAAGCATGTAGGTAACTGTATGAGTCAGTGGGTTTTCTGTAGAGGGTGGTGTCTAATTTTCCATTGTTGATTTGTACTGTGGTGTCCAGGAAATGGATCTCTCGTGTGGAATGGTCCAGGCTGAGGTTAATGGTGGGGTGTAGGTTGTTGAAATCTCTGTGGAATGTCTCCAGTGTTTCTTGGCCATGCGTCCAGATCATAAAGATGTCATCGATGTAGCGTAAGTAGAGAAGGGGCAAAAGGGGACGGGAGTTGAGGAAACATTGTTCTAGGTCAGCCATAAAGATCTTAGCATACTGTGGGGCCATGCGTGTACCTATGGCTGTGCCGCTGATCTGGAGGTATAAGTTGTTCTCAAACTGGAAATAATTGTGGGTGAGAACGAAGTTACATAGGTCTGCTACCAGGTTGCATTACCAGTTTCTAATGCAAGTATAGATACTGCTTAATCCCAGTATAGATACTGCTAGGTCAAAGGAAGAATTCTTGATGGAAAAAACACCCTTTCACCAATGAAGGAAACATATGCAGTACAGACCTACAGAGGCACAGCTCCAGCACTACAACTGTGTGATATCCTTAGTGTAGACATAGCCTAATTACAGTGTTAAACACTTACAAGCACCTCAGTTATCCAAACCTCCCTGGAAATTAAAACAAGGCCATGTCCTTTGACACCCGTTATTTACAGTGACAATTCTTTTTGTATCCTGTATCTTGTGTCCTCCAAAACATTTAGGCTGTGTCTGCACTGGCACGATCTTGCGCAAAAGCGGCCACTCTTGCACAAAAACTTGCTGCCTGTCTACACTGGCCGTGTGTTCTTGCTCAAGTAAACTGACGTTCTAATGTATAAAATCAGGGTTCTTGCATGAGAACTCTGATGCTCCTGCTCAGGAATAAGCCCTCTTGCACAAGAGCTCTTCCAGAAGAGGCCAGTGTAGACAGGCAACATGAATTTCTTGCACAAGAAAGCCCTATGGTTAAAATGGCCATCAGAGCTTTCTTGCGCAAGAGAGCATCTGCACTGGCATGGATGCTCTTGCACAAAAGCACATCTCTTACGCAAAAGCACATGCCAGTGTAGACGCTCTCTTCTGGAAGAGTTTTTGCAGAGTCTTCCGCAAAAGAGTTTTTGCGTGAGAATGCATCAGTGTAGACATAGCCTTAGGTAATCCAGCTTGCAAAGCAAAACAAAGAGTATTTTATCCACTGTGGTACAAAATAGACTAACTGAACTGTGCAAGAATTGTCTTTTAATTCCACTTGTCAGAAACCAGAAAGATGTTGCATAAATTGTTACATTTGTATTGCTATTAACTTTGTACATAAGAAGGTTAGTGTGCTTCATGGCACTAATGAATTAAGCTTCACAACATCCTTGTGGGATAGATATGTGATTATGCCCATTTTACCAAGGAGGAAAAAGAGAGGTTAAGCAGGTAGTCCAAAGTCACACACAGGAAATCTGTGGCACAAGCAGGAATATAACCCAGGTTTCCTGACGTCCACTCTTGCCTCTTGAGTACCCGACTTTCCTTCCATTTTTATTGTTTATTACATAGATTGGAGTTCTCAAAGTGGGGTCATTACCTCCAATGACGTTGCAATAGATATCAGAATATCACAATCACTCAGCCCTTCCCATATTGCTAAGTATAAAGATGAGACGGACTTAGCAAAATCCTGCCTAAATGGGAAGATGGCAGAGATCCTGGGGGTTGTGGTATGGAAAAAGGTCAACATATGAAAAAGGTGGTGAACTACTGATGTACTTCATTCTACTGAAAACTATGTCAGGAAGAAAGCAGATATTTTTATTGCAATGATATGGTGTGTTATATAATTAAAATTACAGAGGCGTCAGTAGCAACTTCATAGTTAGCTGAGCTTTTCACTTAAAGCAGAATTAAAACACTCATTTCAGATGTCAGTGATTGAATATAGTCTCCAGATTTAACACTGTTCAGCGGACGACTGGATTAATGATGGGTATTTGGATAAGGTAGTTATTAACTTTCCCTCTCCCAGTTTCACTTTATTGCCTCCCTGCGACCCATAATCCCTCCAAACTCCCTCCACACATTTGCTCACAGATAATAATTATATCTCTGATGCTAGGCTGGTCACATTTGTAAAATGTATCTCCACTATTTAACATTTTTTTTCGCATACTCTAAGCCCAAAGGTGTGCCATCACCCAGTTGTCTACTTTCTGACTGACCAGCTCCATTCCTCAGTTCCTCGCCTCTCCCAACATTCTTGAAGCTGGTGAACTAGAGAGCCAAGGTGGGCAGCAGGGAGCATCGTGGCTTCCCATACCATTAGTAAGCCGGGGCTGCATTTTTCTGGGCTAACAGGTTGATCATATAGGACCAGATCTGTAGCCAAATAGTCAGTGGGAGTCTTTCCTCTGGGTTTTGAATTAGCTTCAGAGGCAGTCATCCAAACTCTTACCAGTAGAGTTCTTCCTCCCCGCACCCTCTCCTTTACATTCCCCCAAGGCTCCAGCAGACCAATAGACTTTGCTGGTAGCATGGCTGTACTGATAGGCCTCTAAGATCCAGGACCAGCCTTTCAACCATATTTGTCTACCAGTCTCAGCCTCTTCCCTCCATTTTGTTTTTGGTGTCTTCCTCTTAGCATATGTGCAACGTGCCTCAGAGGGCAGGTGACCAGGATTTATCACCTAATGCAGGGGTGGCCAACCTGCGACTCCTGAGAGAACTGGGACGGAACCTGGAACCACTCAGGTCAGCTGCTCTCACGGCTGGGCCGCTGTGAGCCGCTTGCCTGCTCATGGCCCATGCCATTCCGCTTATGGCCCTCAGCACACTGCATTATATCCTGCACATGCAGGCCGGGTCACATATAGTGTCCCAGCCTCCACATGCTAGCAGCAAGCTGCTGAACGCAGGCAGCGGCAGCGGCGAGGGCTCTGGGTGTGGCGGTGGCAGTGTTAGCGGCGGCTCCGGGACTTGGGTATAAGATTAGTGGGTAGAGGGATTGGGTTAGAGCAGGGTGGTGTCTGGCTCTGGGGAGAGGAGGGGAATTGGGTTGGGGTGGGGTGTGCATGGCATGCCAGTCACTCAGCACGCTGGCCGCCCAGCAAATGTGCCCCAGTGCCTGGAGGGAGACATGCGGCTGTGGTTACTCCAGGGCCTGAGAATTGGGGGTGGAGGGGTGGGGTGCCTGGCTCTAGTATGGGGAAAGGGAGGGGAGGGAAAGAAAAGGGAGGGGGATTGGGTTTAGGGTGGGGAGGGGAGGGGGTGCACACGGCATCCCAGCCAGCATGTCTCAAGGCCAGCCACTCAGCACGCACACCCCAGCGCCTGGAGGGAGATGTGCATGGCTGTAATGGCAGCAGCTCTGCCTCCAAGACCTGAGAATTAGGTTAGAGCGGGGGAGGGAGGGAGATTGGTATGAGGGGGGCTGGTGCCTGGTTCTGGGAAGGGGGATTGGGTTAGGGGTGTGTGTGCCTGGCTCTGGAGAAGGGGAGGGGAAGAGCAGCCAGCACGCTTCCTGAGACCTAGGATCCCCAGGTACTGGCCCTAGCTTTCTGTCTCCTCCCCCTGGCCAGAACCCCCCACGAGTACCCTGCCCCAGCACCCACCAGCACCCTGCTCCAGCACCCTTGGGGCCACATTAGTGAGGCTTGGGGGGTTTTGGAGCGGTTGTTTTTTTGCATCTCATTTGTGTGGCCCCAACTGACTTTTCTGTGGGTCAGTGACTCCTGACTCAAAACTGGTTCCCCACCCCCCTCATAAACATTTTGTGTTTGACATAATATTTTATCTAAAAATGAAGCCTGGCCAACAAGCCCCCAATTGGGGCCAGGCCCCCATTTGGCTGCAGCATCATAACACTACCCCCTAGATCCCAAACCTGAGCCTATCATACACTGGAATCCCCTGTCCTGAGCCTCTCACATCCCCAAACTCCTGCACCCCCACATCTCCAGGCTTCTGCCACAACACTCCTGCACCATCCACACACTGCAAATCTGTGTCCTGAGCCCATCATACTCCCAGCCTCCCTGCCTGAGCCCCTCAAGCATCCCAGCCCAAACTCCTGCACCCTCACAGCCACAAGCCTGCGGCTTGCTCGGCACCCCAACCCTCCACCTGACCCCAGCACTCTCCAGCCTGGAGCCCCCTCCCTGAGCCAGCATCCTCTTCTCTACTTTCTCCTGCACCCAAATTCCCTCCCAGAGCTTGCACCTCTCACCCCTTCCCAGTGCTTTTTTTGTGATGGTATGCCCGAGGACGGTGTACCGGCACCTATTTTCCCTCCAGTATGTGCCTCTGTCCCTCCAGTATGTGGCTCTTCGCACTCTGTCCACCACTGTTTTGGATCTTTGTCTGTAATGGGTTGGCCACCCCTGACCTAATGAAATCCTCTAATTGGACCATTAGCTTCTCTGGATTGAGCCAAGTACTAACAGGAAGAGCCAGGTGAACGCTGACCCGTGCCCCCTTTTGTTGATATTATATGCTGGGAGAGTCAGTGGGTTAATGAGAAAGGGAGATACTTTGCTTGTTGAACTTCTCTTTCTGCCATGGAAGCATGTTCTTCATCTGATGTATCTCCTGTGATTCACTGCAGAGCAGACCACTTCTAACAAAACTTAGCAAGTCTGTCAGACGGAGACTCCCAGTAGCTGAGCCTAACTGATCTGCAGGAGCCTGAAGGGGATCAGGATCTGTCAGCATATATGAGCAGCCTGCAGTCATAATTATCCAGCAAACAAGCCAGAGAAATGTATACAGGCAGTCCCCGAGTTACGCGGCTCCGACTTATTTCGGATCCGCAGTTACGAACGGGGCCCTCTCCCTGGGCTCCAGCAGACCAGGGAGAGGAAGCAAAGCGGCGGAACACGCGGGCAGCGGACAGCCCAGATGCGTCTGGGCTGTCCGCTGCCCGCGTGCTCCGCGGCTTTGCTCTGCTTTGCTCCCCGTCCCCCTGGTCTACAGAGCAAAGCCGCGGAGCCCGAGGGCAGCAGAGCAAAGCCGAGCAGAGCAAAGCCGCGGAGCCCGAGGGCAGCAGGACAGCCACGGCGCGTCTGGGCTGTCCCGCTGCCCCCGTGCTCCACGGCTTTGCTCCGGATGCCTGTGGTACAGCAGCTGGGGCGCTGCCCATTGGTCCCGTAGCACCGCTCTGGGCGCTACTGGACCAACCCGGCAGCACCCCAGCTGCTCTGCCCCAGGCGTCCCCAAGTCAGCCGCTGCTGAAACTGACCAGTGGCTGACTACAGGAAGCCCCTGCTGCCCCAGGAGACTTTGCTCGGGTCTCCCTGATCTGCTGGGGGGGGAGGGGGCGCAGCTAATGCGCCCCCCCCCCCCCAGCAGATCAGGCTTTTGTTGTGGGACGCCTTGGGTAGAGAAGCTGGGGTGCTGCCGGGTTGGTCCTGTGGGAACCTACCGAGCAGCGCCCCAGCTGTTCTGTCCCAGGCTCCAGATTCAGCAGCTGTTGAAACTGATCAGGCTGATTCCAGGAAGCTGGGGGCAGAGCAACTCTGCCTCCGGCTTCCTGTAGTCAGCCCCTGGTCAGTTTCAGTGGCAGCAGCTCAATCTGGAGCCAGTTCCGACTTACATACAAATTCAACTTAAGAACAAACCTATAGTCCCTATCTTGTACGTAACCCGGGGACTGCCTGTATACTATCTCGTGTCAAATGGGAGTAAATCGGGGGGCCCAGATAATCTTCATCCAAGAATATTAAAGGAACTGGCACATGAAATTGCAAGTCCATTAGCAAAAATTTTTAATAAATCTCTAAACTCAGGGGTTGTATCATTTGACTGGAGAATTGCTAATATAGTTCCTATTTTTAAGAAAGGGAAAAAAAGCGGCCCAGGTAACTATAGGCCTGTTAGTTTGACATCTGTAGTATGCAAGATCTTGGAAAAAATTTTGAAGGAGAAGGTAGTTAGAGACATTGAGGCTAATGGCAATTGGGACAAATTACAACATGGTTTTACAAAAGGTAGATCGTGCCAAACCAACCTGATCTCCTTTTTTGAGAAAGTAACAGATTTTTTAGATAAAGGAAACGCAGTGGATCTAATCTACCTCGACTTTAGTAAGGCATTTGATACAGTATCACCTGGGGAATTATTGGTTAAATTGGAACAGATAGGGATTAATATGAAAGTTGAGAGGTGGATAAGCAACTGGTTAAAGGGGAGACTAGAGCGGGTAATATTGAAAGGTGAACTGTCAGGTTGGAGGAAGGTTACTAGCGGAGTTCCTCAGGGATCAGTTTTGGGGCCAATTTTATTTAATCTTTTTATCGCTGACCTTGGCACCAAAGTGGAAGTGTCCTGATAAAATTTGCGGATGACACAAAGTTGGGAGCTATTGCCAATTCAGAAAAGGATCAGGATATCATACAGGAAGATCTGGATGATCTTGTAAATTGGAGTGATAGCAATAGGATGAAATTTAATAGTGAGAAGTGTAAGGTTATGCATTTAGGGATTAATAACAAGAATTTTAGTTATAAGCTGGGGACACATCAGTTGGAAGTAACGGAGGAGGAGAAGGACCTTGGAGTCCTGGTTGATTACAGGATGACTATGAGCCGCCATTGTGACATGGCCGTGAAAAAGGCTAATAGGGGCTTGGGATGTATTAGGCGAGGTATTTCCAGTAGGGATAAGGAGGTGTTAGTGCCATTATACAAGGCATTGGTGAGACCCCATTTGGAATACTGTGTGCAGTTCTGGTCTCCCATGTTTAAGGATGAATTCAAACTGGAACAGGTACAAAGGAGGGCCACTAGGATGATCCGAGGAATGGAAAACCTGTCTTATGAAAGGAGACTCAAGGAGCTTGGCTTGTTTACCTTAACCAAAAGAAGGCTGAGGGGGGACATGATTGCACTCTTTAAATATATTAGAGGGATAAATACCAGGGAGGGAGAGGAATTATTTAAGCTTAATACCAATGTGGACACAAGAACAAATGGATATAAGATGGCTAGTAGGAAGTTTAGACTTGAGATTAGACGAAGATTTCTAACCATTAGAGGAGTGAAGTTCTGGAACTGCCTTCCAATGGAAGTAGTGGGGGCAAAAGATCTATCTGGTTTCAAGATTAAACTAGATGGGTTTATGAAGGGGATGGTTTGACGAGATAACATGATCTTGGTAACTAATTGACCATTCATTATCGGTGGGAAATAGGTCAATGGAGGGATGATAGGAGTTACTATCGAGAACTTTCTGGGTGTCTGGCTGGTGAGTCTTGCCCACATGCTCAGGGTTTAGCTGATTGCCATATTTGGGGTCAGGAAGGAATTTTCCTCCAGGGTAGATTGGCAGAGGCCCTGGAAGTTTTTTGCCTTCCTCTGTAGCATGGGGTACAGACCACAGCTGGAGGATTCTCTGCATCTTGGGGTCTTCAAAGTATTTGAAGGCTTCAATATCTGAGATATAGGTGAGGGGATTATTTTAGGAGGGGTGGGTGAGATTCTGTGGCCTGCACTGTGCAGGGGGTCAGACTAGATGATCATAATGGTCCCTTCTGACCTTGAAGTCTATGAGTCAAATATGGTCAACTCTGAGGAGGAGGTGATATTTCAAAGGGAAATAAAGAGTTGAGTAAGCAAAATTCCTGAAACTCGACAGTACTGGAGTGGAGATTTTTATAAATGGTTTAATATTTTTAATTTATTAATATTTTACCAATTTATAAAATGACCATGGTCAAAGCCAGGTCTCTGAAACATGAATGGACTACTCTGAATACCAGCAAATATGACTTATTGTCCAATACAAGGATTTGTAACCAGATGCAGAACTATTTCTATTTAACACAGATGGCTGAGGTGTCTGTTAATCCTTTTCCCCAGAAGGGAGCCACACTGAGCTCTCTTGGTTGCCCACATCCTACAATCTGACTGCAAGTCCAATTCCTTTGTGTCCTTCCTGATAGAAAAGATATTTCATGTTACTTACTGATTAGTCCCAGTGTGAGCTTTAAATTGAAAACAGCATCTGCAATTAATGGAGCACAGTGTTCCTTCCACATGTTGCAAAGGGTCTGGGTGGCTTTCATTTCCATCAAGTGCCTATGGCTATTTTCCCACTGTAGAGAGAAAGATTATAGAAAAACAGCTTCATGCAATAAGGAATCACCTAGAGACAACCAGCATTGGCTATAGCTGTACATGAGATGCTTGGACTGGATTTTCCCTTTGTTAGAAAAAAAGCAATGTAAATTACAAGTGATCTCCCTGCTCTACATCCCTCCTATTGGGGTGTGAAATTTTTCAAAAGAACATTGGGGTCTACAAGCCCTATTGAAAGCCTATGGAATGTGTGCTACAAAATTGGATAAATCATGCTGTAGTCCTTGCTCAAGCAAGCTCCCATTGATGCCAATATGTCTGAACCTTTGGCATAAAGGAGGTGGTGGTAGAGTACAAGGGATCCCTAAAATAGAGGAGAATGGGAGGGTAGCACATGAAGAGCTTTTGTGTGGGGAGTGGAGAGGTGCAGGGAGCCTCTGGTACCTCTATGAGCTCATTTGACAGAAGCAGTGGAGTCTATTACACTCCCCCCCCCCCATTTTTATCAGGTCTCACAAAACTCCTATGCACACAAAGTTTAAGTGAGTTGCCGAAGACCAGGCTGCAACTCAGTATCCAAGCCAAGAAAACTCTGACAAGAGTCCTGGGTGCCAGCTGTTCGCCAGTCATTGGCTCATACTGCATTGCCATTGACTAGGAGGAATTCATCATGGACAGGACACTAAGATATGTCATCAGATACAATAATGTGCTGTGTTCATTAGCAGGAAGTAGCTGAATCTGCACCTCTACTAAGGGCCACAATGCGCTGAGAAGGGGGTGTGGCCAGAATGAGTGCAGGATATGCTGGTTCAGCATGCTGTATTAATCTGCTTGCAGGACTCGGGACCCTGGCTGCAAATTGGAGCAACCTCTGTGAGCTGAAATTCTAAGGAAAGGTATTGCTAACTCAACTTGTCCTCCTTTTGGTGCAAATTTCCCTTGAGGTGGAGACTTTTGCTAGAACAGGAAGGTATGACTGGTAGGAAGGACTCATAATAATGATTATGGTGTTAAAAACATGAGCGAGAGACTACAGGAGAGTCCCAGCATTGCCACCGACTTACTCTATGACCTTGGACATTTTGCCTTTCTGTGCCCCAGTTTCTCCATCTGGGAAATGGAAATGATCATATTATGTACCCACTTTTGCAAAGCACTTTCCTATCCTCAGGTCCTCGGTTGGCCAGATGTCAGCTATCATTGCAATTGACATCTTTTTCCATTGTCACCAGTGACGCTGTGCATCACTCTGTAACATTTCCTGAGAGCTCCATTTCTACTGGAAGATACCTGCAGGAACTTTCAAGGTCCACCTGTGGATTGGGTGTGGTGTGGAGCCATTCTATCCCATAGGGAGTTAGGGAAGGATTGTTCGGTAGGGCACAGTCCCTTTCTCAGCTCTCAAATATGCAGGAGTTTGGCAGTGGAAGCTCAGGCTTTGGTTCTGCCTCTGCTCCCTTTTGTGCAATAATCTTTCCAATGTTAAATGAATAGAGCAGGCAGGGGTGAGATGGGACAGTGGGACCATGTGATCTCCCCAGCTCAGGAAAGAGCCGGGAAAGCCCAGGTGTTTGGTGGGGGCACATGCATACTTGTGCCCTCCTTCATGCATCACCCCTGAGATGAGAAGGTACTGTGTGTGCACTTCTAAGATCAGATACTGTCTATAGTAGGGTTTTTTTTTTTTTGTGGAAGAGGCAATGCGAATGAAGCACTCATTAGCATTTTCTCTTGCTTCATTTGCATAATCTCTGCCGATGCTTTTTGCTCGAGGTTTTTGTGCAAAAACTATCAGTGTAGATGGATCCATTTTGTGCAAAAAAATCCTTATGCACGAGATCTGTATACCTCCTTTATGAGGCATAAGGATCTTGCACAAAAGGGGTTTTTTTTGCACAAAACAGATCCACCTACACTGATAGTTTTTGCACAAAAACCTCGAGCAAAAAGCATTGGCAGAGATTATGCAAATGAAGCATGAGAAAATGCTAATGAATGTTTCATTTGTATTGCCTCTTCTGCAAAAAAAAAAAAAAAAAAACCACCCTAGTGTAGACATGAGTGTGACTGGCTGGCCTTCTAATGGGCATAGTGGAGGGGGCCATATGTCTCCTTGCACTTTCCTTCTCCTGCAAACCTTTATAGGCCAAGCACAGTCTGGCCCCTATTGGTGACATTTTCAAAAGTGCTCAGTACCACCCAGCAGCTCTTACAGGTCTGGGTGAGGAGCTGCTGGGTGCTGAGTTCTGGAAAATCCAAAGTGGAGAGGTGCAGCGTGTGCAGAGAAAGCAATAACAATAATGTATTTTTCTTTACAGGTAGAAAGATTGGGGAAACATGGCGCTGGCTTCCTGGTTCAGATGGAATGAGCCCCAGAACCAGATTTCCCGAAGGAATCCCTCAGAGATGGTGGTGGAAACGCTAATGATGGAACTAGGCTGGCAGATCAAGCAGGCAGACAAACAGCAACGAGAGAGAGAGAATGAGTATCGCAAAATAAAGACAGGTGTGGACTATGGCTGGCTGGTTAACTACCCAAAGCACAGCTATGACATCAGACCAGGAGAGCGGCTGCAGCTGGAGGACATGTGCACCAAAATACATCCCTCCTATTGTGGGCCTGTCATACTCAGGTACAATGGAGACAGTTATGTAGACACAGGGCTGCCGCATATCCCTCACAGGTAGATTTCCTAGTCGTTAGAGCACAGGACTGAGGGTTGGCATAACTGTGTTTGAATGCAGGCTATGACAGTCACTTGCTCTTATGACTACTGGCCAAATAAATATTGTGCCTCATTTTCTCCATAGGTAAAACAGATTTGCCTTGCAATGTTAGTATGAGAGTGGGTTAATATTTGGTGTTTTCAGATACTCAGTTGAAAGGTGCTACAGAAGCGTTAAGTATTATTTTGTATTATTATTAATTATCATGAGAACTTTGTTTTTTGAAAACTACATGCAGGATTGCCATGGTATTTGTCATTTATCACAACTGTTTATTTGAAATGGAAGCAGAATGGGACACTGTGGGAGATCAAAGAGTTGAGAGTAAAAGGTTATTATTACAGGAGTAAGACATGAAGGCATTTTCTGCTGCAAAGAAGAAGTGTAAAAAGCAACTTCCAGCTGAGACAGGCTTACTTGGTAGAGCTACTATGTGGGAGGCTACAAGGATCCCTGTTTGTGCCTGTGTGGGACAAACAGCTGGTCCAGACACTGACTGGGGGAAACAAGCTGACTCAACAGCATGGCAGTCACATTATGTGGATAATTTCAGATTGGCTTAAATAGATCTGAGTTTGTAATAGAGCATCCAGCTTAAGAAGAGATGGAATTATTTACCCTGGCTATTAAGCCTGGGGTCTGTTTCTTCATGCATTTACTGCAGTGCAGATCAGGAGTGACTCCACTGAAGTCCATGCAGTTGGCCTGAAGTAACTAGGGGTGACTCCATTGAGGGTAATGCATTTAATCTGAAGTAAAACTGATTCAAATGAGAGGAGAATAAGGCCTCTCTACTTTTGTTTTTTAAAAACTAGGCATGTAAAAGGTTAACTGGTAAGCATCAGGTGATGTTTACCAGTTCTGGTTAACCAGATGGGGGCAGCTACCTCAGGTGTCTGGACCAGTCCCTGTTTGTGGCGAGCTGGGGGGAGGAAAGGGCGCATGCAGGGGCTGGTCCAGCCAGGCTGAAGCAGCCTCTGCCTGTCGCAGGCGGTACCACCCCAGCTTGCCTGGAGTGGAGGGGTGCTCCAGCCCACTTGGGCTGGAGTGCCCCTATGATGTAATGTTGGTACCTTGCTGGTTGCTATGCTGGGTGGTGGGCTGTGGATGACCTCCGCTGACGGCTGTTTGTAGCACAGCCTAGCAGGATAGGGGATGAGTCATTATGCAAGGGGCTCCCAACCTGTCGGACCAGTTGCCTCCCAGGGAGAGAAACAAAGGAAGGAGGGGAGGCCAGCCCCTGGCTGGGGGGCAGGGCTGGAAGGGATGTTTTTTTTAAGTTCTGTCTGGTATCATGAAGGAAGCAGCCTAAGCACCATGGCCTAGTCTCCCCTATCTCAAGGGGAGCTGAGGCATCCTAGGCCTCCCCTGTAACCAGATTACATCTATGCTGTGCTGTATCCTGGAGAAGCAATAAATTCCCTCTATTCTACTGGCTGGCAGAGTCTGTTTGTGCCACTATAGGGGTGCAGGTGACAGGGGAACCCCAATGCGCAGCCACAGTGGTGTCAGTAGTGGGATGCACTGCGCCCTGTGGATGTAGCTTCCAGCAGCGAGTGTCAAGACACAGTAGAAGGAAGGGGCTTAGAGCCAGGCGTGCTGGAGACAGAGCGAAGCAGTTCCTGAGAATCGTGGGGTGCTGAAGCACTAGACTGGTGAGTCTGCACCAAGGGGACCAGCAAGGAGATGGCCTACACCCAACTCCTGAAGGCAAAGCTGGTGAAGTTGTGCAGAGAGAGGGGCTTGCCTGTGCAGAACCCAGCCAAGGCCCAGCTGATTGCCTGGCTGGAAGAGAATGACCAGTCACAGGGCTGGGATCCTGTCCCAGTGGGGAACAGCCAGACCTCCCCTGGGAGCGTGTCAGGCTCCGAGGGGGGCGGAGCTCTGGATCCCACCAGAGAGGCGGGACAGCCTCCCAGGGGAACCCTGCAAACCATATTCCGCCCAGGGGAGGGTCCAACCCAGCAGAGCTGTGGCGGCTGGAGATCCAGCTGCGGATGAAGGGATTGGAAGTAGAGGACCGAGAGAAGGAGCGCCAACATCAAGAGAGGGACCGCCAGGACCGAGAGAGGCAGCGACAGCTTCAGTTGGCCATGGCAGAGCAGAGAAGCGGTAGGGCCCTGGCTGCACTGAATGGGAAGGGGTCCCGGGGCTGCCAGACACTTGGAGAAGCTCGTGGTGGCCCAACTGAAGGACATGGGCATCATAGATGGGTTCCTCAGCTCCTTTGAGAGGGCCTGTGGACTGCAACAGGTCCCCCCAGCTGACAGGAGCTCATCCTCACCCTGAACCAGGAGGCTGCCGGAGTGCTCAATCAGCTGGAGGGCCTACAGCCACGGGATTACAATCGAGTCCAGGAGGCCCTGCTGCACAAGTTCGGGCTGACCCCTGAGATGTACAAGAAAAAGTTCCAGGGGGTGCAGAAGGGGCCACAGGAGACTTATGTGGATATAGCCTCCCGCCTGGCGCAATACTGCCGCAAGTGGGTATCTGGAATCGGAGCCCAGACTGCAGAGGAACTGCTCAAGCTGATCATGATGGAGCAGTTCTATGAAGCATGCACACCCAGCCTGAGGCTGTGGCTCAAAGACCGAAGTCTGGAGAACCCCTAGGAAGCGGGGAGGCTGGCGGACGAGTTCACAGAGAGCCGGTCTGGATGTGAACGGGAGTCCCGGAGAGAAAGGGAATTGGGCAGAGACTGGTTCTCGGCTGAGCGACAGAGAGAGGCACCTCCGAGGCGAGCCCCAGGGACCAGGACCAGTCATCGGTGCCCCAGAAAACCAGCCAGGGCCCGGGCAGAGCTGACCCAGAAGGGCCCGCAGAACCTAACTTGCCATCGCTGTGGGCAACGAGGCCACAAGAGGGCTCAATGCACCAGGCACAAGAACAGGTCCCATGACCTGGGACTTTCCAAGGTTAACTGGCTGGGGCTGGAGGAAGGGCAGGCTGCACCAGAGGCAGGGGCTGGCAGGCAAACCTCAGCTCAGAGTGCGGGGAAGGATGCTCAGTGCACCTCCCCTGGGAGATCTGACCCTCAGGAGGCAGATTTCTCTGTGTACTGGGTGGGGGCAGGGCAGCCCCTGTGGAGCGACTGCCTCATACCCCTGGAGGTGGATGGTAGGAAGGCGACAGGTTTCTGGGACACGGGGGTGGAGGTGACGCTGGCCCAACCCGACACAGTGGCCCCAGACCATATGCTACCCAACACACAGCTGACTCTGAGGGCCATAGACGGGACCCCATTTAAGGTACCCGTAGCCAGGGTGCATCTGAAATGGGAGTCCAGGGAGGGCCCCAAGGAAATGGGGGTGCACCCACACCCACACAGCATAGAGGTGCTGATGGGGGGTGACCGAGGAGTGGCCAGACGGACCCCACAGGACCCTAGTCACCACCCGTAGCCAGAGCCTGCGAGGGGCTGGCAGCCTAGAACTCGAGGAGATTCCCCAACAGGGGGCCCGGGGCCCTGTCACAGCAGACGGAGCCGGACCTAGGCAGTGGGGGGAAACATGCCCCTGTCCCAGCCCCAGCCGCTGAATTCCAGGCAGAGGTGTGGGCGGATCCCTCCTTGCAGGCCCTGAGGGACCGGGCCAACCTGGGCACAGCTCAGCCCCTAGGGGGAGATTGCCAGGAGAAGTTTTGGTGGGAGAGGGGATTTCTGTACTGGGAATGGCTTCCCCCCGGGATGGTAGGGGAGTGGGGGTTCCAGCGGTAGCTGGTGCTCCCCCAAAGGTATTGCCACAAGCTGCTTTACCTGGCCCATGACATCCCCTTCTCGGGACACCAGGGGATCCGGCGCACGCGGCTGAGGCTGCTCCAAAACTTCTACTGGCCGGGGATATTTGTGGCCATGCAGCGGTATTGCTGGTCCTGCGACTCCTGCTAACGGGTGGGGAAGGCCCAAGATAGGAAGAAAGCTGCGTTGAGACCTCTGCCCATCATAGAGGAGCCTTTCCAGAAGATGGCGATAGATATTGTGGGGCCTTTCAACAGAGCGACCTGGACGGGGAAGAAATACATTCTGGTGGTGGTGGACTTTGCCACCCGCTATCCCAAGGCCATGGCCCTACCCTCTATTGAGGCAGACACGGTAGCAGACGCACTGCTGACCATTTTCAGCAGGGTGGGGTTCCCCCAGGAGATTCTCATGGGCCAGGGATCCAACTTCATGTCGGCCCTGCTCCGATGCTTGTGGGAGAAATGTGGGGTCCAGCACACCTGGGCCTCAGCATATCACCCCCAGACCAACAGGTTGGTGGACAAGTTCAATGGGACTCTGAAGCAGATGCTAAGGACCTTTATGCACAAACACCTGCAGGACTGGAACAGGTACCTACATCACCTGCTGTTTGTGTACAGGGAGATACCCCAGGAGTCGACAGGGTTCTCACCGTTTGAGCTGTTATATGAGAGGTGAGTGAGGGGCCCCCTGGACTTACTGAGAGATGAGAGGGAGGGGAAGGCCCCCCCCCGGAGGGGGAGCCGGTCGTGGAATATGTCCTGAAGTTCCGGGAAAGAGTTGCTGAGCTCATGGGCCTGGCCAGAGAGAAACTGAGCAGGGCCCAGAGGAAGCAGGTGGTCTGGTACGACCGCAATGCATGGGCCTGTGCCTACACTGCCGGGGACCAGGTGATAGTCCTAATCCCCATGCGGAAGAACAAGCTGCAAGCCGCCTGGGACGGTCCCTTCAAGGTTGTTAGCAGCTGAGTGACGTGAATTATGTGGTGGAGTTGACGGGCTGGACACGTGGCCAGCGGGTGTACCACGTGAACATGATGAAGCCATACTGGGGCCAGGAGAACTTGGTGCTGGCTGTGTGTGAGCCCTGGGAGGAGCAGGGGTAGGATTCCCTGTAGACTTATTCCCTGTGACCAGAGAGGACTCTTCGCTGGAGTCAATTTCCCTCTCAGACCAGCTCGCCCAGGCCCAGCTGAGATCAGGGAGGTGCTGTGCTCCCGCCAGCAGCTGTTCTCCAATAAGCCTGGTCTCACCAACCTGGCTGTCCACCGGGTGGAGACGGGCACTCACCCCCCGGTGTGCTGCTCCCTGTTCAGGGTCATGGGGAAAACAGCCTAGGACCTGGAGAGAGAGGTCCAGGACATGTTGGCCCTGGAGGTGATCCAGCTGTCCTCCAGCCCCAGGGCCTCTCCTGTGGTGCTGGTTCCCAAGAAGGACGGGTCGATCTGGTTCTGCATGGACTACCGGAAGCTCAACGCCATCACGGTGTCCGACGCCTACCCGATGCCAAGGCCCGATGAGCTCCTGGACAAGCTGGTGGGAGCTCGCTACCTCACCACCCTGGACCTCACCAAGGGCTACTGGCAGGTGCTGCTAGACCAGGAGGCCAGACTAAAATCGGCTTTCATCACCCCGCTGGGGCTCCGAGTTCCTGGTTCTGCCCTTCGGCCTCAAAGGGGCGCCGGCCACCTTCCAGCATCTGGTGGACCAGCTGCTGCGGGGAATGGAGAACTGTACCCTAGCGTACATAGATGATATCTGTATTTTCAGCCAGTCCTGGGAGGACCACATGGCCCAGGTCAGCCAGGTACTGGATCGGCTGTGGGAGGCTGGGCTGACCGTAAAGGCTGGGAAGTGCAAGGTTGGAATGGCCGAAGTGTCCTACCTGGGCCATAAGGTGGGGAGTGGCTGCTTGAAGCCAGAGCCGGCCAAGGTGGAGGCCATCAGAGACTGGCCTGTGCCCCAGATCAAGCAGCAGGTCCAGGCTTTCATTGGGATGGCGGGGTACTACTGGAGGTTTGTGCCCAACTTCAGCTCCATCGCTGCCCCAATCACGGAACTGTGCAGGAAGGGGAGGCCAGACAGGGTGGTCTGGACAGAGCAGTGCCAGAGAGCTCTCTGTGCACTGAAGGAAGCCCTGATCAAGGCCCCAGTGTTGGTAAACCCGGACTTTCACAAGCCCTGTGTCGTGTTTACCAATGCCTCAGACACCAGGCTGGGGGAAGTGCTGATGCAGATGGACGAGAAGAGGGAACAACACCCCGTCATGTACCTGAGCAGGAAGCTGCTGCCCCGGGAGCGGAGCTACGCGGCCGTAGAGAGGGAATGCCTAGCAATGGTGTGGGCCCTGCAAAAGCTGCAGCCATACCTGTTTGACCGGCGTTTCACGGTGTACAGCGACCACTGCCCCCTGGCCTGGCTACAGATGAAGGGGACCAACGCCAAGCTACTGAGGTAGAGCCTGCTCTTGCAGGACTACGACATGGAAGTGATCCACACTAAGGGGAACGCCAACATCATCGCCGACGCGCTGTCCCGTAGCAAGGGGCCTGAACCTCCCCAGTGGCCCTGCTCAGTTCGCTCTTGGGGGCGGGGGGGACAGGTGCGATGTAGTGTTGGTACCTGGCTGGTTGCTATGCTGGGTGGTGGGCTATGGGTGACCTCCGCTGACGGCTGTTTGTAGCACGGTCCAGCAGGATAGGGGATGAGTCATTATGCAAGGGGCTCCCAACCTGTCAGACCAGTTGCCTCCCAGGGAGACAAAGGAAGGAAGGGAGGCCAGCCCCTGGCAGGGGGGCAGGGCTGGAAGGGATTTTTTTTAGTTCTGTCTGGAATCATGGAGGAAGCAGCCTAAGCAACAGCTGGGATTTAGGGACCCAGTCTCCCCCATCTCAAGGGGGACTGAGGCATTCTAGGCCTCTCCTGTAACCAGATTACATCTATGCTGTATCCTGGAGAAGCAATAAACTCCCTCTATTCTAGTGGCTGGTGGACTCTGTTTGTGCCACTACAGGGGTGCAGGAAGCGGGGGAACCCCGCCGCGCCACCACTGCCCCTCAATTGGTTGAGTGGTTGAACTTCACATTTAAATGGTTAACCAATTAAATGGGATTTTACATCCCTATTAAGGATACATTTTGCCATTGCTTTGATCAGGAAACAAAAGATTCTGGGGGGAGCATATATCCTTTTATAGCAGTGTAGTTAGGGCAGGAAAAGTCGGTGGGCCCAGCTTTCACATGAGCAGGCAGTGATGCGGGGTAGGCGATCGGGGTCAAAAAGGATCATATGTGCAGGAGGAAACTGGTGCCCTGTGGAGATGGGAGAGGGGCAGAAGGAATCCAGTGTCCTGGGGAAAGGGGCAGAAAGGGGAGGTGGTGGTGCAGGATGGATCTGGTGCCCTGGTAAGAGGGGTCAGAAGGGATGGGGGACATGCTTCCTCCTATCCCTCTTACTGCTCAGCAGGAACCCAGGGCAGACGGGCTCTGGGTTGCATGTGTGGGGAACAGACGGGCCCCACTGAAACTTAAGCTCCACCTACCCCTCCCAACCCAGCTTGGTGTCTGCCAGCCTGGCTGTAACACACTGGTTTGACCCCAACACTATCCCTGCCCAGACGAGGCCCTGGCCTTCCCCATTCGTGGTGCTGGGGCTGGAGACTGGGGATATGTCTACACTACCACCCTAGTTCAAACTAGGGTGGTAATGTAGGCAACCGGAGTTGCAAATGAAGCCCGGGATTTGAATTTCCCAGGCTTCATTTGCATAAAGCAAATGCATAATGCACTAGCGGACATTTAAAAATGGCAGCGCCCAGCTTTATGCAAATGAAGCCCGGGAAATTCAAATCCCGGGCTTCATTTACAACTCCGGTTGCCTATATTACCACCCTAGTTCGAACTAGGGTGGTAATGTAGACATACCCTGGGGTAGCAGTATGTGGTGATCACAGAGAGCCATGCAGCCAGGCTAACAGATACCCAGCTGGAGTCAGGGGTCCCAGCCTGTGGATTCAAAGGCTCTTGCCCCAATTTGAGTGGGCCTGGATGCTAAGAGGGTGGGCCATGGGTTCACTCAGACCCACCTGTAGCAATGCCCCAGCTTCACAGGCACTGAACATATGGCCAAAGGGGATCATTTCTCTCCTGTTTCCCTCTCTCCAGCCACCAGTGACAACAATGCAAGGAACTGAGCCACAGCTCACCCTGAGCCCTTCTTCTGCAGCCCAAAGGGGTCTCCTGCTCATGGATACTTTCTACAGTACAAGGAGACTGGAGAAAGCTCTTGCCTTCCCAGGGTGGAGAAGATGCTGGAGAGATTGTTAGACTTCTCTGTTCCCTTGCAGGGCTCCCAGGTGATGACAGAGTCAAGGATTTATGGATAGCTTAAACCAAAAATGGCCAGATTTGCCCGCTGCAGGGTTTTACAAGTAATACTCCTTTGAATGCAGAACTGTTCAGACCCAGAACCATGGGTGGTGGGGAGATTGCCCCTTCCACCTGAAGCCCTGTCCCTTCTGTGCCCACCAGCTCCAACATCCCCTATTGTAGCTGCTGGCTCCCAGTTCCTCATTTTGTGGCCGCTGCCCCCTGCTTCCTGGCCCCGAGTCTAGGGTTGCTGGGGAGCACACACACCCCCGACTCACCCCGAAGCATTGAACGAGCAGCATAGCCTAACCATCCCCATGGCCCAAAAGAGCTGAGTAAGCAGCTGCATCCTGTCCTAAAGAGCTACAATCTATATCAGGGATGGGCAATATTTTTTTTATGGGGAGGGCCACTCCATGATTTTGGAAAGTGGTCGAGGGCTGCACTCTTCCAAGATTTTAGAGAGGGGATGAAGGTTGGGTGCAGAACGGAGCTTGGGGTAAGAGATTAGGGTTCAGAAGGGAGTGTTGTGATCTGGGCACTGGACTGGGGTACAGGGGTTTGGGATGTGA
The DNA here is from genome assembly GCF_049634645.1 of Pelodiscus sinensis. Lineage (NCBI taxonomy): Eukaryota > Metazoa > Chordata > Testudines > Trionychidae > Pelodiscus > Pelodiscus sinensis. Next base: position 146,273,897 of record NC_134713.1, on the reverse strand, counting down.
CCTAGAGCAGGAGGGGGTTGTGACATGGAGCAGGGGACTTGGGTGCAGGTTCTGGGAGGGTGTATGGGTGCAGTATAGGACAGAGGTTTGGGTTATAAGGGATAGGAGGTAGGAGTGGGGGGCAGAAGGATGGGGGAGGAAAGAGCTGGAGTGACTCCTGGCCAGCAGCTCAGCACATTTCTGAGGCAGCCTTCCTGTCGGCCCTGCCCTTGCACAGGCTGCAGGGGCCATGTGTGTCTATTAATAACTATGAGCTTGAGAGGAGGGGGAACGTGGTGCTCCCCAACCAATGGGATTGTGCTGAGTAGACTATGCAGGACTGAGCACGGAATTTGTAACTTTCTGTGCGGTCCCTCACATGACTGCCTTGTAATTAATAAATTGTGTGTATGGTAGTGGTTTCCCACATCAGGTACTGTTTCTCAGATGTCACTGTCTGGAATGGGTAGGGGTGTGTGTGTGTGTGTGTGTGTGTGTGTGTGTGTGTGTGTGTGTGTGTGTGTGTGTGTGTGTGTGTGTGTGTGTGTGTGTGTGTGTGTGTGTGTGTGTGTGTGTGTGTGTGTGTGCTCAACCTCAGACTGTCCCATGCCCTACCCTCACTCCATCCCTTTTCCCAAGTCCCCACAATGCTTCTTCCCATACCCTCATTATCCCTTCCCCAGGCACTCATACCCATCTCTTCCCACTCTGTTCTGCTTCTTAGCCAAGCATGCCCACCCTCTCTCCTCCTCTCCAGTGCCTGCTGCATGTGGCAGAATAGTTGACTGTACTGAGCAGGAGGCACTGGGAGGATAAGGAGGGCACTGATTGGTGGGATCATCAGCTGGCAGGAGGCACTGGTGGGAGGGGAAGGAATTGATCAGGGAGGAGTTGTTCCAGTCAAGTCCCCAGCACTTATGGCAAGACTAATTATAGAGACCAGAAGTTCAAGCTGTGGCCCATGAACTACCAGTGGTTCATTAGCTCCATTCAGGTTGTCCATGGATTGTCCCCTCCAAAGTGTGCACCTGGATGGCTATACATGAGAATATGAAGGGACACCCACCTAATTAGTGGAGCTGCGCAGGCATGGCTCAACTAATTTGGTGTTGGACCCTTGAGAAGACGCACATATAATGAGAAGTGGTGTCTTCAGGGTTGAATGTGGTGAGGAATATAAAAGGTTTGTGGGGGATAGTGGGGTGAGAATAGAGTGTGGGAGGAAATTGAAACATGCAGGGCTGTGGCTGCCAGAGAAAGAGGCAAACTTTTCCCAGCTTCAGGGCTGCAGCTGCTGGGGAGAAACTACTGCTAGAACTTAATGGAAATCGCTTGTCCAGACATGTTTTTTATATAACCCTTTTATCTAAAGGGCTTTACAGTAGTTAGCTAACTGTTCAAACAACATTTGGAAAGATTATGAAGTGGTCCTACACTCCTACAGAGTTTTGCCTGAGTTCCAAGTTACCTTAATGTAAAAAAGCATAGAAAATAATTAACTTGTCCTAGGGAGCCAAAAAGCAACACAATTAAATTGGAGGTGAGGTGGAAAGAATCTGAGACTTGGAGGAGAGGGTTCTGTTAATTGAAACATACTCCTATTCAAATGCTATAGCCATTGATCATGAAAAGTCAGAAGTGAAAAGACTGTCCAAAAGACTGCTAGGATGGTGAATAGTTAGCCTGAGTCAGAAAATTATTTCAGTTTTACTAAGCTGAGGTGTGAGTACTAACACAGGAATGTAGCACTGAACTCATTCTTGTAAGGTGAAAGATCCCTTGAGGGCATTTTTCATGCCTGCTGAGATTTCATTGGTGTGGAAAGAACCTCATTTTTGGATAGTCCCATCTTTAGAAGTTTCTAACTATAATAGAGTGAATGAAGTAAAACCATTTGCTAATTGCACCTTGCAAATAGACAAGAACTCAGCCTGAGTGATACTTTCTCAGTAATTGGCTCTATCAATTAACAGCATTACACATTAATCTGTAAACATGACTCCTACCCCATTTGTTCAGTCTCTATATCTGAGTCAGTTCAGCCTATTATTCTAATTGGTAAAAGAATGTGCAGCTTATGTACATCCTAAATATTCATGTCTTTACGATTGGTGGAGTCAGACCCTCTCAGTCCAACTAAGAGTATGAATGGGTTCTTAGACCCTCCAATGGTCAAAGTTCTAAGGCCTTTATTATGTTAAGGAACTGCTCACTGAGGTCAATGGGAGATTTTCCATCAACTTTAATGGGCTTTGGATCAGACACTGAAGGCTCACTCTTGAAAGATTCACAGCATCTTCAACTCCTACTAGCTTTCATTGAAGTTGAATGCACTTAGCACCAGGTAGCACTGGACAGTGCTCATAGAATTGTCAGGGTAAAATGATTATTAAAACATATTCAGTGTCATTCACCATTGTCATACATTACAATGATATTCTTGCACAATAAATATCAAATAGCTGTAATTTGCATGTGGATTTACTTTATCCCACATGAAAAAGTCCTTTGGCATACAAGGAAATGATAATCTTTCTATAAAATTTTAAAGTCAGCTTATACAATTATATAGAAAAGATATAATTCCCTGGTACATTTCATAGGATAGTTAAAAAAAACCTATAGAAAGCACTCCATTCTTTATGTATTCAGGACAATTTCTGCAAAATCACATGTTATTTCCATAGAAGTCTATTGCTTTCACCACTATTAAATTATATAGAAGGATCTACAAATGCTTTAAGTTTTGATTATGAAATACATGCAGCTCTCAGAATTAAACATTTTATCTTTGTTGTTTATGGTGTAATTCGTTTGCATATATATTCTAATTAAATGCTATCAGTATGAGCCTGGTGAATGGAACTGCATGCTTCCCAAGTGCAGGTGGGAGCAGAGCCTAATGGTAAGATTTTGTTTACAAGTTAGTTCTGCCAAGATACGTCTACACTACAACGTTAATTCGAACTAACTTAGTTCGAATTAGCTTAGTTCGAATTAACTAACGGATCCAGACTAAAAAACTAGTTCGAATTAGCGTTTTGCTAATTCGAACTAGCATGTCCACATTAAGTGGACCCTGAACCAGGCTTAAGGATGGCCAGAAGCAGTGCCAGCAGGGCATCAGAGGAGGACTTAGAGCGTGGAGATGCTGTCTCAGGCTAGCCGAGGGCTGCGCTTAAAGGATCCCGACCCCCACCCCGGACAGACAGTTCTCAGGGGTGCCCCGCTTGCAAAGCAGTCCTGGCTTGGAGTGCCCAGAGTACCCACACTGGGCACATCACAGCACTCGGCCATCAGCCAGACTGCACTTGCCGCAGGCTGCCATCTGGGGAGAGGGGGCAATCGGGGGGGCTGCAGGAGAGCTTCCACCCCAAAAGCCCGCAGAGCCAGCCCAGTCCTCCCCATCGAGGGCTCGTGCCCCATTCCTCCCTCACCTCCTTCCACTTACCCTTCCCTAGCCCCTCTTCTTGATGTACAAAATAAAGGACAATTGTGTTCAAAAACAGAATCTGTCTTTGTTGAACAAAACTGGGGGAGACTGGGAAAAGCAGGTGGGAGAGGGGAAGAGAGGGGCTGGGAGAGGGGAGGGCAACTAAAATGATCAGGGGTTGGGAACAGGTCCCATATGAAGAGAGGCTGGGACTTTTCAGCTTAGAAAAGAGGAGATGGAGGGGGGACAGGATAGAGGTCTCTAAAAGCAGGAGTTGGGTGGAGAGGGTGCATACAGAAAAGTTCTTCATTAGTTCCCATAAAGAAGGACTAGAGGACACCAGAGGAAAGGAATGGGTAGCAGGCTTCAAACTAGTAAGAGAAAGTTGTTCTTCACAAAGCAAAGAGTCAACCTGTGGAACTCCTTGCTGCAGGAGGCTGTGAAGGCTAGAACTAGAACAGAGTTTAAAGGGAAGTGAGATCAAGTCATGGAGGTTGGGTCCATGGAGTGGTATTAGCCAGGGGGTAGGAGTGGTGTCCCTGCCCAAGGTTTGTGGAACGCTGGAGACGGATGGCACAGGGGTCTCACTGGACCACTCTGATTTTCATGCACTCCTGCTCCTGGGTGTCCAGGCTGGCAGCTCTCCTGCCCTAGACGGCCACTTTCCTGTGCCTAGTGCAGAGATCGTGGACGAGGTCCACGATGTCCGCACTAGCCCAGGCAAGTGCCCGCCTCTTGTGGTCCCGGGCAAACTCCCAGGAGCCGCCAGCCTGGTCCCGGGAAGAGGGGGAGGGCTGGGGGGCATCGGGTGGATGGCTCGATCTGTGCCAGGTGCAGGGTCTGCTGGCTGGGTGCTGGCAGGCTTGCACCTGGCACGGGCACCGTAGCCAGCCCGTGCCCCTTTAAGGGGTCCGGTACCGGGATGGGGGCAATAGAGTTTCCCTGGTGTTGGCCAGAGTGGCCACCAGGGAAACCTGGGGAGGGCTAGCCTCCCACTAGTTCGAATAAGGGTCTACACAGCCCTTAATTCGAACTAGTAAATTCGAACTAGGCTTAATCCTCGTGGAATGAGGATTACCTAGTTCGAACTAAGCGCTCCGTTAGTTCGAATTTAATTCGAAGTAACAGAGCGCTCGTGTAGCGGCTATGAAAGTTAGTTCGAACTAACATCCGTTAGTTCGAACTAACTTTGTAGTGTAGACATGCCCCCACTGATTTACTGGTGGCCTTCAATAAATCACTCTGCTTCTCAGCATGCAAATGAAATAATACTTTTCATTCTCCAGTAATGTAATGAAGCTAAATTCATTAGTGTCTATAAACAACTTTGAGATCCTCCCTGAAAACATTTAGATACACCCTGATTTGCAGCACAGACCGGCATTGTACTAAATGTATCTGGACTAACAACTGTCTTATCATACATTGTGGGCTTATGAAATATCCCCAAGTTAAAGTGCCAAAAAGTGACCAAATCCATTCTCAATGGGAGTTGAATTTCTGTATCAAACAGTGGACTGATGCTCAGCTTTTTTAAAATTAAAGTTGTGCATTGATTGTACTTTCAGATTACGACAACTTATTGCTGAATATGAGCCAGAGGTACAAGAAGTTGCCCGTCTCTTCCGCTCTGTCCTGCAGGAAGCCACTGAGAAAATCAAAGAGGAAGAAGAGGCCAAGAAGCTTGCTAGGCAATGGAACACAAAGCACAAAACCAGCCTCTCTCTCATTACATTTAAATCCCGAGCCAGGATTTCCCCATTCAGCAGCAACATCAAGACCATTTCAGAGGATGTGGAGCGAGACAGTGAACCAACCAGGCGAGTCTGGAGTATGCCGGAGTTTAGGAGTGCCAAGGATTACTGATTCTATTAATAACCAGAATGAGATTTGAGAGAGAGCTAGATTGTTTTTTTAAAGAATGTTAGCCATCATCTAGCCATGTGTTATTTCACTTTCATCCCAGTATGCTCTGTGTGCCTCTGTCTCTCTTATATAGCTGTGGCTGTAGTGACAGATGCTGAGGCACTTAGTCTTGTTTCACTTACCATGTTAGCTTTGACCATAATTTAGTGATTTACAGTAAGTTGATGGTCAGTGGATAGTTCTTATTTCAGTTTTATTGTTTCTGCTTGTTGGAAAACAATTGTGCATAGTGCATTACCACCACCCTCCCATCTGGCGGTCTGCAAATGCAGTTCATCCAGTCCCATGATTGTTCACATGAGTAATCCCCATTTAACTCAGTGGGGCTACATCCATTAGTAGGACTTGGAGGATCTGACTCACCAAGTTAAGGTCTCTGTTTTAGATCTTTGAGACAGACATTAAACTCTTGTTCATCTCTGTGCTGTAGAACAGCCTCTTAAATCAACACTGATTCCAGCATATTTCCATCCATTTGATTGTAAAATAGTTTGTCCCAATGAAAAATAGATAACAAACCTCCTAGACATGGAGGCTATGTCTAGACTGGCATGATTTTCCACAAATGCTTTTAATGGAAAAGCACTTTTTGCGGAAAAGCGTCCGTGCCAATCTAGACACAGTTTTGTGCAAGAAAGCCCCGATTGCCATTTTCGCCATCGGGGCTCTTTCACACAAAACAATACTGTGTTGTCTACACTGGCCCTCTTGCGCAAAAGCATTTGTGCAAGAGGGCTTTTGCCCAAACAGGAGCAGCATAGCATTTCCACAAGAACACTGACAATCTTACATTAGATTGTCAGTGTTCTTGCAGAAATTCGAGCAGCCAGTGTAGACAGCTGGCAAGTTTCCGCAAAAGCAGAAAACTTGCCAGTCTAGACGTAGCCGGAGAGTCACATTTTCCATAGCAGTCAATTTTTACATAGAATTGGGGATGCTCTTTTTTTGCATTCACACTTTTTTTGCGCAAGCAGACCAGTCATATGTCTAACTACCAGCTTTTCAGACACATGCTGTCTGTGTGCATAAACATGGGCTCTGGCACATGTAGATACTGCATACCTATGAAGCTATGGCACGTATGAGGTGCCATTAAAAGACTGAGTCCCCTTTAATTTTCATTTTTGTTGAAAGAAGATACCTGTGTTTATAATCTTATATTAAAACTCAGCTGGATCAAAACTGTCTCATATTGAGACTCCCAGGCAATTCCAGTAAGTGCTGCAGCTCATATTCCATTTAATAAGTAAATGCATTGAAATGACTGGCAAGGCAAAATCTGAAAGCAGATTACTGGAGTGTATAACCAGGGAGGAAGGGTGAAGGGAAGAAGTGTTCACAGGTAAGGATACGTTAGAGGTCGTTCCAGCAAATTGCTGATGTGATTTATTTCTGCTGTGGGGAAAGAATGTAGATGCATTTCTAATCTTTTTGTTTGGGATATTAAGAAGAGAGCATTTCTGTGTGTCACGGGTTGATGTCCATTAAGGCACTAAATCTTTTCAAGGAGAAATAAAAATCTCACAAACTATAGCAAAACAGAGGTTCTGAAATAGGCTGATGGAAGATACAGGAAAATGCCAATGAAGATTTTTGGTGGACCCTAACCTGCCATCAATAGGGAGACCTCCTAATGGAATGACTTGCTCTGCTGTCTGAAAAGTCTCTGATGATGCATCATTCCAACTCTGACCACCTTGGGGGGGAGGGGGAGGGGGGAGTGTCTTCAGCCAGTGGGGAAACTCCTAGGGAAGGACATGAGAGACCCTGCAAGTTTTGCCTACAGCAGTTTGACCCATATCAGCATGCTGGAAGGAGGGTTTGTCCCATTCCCAGAACCTACTACGGTAAGACTCCATTAGTCCAGCATCAAATGCTCCGGGACTCCTGATGGTCCGGCACCATCAGGAACCCGGAAGTGCTGGGGCAGCCGGACAGGCTTCCCCCATTCAGCTGCTGCTGAAACTGACCAGCAGCTGAATCGGGGAAGCTGGGAGCAGAGCAGCTGGAGTGCTACCGGGTTGGTCCCGCAGCGCCGTCCTTTGGCACTGCGGGACCAACCCGGCAGCACTCCAGCTGCTCTGTCCCAAGCGTCCCCAAGAGCAGCTGGGGTGCTGCTGGGTCGGTGCCGTAGCACTGCCCCTTGGTGCTGCGGGACCAACCCGGCAGCACCCCAGCTGCTCTATTGCAGGCATCCCCGATTCAGCTGCTGCTGAAACTGACCAGCAGCGGCTGAATCAGGGACTCCTGGGGCAGAGCCTGACTATCGTAAGGGGGGGGCTATGAGGGGTCTAGGGTGGCATCCCCTCCCACCCCACTCCAGACCCCTCGTAGCCCCCCCTTCTGATAGTCCGGCATATCTGATAATCCAGCACCCCCTGGGTCCTAAAGGTGCCAGATTATCGGAAGTTTACTGTAATCTGCAAATATTATCTGGAGGTGAAGGTTATATTCACACAAGGGCCCCGACTCTTGGTTTGCCTTCCATCCCATGCCTTGGCAGTGGGGTTTCCTGTACTGGCACACAGCTGCAGAACTCCTTCTCTGGAGTAGGCAGCATCTTGTGGGTGTCCTGGAGAAGGTAATACAGTTAAATCAGGGAGCTTTACCATTACAACACTCATGCTCCTTGCTCAACTTCTTCCTGTACAAATATAGAACCCTGGACTAGCTCTGAAGGCCCCCTGCATTACAGGACGGGGGGGGGGGGGAACTGCTTCAGAAGCAGTGGATCCTACCACTTTGAAGGATGAGTGGAGTGGCCCTTACATAGAGGAATCCTGGGGAAATAATCTACCCATTAGAAGGTTTACACTGAGCTATAAAGCATTTTAGCCATAGGCACAAACAGGCACAGCTTAAGCCAGGTTAATAGGGTCATGTGTGCATACAGCAAGGGCACGTGCAGCTCTTTTCACTGGCTTTAGTCAATCGTTGACAGGAACAAATGAAGCAGAAACCTGAATTTTTCTTAAGGAATATTTTGTACTCTGCTAACGTTAGTACCAGAATAACTTGTTTTGTTCATGGGGGGTGGTTTAAAGTGCAGCTTTCCTGTTGAAGCTGCCCCCCACACTAGGAGACCTTTGCTGGCATAGTAGACTGGTATTTCTATACCAATAAAGTGCTTCTAGTGTGGACATAGCCTAAGATGTGGGTCGAGCAGTTAGCATGTGTGGATATTATTAAAAGTAGCTCTTACTAGCTGTAGAGTAAGTTTCACAGGCTGTTTTTTAGCTATTCAGGGGCTGGAATGGCCCAGGGTGGAGAACTGTGCTATGCTAGGTCTGACTGCTAGGGCATAGAATTAGGTTAATGCTGTGGCGCGCGCGCACACACACACACACACACACACACACCCACACACCCACACACCCACACACCCACACACCCACACACCCACACACCCACACACCCCCCCCCCCCTTCCCTCATGTCAGGAAACTCTTGTGCTCTGCCAAAGTTCTGGCTCTAACCTTGCCATGCTGTCTGTTGAGAAGGGGCAACTTATCTGAAACCTACACTGGTCACAGAGACTGTTTTCTCTCATGGGCCCAGATGGTGAGGAGGAAGTCGAGGAGGCAGAGGAGAAGCACCTCAGCCAACCAGCAACAGTCCAGGGCAGAATGGGCAGCCTTTGGACAATGGCTATCTTCCTGACTGCTCTGCACAAATAGGGTCTGGTCTGTCAAACCCATGCCCAGAGTCAGTCAAGTTGCTTGGTGCATGCAGCAGACAAATGGAGGCTCCAGGAGCCTCCATTTGTCTGCTCTGCCTACACCAGCAAGCTGCATGCCAAAGCTTTGCCCAAAGTGTAAATGTAACATTCCAAAGCATGGGCTAAAAGCAGAGGGCAACAGAAACCAAGGCCATGGACCAAATCTTCAGCAGCTGCCCAAATGCATATTGGAACAACACCAGCATCAGCTGTGCATGAACTGTCCTGGAATGAGTACTGTGGCTAGATGCCCACTTTTGCATAATGCTGGAAATTCTAGTATCCAGTTAGGCATGTGGCCGAGAGACAGAGAGAGAAACAGAGAGAGACAGAGAGAGAACACACTAAGGCTCTGGTTGTGTTAAACTCAGAGCTTCCAAACATGAGATCTAGCTTGAGCTGGGCTACTTCCACTCAGGGTCAGAGAGACAGAGCTGAAAATCTGACAATCAGAGCAACTTGGTACTCTGAGTAATCACATGTGATGGTGTGTGTTCTGTCATCAAAATGTAAAGCTTAAAAAAAAAAGCCAGAATTAGCTTGGTCTTAGCTCTCTTATATGTGTAGAATGTGAGCAAGAATACCCAGGAGAATAGCACTAATCCAAACACTTAAAAAAAAATATGATTAACTTTACTATGTATTAGCAAAACCACTTACTGTATTAAATACTCTTGGATCACATCCTCTGGCACTGTAGTCATTTTGTAGACACTTGCATATTCTGTACTGGCATCTTCAGTCCTGGGTGTATCAATGCAATATGTGATGGATTTGTGAGAAAGAAGGCAGAGGCGTAGCGAGGATGTTATGCGCCCGGAGGCAAAGGAAAAATTTGCGCCCCCTCGCCGCCATGTGGCACGGCCCCGAACCTGGTACACAGCTGAAGGGAACTTTACTGCATCTTCCCCCACCCCCTACAGTTTGGGGCCAGGCTCCTGCATGCACTAACCCTCCAATGGAGATGGAGGAGGGTCGGGCTCAGAGCAGGGAGGCAGGGAAGGGACTCCAGCTGCAGGTGGCAGGCGGAGTAGGAGCACAAGCTGAAGGGATAACGGGGGGAGCAGAATGGGATTAAGTTGGAGCCTCCCTAGTGTGGTGCCCAGGGGCAACTGACCCCTCTGGCCCCCTCGCTACGCCACTGCCCCCCCCCCCGATCTATCATCTTATGCATGTGCAAGATCTGAGAGAGCCGTCCCATGAATCTGCAGTTAGTGTCTGTGGCGCCTGCTTCTGGGTGGTGTCTCAATGCTGCCATATTCACCTCCAAAGAGGGGGCTTCCCAAAGCAGGCCCTTGCTGCTGACCTCCAAAGCATCCACAGGTCCATTTCTCCTTTCAATGGGCCCACTTCCCAGGTCTCATTGATCTTGGATCTGGCTTCCATCCCCTCTCCAACCTGGGCAGTTGCAAAGAGGTGCTCACCTTATCCATTCCCACCTCATTCACCCCACAGGGACAGTCTCTGCCTCACTTGTCCTAAGAACTATACTACTAAGACTGAATACAAAGTTTCCATGTAAAAGGACTCACTACAAAGCTAAAAACCTCAATGAGAGAATGATTAATACAGAGACATGTCTACATCTGCTGCAGGCAGACACCTCTCTGCCTCCACCCCTCTCCCCCCAGAGTCTACAGCCCCATTGCAAAGCAGGGGAGGGGAAGAAAAGAGGCTGAGGCCCATCCAATGGGACTGAAGCCGTCATGAGCAAGCCATGCCCAGGAGCCATTCTCCTGTCCATTGCTGGTGCTGTATTGCTTCAGGCACACTGAAATGCAGTCACCTCTAGGATGGGCTGGACAGCTGTTTAACACCTGCACAAGGTTTCAGGCAGGGGGCAGTGCGGGCTGCCTTCCTGCAGAGCCCCCATCCGAACTACTGTGCACTCCTGGCTTAGGAAAAGAATAAACAGGAGGATTGAAGTTAACCCGCCCAGTCTCACGTCCCAGCTAGAGTATCATGTTCAGTTCTGGGCGCCACATTTCAGGAAACATGGAGAAAGTCCAGAGAAGATCAACACAAATGATGAAAGTTCTAGAGAACATGAGATATGAGGCAAGGCTGAAGGAATTGGCCTTGTTTACCTTGGAAAAGAGAAGACCGAAAAGGAACATGAGAGCACCTTTCAAGTATCTAAAAGAGTATCATAAAGAGGAGGAAGAAAAATTGTTCTCCTTGTCCTCTGAGGTTAGGATGAGAAGCAATGGCCTTAAATTATAGCAAGGGAGTTTAGTTTGGACATTAGGAAAAACTTCCTGCCTGTCACGGTGGTTAAAGACTGGAATAAATTGCCTAGGGAGATAAATATCTCCAGTGATGGAGATTCTGCAAAGACCAGGTTAGATCGACACCTGTCAGGGATAAGCTAGGGCAACTCAACTTTGGAGGCCCCAGGGGCCACACTGATACTTACAGAACATGCTGAGGGCCTCAACTTAAGTGTGGTTGCATATGCAAGCAAATATATACAAATAGCTTCTCTCACACTGACAGGCATGAATACAAAGATTAAAGCAAGACTATGCAACACACAGGCCCCATTTAAGTCAGTTCTGCTGATATTAATAAAATGCAATATTTACCCGATTTCTACCCATGTGACAGCACTTTTCATGAGCAATGACAGTCCAAGAATTTAACTACTAAAATGCATATCAGAAGAAGATCATTACACTGACTACTTTTTTGTTTTAGCTCCCATTTGCCAGACACGTGTTGATCCCCATATAAACCCAAACCACACAGCAGGTCACAAACAAACTGGCTGTGGGCAACATGCCAAGTTACTAAATATTTTTAAACCTTTCCCTTTACTCTCTGCTGCCATGTCTCCTCTCCTTGTTCCATCATCTCCCCTGGTGCCTGCTGCCCCCCAAATTCCTCACCCTTCTCTGCTATTCTGACTTCTGCCCTTCTCACTGCCCTCAGCCTTCCTGACCTCACCCCCTCCAGCAGCCCTTCTCTCCCTCCTGTGCCCACTTCTCCAGTAGCCCCACTCTGATTAGGTGAGTTACCTCTCCTCATCCCCTATCCTAACACCTCCCTCTACACACCTGCCCTGCCTCTCTCCTCTGGTGCTAGTCCCTCCCCTGCAGGGGTCTGCCCTTCTGCTTCACCCCCAGAATCACCTAGCACCTTCACCTTCTCTTGGCCCTGCACCCTCTTGGTGACTCCCCCTTCCCTTGCTGCCCCTGCCCCCTTTCTCCCTGATAATGCCCATTCCCTCACCACTCTCTGCCCCATTCCCTCCTGCCCCTCTGTGCCCTCACACACAACTTGCTCCATCCCCACCTTTCTCACATTCACCTTCTTTCAAGCCTTCTCCCAGCACCTCCCCTTCTCCCTCCTCTAGCCCCCAAAGCCCTTCCCCTCTCCTCTCACAACCTCACCCTGTCCGCCTCCCACTGACACCTCCCCTTCTGCCCTTTCCCTCATTGACTGCACTTGGGCCCCTGGCATTTGTCTCTTCCCTCTCCCTTCCACCTCACACAAGCGCCTCCCCTCCCCCCAAGCTCCTTCCTCTCCCACCCCTTCCACCTGGTTTCCTCCGTACCCTGACGTACGTTCTGCTTTCCGCTTGCGGGGCCGGAATCTGTGCTCAGTCCCCAAACTCCGAACCACAGCTAGGCCGGCACCGCACTTTTAAATTCCCGGGCCGTGACGTCACGTCACGCCCGGGCGTCTCCCCGGTCACCTGCAAACCCTGCGCAGCGTGCGCAGGCAAGGGGGAGCTGACCGAACGCTAGCATGGGCGGCGAGTTCCATGGCCGTCCCCAGCCCGGTCCTTCCCTGGCGTGTGCAGGCAAGGGGGAGCCGACTGAGCGCTGCACACGGCAGGGACGGGCCGGGGCCGGGAAGGGGACGGCCATAGAACTCGCTGCCCATGCCAGATGAGCCTGCTCAGCGTGCGCTCGCTCTCACCCCGGCCGAGCACCCCCCTAGCGTGGTGTTTGGGAGCGGTTGCCTCCCCACCACTCCTCTGCAAGAAGGAACAAAAAACAGGACTTTGTAGCACTTTAAAGACTAACAAGATGGTTTATTAGATGATGAGCTTTCGTGGGCCAGACCCACTTCCTCAGATCAAACAGTGGAAGAAAATTGTCACAACCATATATACCAAAGGATACAATTAAAAAAAAGTATATCCTTTGGTATATATCAGTGGTCCCCAACCTTTCAAGGTTGTCGGGCGCCAGGGGGCGTGGCCGTTCGCCCGCCGGGCGCCAGGGGGCGGGGACACTTGCGCCCTGGGGGTAGCCCCCCCATAGCTGCATGCCCGGGGGCGGCCCCCCCCATAGCTGCATGCCCGGGGGCGGCACTCCCCCCGCCCAGCGCCGGCTCTCCCCCCGCCCAGCGCCGCGGGCGCGGGGCCGGCGCTCCCCCTGCCAAGCGACACGCGCCCGGGGCTAGCGCTCCCCCTGCCCTGCGCCCGGTGCCAGGCCAGCCCCAAGCACCTGGCGGGTGCATGGAAATGCCCCCGCGGGCGCCATGGCGCCCGCGGGCACCGTGTTGGGGACCACGGGTATATATGGTTGTGACAATTTTCTTCCACTATTTGATCTGAGGAAGTGGGTCTGGCCCAAGCTCATCACCTATTAAACCATCTTGTTAGTCTTTAAAGTGCTACACAATCCTGTTTTTTGTTTCAGCTGCACCAGGCTAACACAGCTACATTTCTACCACTATTCTGCAAGAAGGGACATTAGATAAAATGATACACAGCTGTTATTACAACACAGGTTCTTCTTCGAGTGGTCCTCGTGGGTGCTCCACTCCAGGTGTCGGGTCCCGTCCCGGCGCCGCTGGTCGGAAAGTTTTCAGAGCCATAGCCGGGCTGGACCGCACATGCGCGAGCGCAGCGCGCGGCGTTCGTGCCTTTGCAACGGTCCGGCCCCCCGTCGTCAGTTCCTCTCAGCCGCCCGTCGTTGCTGGCGGAACGCCACTTGTCTCCTCAGACAGGAACCGTCCTTAAAAAAAAAAAAAAAAAAAAAAAAGAAGAGAGATAGCTAGTCGAATTGGATAATAATAGTTAGTTTAAAAAAAAAAAAAGAAGAAGAAGAAAGAAAAATTATGTCTGGGTCACCAGGTTTTAAGCGGTGTGTTCACTGCAAGGAAGCCATGCCGGCATCTGATGGGCATGAAGCCTGTGTAAGATGTTTGGGAGAAGCGCATGTGCCACAAAAATGCACTCATTGCGCAAAATTAACTCCCAGGGCGCGCAGAGAAAGGGATATGCGTTTAAAGCTGCTTCTCTGCGATAAGGCATTACAGCCTTCTGAGCAGCAGGTCTCAGAATCTCCCGGAGAGCGAGGGAAAAGATCAAGCTCTCCAGCGGCAATGGGAACAAAAAAGAAAAGAGCTTCCCCTACGCGCTCCCTCCCGCCTCCTTCACTGTCCCGTGTTCCTCAGGGACATAAACAGGGTGCCTCCGGGGCCGCAAGACAGCCAGAGAGGTCGCATAAGCCGCAGGCGGCAACATCAAGCCGCACGTCATCGGCACCGGCTCTGCGCCCCGCTGAGAGCGCGACTGACTCACAGCAGTCGGCACCGCTACAAGGGCTGGAGCCGCGGCAGTCTGCCCAGCCGCAAACTCGAGCGGCACCGCAAACGGCTGCTCTAAGCCAGGACAAGCCGGCACCGGGTCCGGCACCGGATACAGCTTTGACAGACGGCACCGGAGAGCATAGCAAATGGGGCTGGCAGAGCGCCCCCCACCGTGCCGAGTCGGCACCGGCGGATCATATTACTATCGCAGCCGTACCGGAGGAGCAGCTGCCTACGGTGCCGGGCAGGGCAGCAAGACAACATGATGATGCTGTCCTAATTATTCCCTCCCCCCCCCCCGCCAATTCTTCTTTATCAGTGCAAGGGAGGGAAGCTCCTCCTGCCTCTGCAGTCCCCACTAAGGCTGCTAGGAAGTCAGTACCGAGACATTCAATTTCACCATCACTGGAGCCTTCAATTTCTCCCTCTCATTCACCGAGGGTCAGTCATCTCGCGTCTTCTCAGAACCAAACAATGTCCCCTCGATGGAGATCAAGGTCTCGTTATTCTGACCATCGCGAACGGTATCATTATTATCATCGGGAATCGTCATACAGATCCCGCTCACCAAGCTACTCCCCCCCGAGATCCTATCACAGGGGGTATGCCAGTAGATACTCCTCGCGAAGGTCGTCTCCTGACCACCCTGAATATAGGGGAAATCGATCATCTTCCGAATATGGAAGACCTCACTCTCGTTCTCGGCACTGCTGTTGCCATACTCCTCATGAAGCGCGACAATTGTCTCCAATTCAAGACTGGAAGGGGGCATCATCTCGGCAGCAGAACCACTCGCCTTCAGTTCACCTATCTGAGCCTGAGGAAGGACAGATATCGGATACGGACGATCAACTGCAGACTGCATCCCAAAAAGATATGTCGTCATCTTATCCAGACGATGCAGTTTTTGAAGGGGATCCATCTCCCCCAGACGACACAAAGGACTTTCAAGAGCTTTTTAGGAGAGTGGCCCAGTCTCAAGATGTTCAGATATCAGACACTCCAACGAAACAATTTAAGCTCTGGAGAAACTTAAACCCTAAGCAACAATCTAAAGTTGCCCTTCCTATGGACGAGGCTATCCTCCAGTCAGCAACAGAAATTTGGCATACCCCGGCTTCGACTCCACCAACTTCGAAACCGGCAGAGAAGCGCTACTTTATAGCATCTAAAGACTCAGAATTTCTTTTTACTCACCCGCAGCCAAACTCCTTGGTCGTTGACGCAACTCTCCAAAGGGCTAAGAACCCACAGCTGAAAAATGTGGGGGCTGATAAGGAGGCAAAGAAATTGGACGCGTTTGGCTGAAAGGTTTATACATCGGCCACACTGCTCCTTCGCATAGCGAATTATACAGCTCTCTTGGCGAATCATAGCTTCGATAGTATAGCGAAGCTTACTGAGCTGTCCCAAAGATCATCAGAGGCGGACAGGGAGCTGCTACGATCTATCCTCAAGGAGGGCTATGCATGTTCAAAGGCCAATCTTCAGATAGCTATGGATATAGCTGATACAGCAGCTCGGGGAGTAGCAACAGCAGTGTCCATGAGGCGCTCTTCCTGGCTCGCCACGGTGGCAGTACCCAAGGAGTTGCACTCCAAAGTAGAAGACCTCCCGTTTGATAAGGTGAAATTATTTGCAGAAAAGACAGATGAGGTGCTTCATACTGGGAAAGACTCGAGAACAACACTTCGTACGCTCGGCATGTACGCACCACCACTCCGCCGCCGGCGTTATTTTCCATACCAAAGGCGGTATGATTATCAGTCTCGGAGACAGCAAAATCGCCCTTTCGACCAATCGCGATCAAGACAGCGCCCTCAACGAAGGCGTCCACCACCTAGAGTGACGGGCACGCCTGCCTCAAAACAGCAAGTTTGACTCTCTGGTCGGGGGCAAGCGCATACTACCAATCACTCTTGCAAAACCCATTTTCCACCACCGCTTACGACCTTACTATCCCCAATGGGTCGAAATAACATCGGACAAATGGGTCCTGGAAGTCATAAACAGCGGCTTCACCATTCCCTTCGCTTCCATCCCCCCCACCACCCCACCCTCCCCGTCCCTTTTCAGGGACCCATCTCACGAAAATCTCTTGCGACAGGAAGCTCATCACCTCCTGGATATCGGAGCAATAGAGAGGGTCCCCGATCAGTTCAGGGGAAGAGGGTTCTATTCCAGATACTTTCTAACGGAAAAGAAAACGGGGGGTTGGAGACCCATTCTCGATTTAAGAGGTTTGAATCGTTATCTTCGCAGACAGCGCTTCAAAATGGTGACCCTGAATTCCATAATACCATCCCTCGATCTCAACGATTGGTTCGCTGCCCTCGATTTACAAGATGCGTATTTTCACATCACAATACATCCCGCTCACAGACGTTTTCTGCGATTTGTGATAGGCCACGATCATTTTCAGTATCGGGTTCTACCATTCGGTCTTGCGTCAGCTCCCAGGGCGTTTTCAAAAACCCTGGCTGTTGTAGCGGCTCATCTCCGTCGGTTACAGGTGATAATATATCCCTATCTGGACGACTGCTTAATAAAAGCTGCCACGCAGCGAGAGGCGTCACAGATGGTGGCGACGGTCGAGCAAACGTTCGAATCACTCGGCCTCCTCCTCAACAAGCAGAAATCGACACTTGTCCCAACTCAATTCATAAAGTTTATAGGGATAAACCTAGATTCGCTCATGGCAAGAGCTTACCTACCTCAAGAAAGATTTCAAGCAATCAAGGATCTCGTTACTATACTCACCAGCAACATGACGGTATCGGTACACAATTGCCTTCGTCTCCTGGGACATATGGCAGCGGCCACCGCAGTAGTTCCTCATGCGCGCCTCCACTTGAGGGGCCTCCAACATTGGCTGTCCACGGTTTATGTCCCCGTGAGACACGACATTCAAAAGCTAGTGTGACTACCCCCGCATGTTCAGAGATCGCTGCAGTGGTGGACAAAGGCGCAAAACCTTCTGCCAGGAGTTCCATTCCATCGGCAACAACCATCGGTGCAGATAACATCGGATGCCTCGCTCATAGGCTGGGGAGCCCACATGGACAGCGAACGAATCCAGGGCAAATGGTCGCTCAGCGAGAGGCGTCTGCACATAAATCTGTTGGAACTTCGGGCAATTTTTTACGCATGCAAACATTTTCTTCCCCAGATCAAAGGTCTCACAGTAAGGATACTGACGGACAATGTAGCGGAGATGTATTATGTCAACAGACAAGGAGGAGCGCGATCATGCTCCCTATGCGCCGAAGCAGTGCGGTGTTGGAACTGGTGCATACAGAACAGCGTAACCATAACAGCATCATACTTACCTGGCACCGCCAATGTAATTGCAGACTCCCTCAGCAGACAATTCCCCACGGATCACGAGTGGGAAATAAGGACAGACGTACTATCTGTGATATTTCGAAGATGGGGTATTCCACTGGTAGACCTATTCGCAACATACAGCAACAGGAAGTGTCGCCTATATTGCTCGAGGGCAGGGCTCGGCAAAGGCTCTCTCGGCGATGCGCTTCTGATCAGATGGAAGAAGGCACTTCTGTATGCATTTCCTCCCACGCCTCTTATCTCCAGGACACTAGAGAAAATCAGATTAGAAGCGGCGACTGTCATTTTGCTAGCGCCAGCATGGCCCAGACAAGCCTGGTATCCATTCTTACACAGGATGTCAATTCAACCACCGTACCCTCTTCCTCCCCATCAAGATCTCCTTACTCAGGAACAGGGTGCGCTATTACACCCCAGACTCCAGGCGTTGCATTTGACGGCGTGGCTTCTCAGTGGTTGAAAGGAGATGAAAACTTGTGCTCTGAACAGGTCAAGACAGTACTTCTACACAGTAGGAAAGAGTCTACGCGGAGCACGTACCTGGCAAAGTGGCGGAGATTTTCTGATTGGTGCATTCAGAACGACATACACCCCCTATCATCTCCTCTACAGAATGTTTTGGACTACATCCTTTATTTACAGAATTCAGGACTTGCACTATCGTCTCTAAGAGTGCACTTGGCAGCCATCAGTGCCTTCCATCAACCAGTAGAAGGTTCCTCGCTCTTCTCTCACGTAATTACAAAGAGGTTCTTGAAAGGGCTCCAAAACTTATATCCACCACGAAGCGCACCTCCCCCTTCTTGGAATCTTGATTTAGTGTTGGATACCATTATGTACCCACCTTTTGAGCCCTTGACATCGGTTTCGCTACATATTCTAATGATGAAAACAGTCTTCCTACTTGCAATTACATCGGCAAGACGGGTAGGGGAACTGGGGGCGTTGATGGCAAGCCCTCCTTTTACGGTTTTTTCCAAAGATACGGTAACACTCCGATTACACCCAGACTTTATTCCCAAAGTCTGTTCTTCTTTCCACATTAACGAGCCTATTGTTCTCCCAACTTTTTATCCCAAACCTCATTCCTCCAGTAGAGACGCTCTGTTCCACACACTCGACGTCCGACGTGCGCTTTCGTTCTATATAGACAGAACACGCCAATGGCGACGAACTGACAGACTGTTGGTATCTCTGGCACCTAGATCGAAAGGCAAAGCACTTTCCGCTCAACGCATTGCAAAATTAATTACTCTCTGCATTACGGAATGCCACTCAATTAGAAACAAACCTCTTCCTTCTTTACCTCGGGCTCACTCCACACGAGCTGTAGCGACTTCCACTGCCTTTGCAAGGGGAGTTCCCCTAGCGGATATCTGCCGTGCGGCTACTTGGGCTTCTAGTGTTACTTTCGCATGTCATTATGCCATAACGAAGAGGTGGGCTTCAGACGCCGTGGTAGCCTCTGCGGTACTGTCCACGGTAGAAAATAATTGACCCGGAGCGCATTCTGGGTTACTGCTTTGTACTCACCTGGAGTGGAGCACCCACGGGGACCACTTGAAGAAGAAGAAGAAGTTACTCACCCTGTGTAGTAACGATGGTTCTTCGAGATGTGTCCCCGTGGGTGCTCCACGTCCCACCCTCCTCCCCACTCCGGGTCTCTTTGCTTTGTCTTCCAGGGACCGAGCGGTGAGAGGAACTGACAAGGGGGGGCCGGACCGTTGCAAAGGCGCGAACGCTGCGCGCTGCGTTTGCGCATGCGCGGTCCGGCCCGGCTACAGCTATGAAAACTTTCCGACCAGCGGCGCCGGGACGGGACCCGACACCTGGAGTGGAGCACCCACGGGGACACATCTCGAAGAACCATCGTTACTACACAGGGTGAGTAACTTCTTCATGTGTTGGCTGTGTGCTCACTCTCACAGTAGGAAACAGCTCAGACTCATCTCTCTCATCAAGCCAGAAAAAAAAATCAGTAAACAGACGTGTATTCCTGCAGCAATGGACAAGACACATGGAATCCCTCAGTATGGCTACGTCTACACTGGCCCCTTTTTCGGAAGGGGCATGCTAATTTTCAACTTCGGAATAGGGAAATCCGCGGGGGATTTAAATATCCCCGGCGGGATTTAAATAAAGATGTCCGCCGCTTTTTTTCCAGCTTGGGGAAAAGCCAGAAAAAAGCGTCTAGACTGGCCCGATCCTCCGGAATAAAGCCCTATTCCGGAGGATCTCTTATTCCTACTTCAAAGTAGGAAAAAAAGCGGAGGACATCTTTATTTAAATCCCGCGGGGGATATTTAAATCCCCCGCGGATTTCCCTATTCCGAAGTTGAAAATTAGCATGCCCCTTCCGAAAAAGGGGCCAGTGTAGACGTAGCCTATATGTGTACTGAGACCATTAGAGTGCACTAAAACTTATATTTGCATTAGCCCAACCAGCATTCTTGAGAGATGAGTAGGAAGTTTCAGGGCTAGAAAAGAGAGGCTAGAGTTCACAGCTAGGGTCCATGTCAGACCTCTGGTTACAGCACCAGAGAACGTGGCTGCCAGGTCAGTATTAGGCCACTAGATTATTCCTCCTTTCTAACCATAGGCTACATCTAGACTGCCATGATTTTCCAGAAATACTTTTAATGGAAAAGGTTTTCCGTTAAAAGTATTTCCGGAAAAGCGTGTCTATATTTGTCCCGGAGTTATCGTTATAACAATGCGCTTTTGCAGAAAAGTGCGTCTAGATTGGCTGCGCGCTTTTGCGCAAAAGCAGAAGCTCGGAACCATTTTGAAGAGGGCAAAAGGTCACCAGACCTTTCTGGAGCTCCGTTCAGACACATGCTTAAAGGGGTCTCACCGGACAGCTGTTTGTCTCCTGCTCTGTGCGTTAGGACCTCTTGCAGGGACTGACAGCCATAGCAGGTTTGGGTTGCCCTCCGACTTTTGGGGACACCACCTCTACTGCTTTTTCCTGATTTTGCTTTCTTGTGCCCTGCTCTGTCTGCCATGGAGCCGTGGGTGGCCATGTACCTGCTCTGGCCTCTGTCGGCCATTTTCGAGTGCCTGCAGCTGGTGCTCCAAGCCGGTGCCCTCGTCTTTCAGGACCAGGAGGCAGAGATCGCCTTCAACTCCCTCACCCTCAGCACCCCAGGGTGGAGAGGCCACTCTGGAGATTGGACACCAGTACGGACTGTTGGGACCGGCTGGTCCTGGGGCAATGGGGCGACCTGCAATGGCTCCGGAATTTCCGCATGTGAAAGCGGACGTTCCTGGAGCTGTGCACCTGGCTCACCCCCGCGCTACAGAGAGCCACCCATGCACCTATCCCCATCGACAAGAGGGTCGCCATCGCGCTATGGAAGCTGGCCACCCCGGACAGCTACCGCTCAGTGGCACAGCAATTTGGGGTGGGAAGTTCCACCGTCGGTGTCATCGTGATGGAGGTAAGTCCCAGGGAGTGTGGGGTGTGGGGAGGGTGTTGCACTCCATGCCCAGGGGCAGCCAAGACTCCAGGCTGGGTCACCCAGGGGTTTGTGCCATCCCTCCCTTGCACAGGCATGCTGGTGGGGGGGAGGAGGCGGGCCGTGGGGCGAGAGGGCCCTGGTGTGTGTGTGTGTGTGTGTGTGTGTGTGTGCGTGTGCGTGTGTGTGCACGCGTGAGGACAGAGGGAATCACAGGGGGGCCCAAGGGAGCGCACACTCACCCCTGCCTTGTGTGATGTGTTCCCCTGTGTTTCTCTGCACCCTTCTGCAGGTCGTCCACGCCATCAATGATGTCCTGCTACCGAGAGTGATCCGCCTGCGCGACATGGACGCTACGCTGGCCAGCTTCGCTGCCCTTGGGTTCCCCAACTGCGGGGGAGCCCTGGATGCAACCCACATCCCCGTCCGGGCCCTAGAGCATCGAGCAGCCCATTTCACAAACAGGAAGGGGTACTGCTCGATTGTTCTCCAGGCCCTCGTGGATCACCGGGACCGCTTCCTGGACGTCTACGCGGGCTGGTCCGGCAGGGCATACGACGCCTGCATCCTCCGCAACTCCAGACTCTTTCGTATGCTGGAGGCGGGCACCTACTTCCCGCGGCGGGACTTGACTATCGGGGATGTGCCTATGCCCATCTGCGTCATCAGGGACGCAGCCTACCCACTGCTGCCCTGGCTAATGCAGCCCTACAAGGGGCAGCTGGACCAGAACCGGGCCCGGTTCAATGACTGCCTCAACTGGGCCTGAAATCAGGTGGAGCTCGCCTTCGGCCACTTAAAAGCCCACTTCCGTTGTTTGCTCGTCTCGAGCTAGGTAAGCGGAATGCAACGGAGGTAGTGGCCACGTGCTGCGTGCTCCACAACATTGTGGAGTGGAGTGGGGAGGCCTTCCTCCCTGCATGGATGGCAGCCGAGGCACAGACGTTCAAACAGCCGCACACAGCTGCCATCCGCCAGGCACACCAGGATGGGGTGCACATCAGAGAGGCCCTGACGGACATGTTCACACAAGCCCCATAGTAGGGTCGCCTGAGTCTCCCCATACGACTCCCTCCCCCCCCTTTTCCCCCTCCTCTCCTTATCTCCTCCCAATTGTAAAGCGTCAGTTCCAAGCACATCAGCCGTCATTGTGAATGTTCGTCGGGTGCCTCGGACGTAGTTAGGGTTTTTCTTTTGAGTTTAGGCTAGGGTTTAGGCCACCATCGCCTGTCCGAGCTGTCCCAAAGAACAGGAAGAGGATTCGTGGTTTGTGCAGAAGGCTCGAGTCAGCGTACCCGATTCCAGTCGTCTCTGAAGGATCTCCTGGCTGTTCCTCTCTCGAGGCCCGGAAGGACCAAAGGATTGAGATTGCCAGCTTCGCCATCGTCTTCCGTCGAGGGATCTCCTGGCTGTTCCTCTCCCGAGGCCTGGAAAGACCAAAGGATTGAGGTTGCCAACAACACTACAATCGTCCCCTGCGTCTAGACTATGTTACATATTTCTTTTGTGTGCATCTTTTAACCTTTCTTGCTTGTTTGTTATCTACGTTAATATAGTTGTGGTTTAAATTTTACTTAAAAGTGTCAGTATTTATTTATGTGCCACAAACCAATGACCATTTAAAGGGACGACTGGTGATAGATACAGATTTTGGTGTCCACATTTTGTAATCCTCTTAAATTTAGTTGGCTAATTGGCATCTCAATTCATTTATTACAGTTACCTTGAGTAACACGATAACCAACACAGTTTTGTTTTCAACTGAAAAATTGTCTATTTTTATTTACAAGGAGGAGGGGGAGGGGGAGGAAGAGGAGACCTTCAACTGGGACGGGGAGTGGGAGGGGGAGGAGACCTTCAACTGGGACGGGGAGGAGCTACTCCTGGGAGGGGTGGCCCCTGCGAGAGCTCCTGCAGGGGCAGACCTGCACATGCAGGGCAGGCTGCACGGGGAGGTGGGCAGGAGGAGGGGGCATTGCAGGGGCGGCAGGAGGAGGGGGCACTGCAGGGGTGGCAAGAGGGGGCATTGGAGGAGGGGGCATTGCAGGGACAGGAGGGGACATGGGCAGGGCTAGGGGAGGGATGGTGGGGGCATGAGGTAAGGCCATGCCATAATGTATGGCATGTGCTATGTGCACAGTGAGGGTGGCGATGGAGTCAGCCATGTGCGTGCACTGGTCCTGGAAGGTGGCCCAGGCTTCCTGGTGCCACTGCAGGTCCCCCTGGACGCGCTCGCGAATTGAGGCCTCGATTTGCTCGACCGCCTGCACATGCCAGCAAAGGAGCTGGTCCCGGTGGCGGAGTCTGTGCCTGCATGGTTGGGCAGCTGGGGGTGCCGCTGCTGCTGGACTGGAGGGTCCGCAGCTTGTGCTTGGTCCCGCTGCAGGGAAGAGAAGAAAGGATGGGTCAGGCAGGCAGGCCGGCCACTGTTCCCACACCTCATGCCCTCCACCCCTGAGCTCAGGTGACCCCACAGTAGTGTGGCTTGGGCCCACTCCGTTCCACCCCTACTCCGCTTGTTGTATGTTTGCAAGGAGAACCGCCCCTGGAGTAGGGTCCTCCTCCATGTATTGTAACCACCGGTCTGTGTCCTGGCGCTGTGGAGGGCGGGAGGGCGCTTCTGTTGCGTTAACCTGTGGAACTCCCTGCTGGTGGAGACTGTGAGGCTTTGGACTAATCACTGGTGTTTGACAGGGAGCGAGATGCATCCCCACACAGTGCCTGGGAGCACATCTGGCAGAGGTGGTCTGGGTTCTCAGATCCCCATTGCATGGGATATCTCCTGGATGGAACCAGAAGAGTGACTGAGGGGGGTGTCCCATCCTTGCAGCAAACTCAGGCGGCCCTAAGGGCGGCCCGAGCGCTTCCCTCCTTTTTCCCTCCCACTATCCCTCATACACGTAGCCCAGGGACATGTGTGGCCACAGTGGGGACTTCCCTCAGGGAGCCAGCCAAGGCACCAGGAGCAGGCGAGGGGCTCGGTGGGGGCCACGTTCACAGGGTTGTGACGCTGCGATTTACCCAAGAGCAGCTGGCTGTGCCTCACAGCCAGGCATGGGACAGCGTGCCGTTCTCCGGGCTGCACCCTTGCAGAGGTGCAGGCTCTGGGCTAAGTCCCTGGGGCCCTGGCTGGTTCCAACCGGCATCCACCCTTCCCCCTGGTCCCGCCGAAATGTGTGTGAGCAGCACGGTCTCAGGTGTGCCCTGCAGCTGCCTGCTGCGGCCACGTGCCGCTCATTCACCAGGCTGCACGTGGTTGCACATGCTGCTTGCTGCCTAATGCTACACAGCGTGCAGCTCACATGGCCTGAGTGACATGCTCTCCCCCTCCCCCCTCCGGGCTCCTGGCTCCCCTTCCCCGTCCCCTGCCCTTGTGAGTGCAAAGTGCAAGACTCACTGTTGGATCCTTCCCCGGCCTCGGAGGGACTGCTGGAGGGGGCCTGCTGGGTGGCAATGCTGGCCTCCTCCTCCGATGCACTGCTGTCTCCTTCCCCCGCCTCGGTGGTCCGGGTGATGGGGGGGCGCACGCAGGTGTCTATGGGCACGTCCGGGGCTTGCGGGGCTGGCTGGCCAAGGATGGCGTGCAGCCGGTTGTAGTGAGGGCAGGTGTCTGGTCCTGCCCCCCGTCCTCGCTGGCCCGCATGTAACCCAGGTGCAGCTCCTTGACTTTAGCCCGGATCTGTTCGAGGTTCCGGGCTGGATGTCCATGCTGGGCTAGCACCTGGGCCATGTGGCCGTAGATGTCGGCATTGCGGCGCTGGGACCTGGTGTCATGGAGGCCCTCCTCCTCCTGCCACAGGTCCAGGAGGGTCTCCAGCTCCCTGGGGGACCACAAGGGGGCCCGTCGTTTCCGGCCCTTGGGGGCCTCCTGTGCTGGTGGTGCAGGTGGCTCAGCGCCCGGAGCTGCCATGGCTGGCTCAGATAGCTGCTGGACAGGGCAGTGGCGCTGTGGCAGACCTCAGGTCGGAGGTCTGAGGCACGCTTCTGCCACCTGCGCTCAGCAGCCTGCGACTGCTTTAAGAGCTCGGGTTACCAGGAAGTTCGGGGCTCCTACAGGGTCTCCCAGCGTCCAAACCGCTTTTTTCTGGTTAGCCTGCTTTTGCGCAAAAGTCTTAGCTAGCTGTCTACAGCTAGCTTAGCTAGCTTGCCCTTTTGAGCAACAGTTTTTCACAAAAAGGACTTTTGCCTGAACGGGAGTGGCAAAGCTTTTCCAGAAAAGCGGCTGATTTTGCACAGTAGATCGTCAGTGCTTTTGCAGAAAATCAAGCGGCCAGTGTAGACAGCTGGCAAGTTTTTCCGGAAAAGCGGCTGATTTTCCGGAAAAACTGGCACAGTCTAGACACAGCCAGGGTATGTCTACACTACCCCGCTAGTTCGAACTAGGAGGGTAATGTAGGCATACCGCACTTGCAAATGAAGCCCGGGATTTGAATTTCCCGGGCTTCATTTGCATAAGCGGGGTTCCGCCATTTTAAAATCCCCGCTCGTTCGAACCCTGTGCCGCGCGGCAACACGCGGCACGAACTAGGTAGTTCGAACTAGGCTTCCTAGTTCAAACTACCGTTACTCCTCGTGGAATGAGGAGTAACGGTAGTTCGAACTAGGAAGCCTAGTTCGAACTACCTAGTTCGTGCCGCGTGTAGCCGCACTACACGAGGTTCAAAGGAGCGGGGATTTAAAAATGGCGGCTCCCCGCTTATGCAAATGAAGCCCGGGAAATTCAAATCCCAGGCTTCATTTGCAAGTGCGGTATGCATACATTACCCTCCTAGTTCGAACTAGCAGGGTAGTGTAGACATACCCCCATAGTGTCTATTTCTCAGAGAAGAAAACAACTCTTCCTTTTTATCAGGACAAACACTTCAGCTCACCTTTTGCAGAATTTCCTTTAACCTTACAGTTCATTCTCTGGTATCAACAGACGCTCAGATGCCAAAATGTGGAAGAAAGTCCAATCACTGGTCAATATTGTACACAGGGGAATCTTGAGTCAGACTGGAGAGCTTCTTTATCCTCTGTATTTGGCACTGGAGCGACTGCTATAAGAATATGGTGTCCAGTTCTAGAGCCAAGAGTTGCAGGAGGATGGTGATACATTGGTGAGGGTTCAGAGACAAAGGAGAGTGATGGAAAGAAGTAGAAAAACCTCCCTCTTACAGGTAGCCTCCACAAGCTCAATGTATTTAGGTATTACAAAGAGAAGACTAAGGGGTGATTTGATCACAGGATCTTAGTATATACATAGGGATCAAATATTTAATAATGAGCTCATCCCTCTAACAGCAATAGAAGCCATTGAACAGCAGCTGAAGCTAGACAAATTTAGGCTGGAAATAATCATTGAATGGTGTTAAAAATAAACCGTTTTCCTAAGGGCTATGGTGAATTTTCTATCACTGACCACTTTTAAATCATTTTTGAATGTTTTACTCAAAGAGCTTGTCAAGGCTGTTTCCCACTCTGACACAATGAATGCAGAAGTGGGTTCCCACAAAAGCACCCCAAAACCTGATCTCTAGAGGCTTTGGTTCAAAAAATTCCATCAAAATCCTAATACCCACAATTTGGAGAATAAAAACCGCTGCCACCACCCAAGTATTCCAAGAAAAAAACAGGGAAGAGGTCACTTGGGAAACCTCCTCCCTAAAGAGCTTGAAAAAGAAAAGAGAAAATACAAGCTGCAGTCTGTGGTAGCTGTCCCCTAGTCAAAGGCATGCAGATATCCACAAACAGATTTTCCAGGTCACAGAAATGAACCAATACCAGGTTAATTAAAACAAGAAAACAAACTTTTATCATCAAAACAATACCATAGCTGCCAGCATAATAATGTGGCTAGATGAAAAGAGCCACCAATTAATCTAGATGCTCAGGGGAATCCCCTGGGCTCAGGACTTAGGGTATGTCTACACTACAAAGTTAATTCGAACTAACAGACGTTAGTTCGAATTAACTTTGATAGACGCTACACATGCAAACCGCTAGTTCGAACTTAATTCGAACTAGCGGAGCGCTTAATTCGAACTAGGTAAACCTCATTTTACGAGAACTAACGCCTAGTTCGAATTAGCTAGTTCGAATTAAGGGCTGTGTAGCCACTTAATTCAAACTAGTGGGAGGCTAGCCCTCCCCAGCTTTCCCTGGTGGCCACTCTGGGCACCACCAGGGAAACTCTTCTGCCCCCCTCCCGGCCCCGGAGCCCTTAAAGGGGCACGGGCTGGCTACGGTGCCTGTGCCAGGTGCAAGCCTGCCAGCACCCAGCCAGCAGACCCTGCACCTGGCACAGCTCGAGCCAGCCACCCGCTGCCACCCAGCCCTCCGCCTCTTCCCAGGACCAGGTGGAGGCTCCCGGGAGCCTGCCCGGGTCCGCAAGAGGCGGGTGCCCACCTGGTCTAGTGCGGAGATTGTGGACCTCATCCACGACCTCCGCACTAGGCACAGGAAAGTGGCTGTCTAGGGCAGGATAGCTGCCAGCCTGGCACTCGGGAGCAGGTGTGCATGAAAATCAAGGTGGTCCACTGAGACCCCTGACCCTGAGCCATGAGCTTAGAATGGCCGTACTGGGTCAGACCAAAGGTCCATCTAGCCCAGTAGCCTATCTGTCAACAGTGGCCAATACTAGGGACCCTGGAGGGGATGGACCGAAGACAATGACCAAGCCATTTGTCTCGTGCCATCCCTCTTCAACCTTCCACAAACCTTGGGCAGGGACACCACTCCTACCCCCTGGCTAATACCA
Source organism: Pelodiscus sinensis (assembly GCF_049634645.1). Lineage (NCBI taxonomy): Eukaryota > Metazoa > Chordata > Testudines > Trionychidae > Pelodiscus > Pelodiscus sinensis. Next base: position 146,245,749 of record NC_134713.1, on the reverse strand, counting down.
CTCCATGGACCCGACCTCCATGACTTAATCTCACTTCCCTTTAAACTCTGTTCTAGTTCTAGCCTTCACAGCCTCCTGCAGCAAGGAGTTCCACAGGTTGACTCTTTGCTTTGTGAAGAACAACTTTCTGTTACTAGTTTGAAGCTTGCTACCCATTCCTTTCCTTTGGTGTCCTCTAGTCCTTCTTTATGGGAACTAATGAAGAATTTTTCTGTATGCACCCACTCCACCCAACTCCTGCTTTTAGAGACCTCTATCCTGTCCCCCCTCCGTCTCCTCTTTTCTAAGCTGAAAAGTCCCAGTCTCTTTAGCCTCTCTTCATATGGGACCTGTTCCCAACCCCTGATCATGTTAGTTGCCCTCCCTTCTCCCAACCTTTCTCTTCCCCTCTCCCACCTCCTTTTCCCAGTCTCCCCCAGTTTTGTTCAATAAAGACATTCCATTTTTGAACACAATTGTCCTTTATTTTGTACATCAAGAAGAGGGGCTAAGGAAGGGTAAGTGGAAGGAGGTGAGGGAGGAATGGGGTACGCGCCCCTGATGGGGAGGACTGGGCTGGCTCTGCGGGCTTTTGGGGTGGAAGCTCTCCTGCAGCCCCCCAATGGTCCCCTCTCCCCAGATGGCAGCCTGTGGCAAGTGTAGCCGGTCTGATGGCTGAGTGCTGTGATGTGCCCAGTGTGGATAGTCCGGGCACTCCAAGCCAGGACTGCTTTGCAAGCGGGACACTCCTGAGAACTGTCTGTCAGGGGTGGGGGTCGGGATCCTTTAAGCGCAGCCCTCGGCTAGCCTGAGACAGCATCTCCATGCTCTAAGTCCTCCTCTGATGCCCTGCCGGCACTGCTTCCGGCCATCCTTAAGCCTGGTTCAGGGTCCACTTAATGTGGACATGCTAGTTCGAATTAGCAAAACGCTAATTCAAACTAGTTTTTAGTTCTAGATGCACTAGTTCGAATTAACGTTGTAGTGTAGATGTACCCCATCTCTGGAACTATTTAAGAGTAGGTTAGTTAAATATCTGTCAGGGATGGTCTAGACAGTACTGGGTCCTGCTATGAGGGTAGGGGACTTGACTCGACCTCTGGAAGTCTCTTCCAGTCCTAGTATTCCAGTCTGAGCTTTCCATTCCAATGACATCCACATCTATGCTCATGTTGTTTCATTTTGTCATGGAAATATGCAGTGGGATATTTACAGGCATTTCCTAGTTTGGATTTTATAAAGAACCAGATTTTCAAGAGTTCTGTGCTCAACAGCTCCCATTTAGGCACGTAAAACAAATGGTTGAATTCTCAATAGCATTTAGCATCTGTCTACCTGAGGGGGGTTATGTATTTTTTTTAATCTAGACATTTCATTTAACGTTTGACGGGGAATCCGACACCGCTCTCGACCCCGGCACAGGGAAGGGCAGCCAGCCCCCCGACAGAGGGGGGACAAGAGCTGGGAAACCCCCTCCCGCAGCCAGGGTTGGGAAACGCCGTCCGCCGCGGTGCGGAGGTGGCAGATGGTGGCAGGCAACCTGTTGGGCAGGAGGACCCCGGAGCCGGGGGAGCAAGGCCGGCCGGGCGGAAGCCGGCAATCCCCGCTGGCGGGGAGTTTAAAAAGTGGCCTACGGAGGCTGGGGAGCAGGAGACCTGGAGTACGGGCCAGGGTGGTCGGCCGGCAGGCAGTTCCCCTTCCCCCTGCAGGAGTTGGCAGCACCGAGGCCACGAGATGACTCGAGCGGGGCCGGAGGCCAGGAACGGGGCAAGAGGCTGGCAGGGACGGACGAGCTGTGGCCGGGACAGAGCCAGCGGCCGCTGAGATCGGGGTGGACGGCAAGCCAGAGGCAAGGCACGGCCGCCTGGAGGACTTACCCCGCGGGATGCGGGAGGACAAGAGCCGGTGGGCTCGGACTCGGGGTAGGCAGGGACTTCTGGGGGGGGTACGACCCCACCCCCGGGAGCCTGACGCCAGCCCCCCGAGCTGGAACCGGTGACACTGGTCGAGAATGTGGGTATGAGCCCCTAGGGGGCGGAGGGCACCTCCTCAAAAAATATAGAACCTCGGGGGGGGGGGGGGGGAGGCCTGACCCTGGGGGAGAGTTTGGATACAGGGAAGCTGCTGGAGGGGCTGGTGGAGAGTCAGTGGCAACAGCAGCAACAGCAAACGCAGCTCCTACAGCAGTTGGTGGAGCAACAGAGGGAGCAGCAGAAGGTAGTGAAGGACTTATTCGAGCAGCAGCAAAGGCAGCTAGACCAATGGCTGGAGCAGAGGGCTCGGGGAGTCCAGAACCCTCTCGGGATGCCTGGGGAGGCCTGGCCTTGGCCCTGCCCCTACGCCTGGTCAAGATGATGCCAAGCGATGACCCGGAGGCTTTCCTTGTGATTTTTTGAATGGGTCACCACCACGGCCCGATGGCCAGAGGAAAGCTGGGCGACACTATCTTACCGGCCCCCTATCTTACCGGCCCCACGCAAGGCGCCTATAGGGGCCTGCCTGCCCGAGCTGCCCTGCACTATCAGAAAGTGAAAAAGGCCATCTTAGACCAGGCGGGCATCACCGTGGGAACACATCGGCAGAGGTCCTGGGCGGAGAAGTATCGCCCCGGGGAGCACCCGCGGGCGGTAGTGCAGAGGCTTAGGGAGGCAGCCAACCGTTGGCTAGAGCCAGAGAAAAGATCGGCCACCGATCGGTAGTGGAGATGATAGTGCTGGACCAGTTTTTGCAGATCATACCACTGGAGGGCCGCCTGTGGGTGTGACGACACCAACCCACGACCCTGGGTGAAGCCACGTCGATCTTGGAGAACTATATGGCGGCGGCAGGGGAAGAAGACGGAACCGGTGATATTGTGGCCGGCACCGGTACGAGACAGGACTGCGGCAGGGTCCGGCCGACCAGAGCCCGAGGCACCGGCGGCGCACCACCCATCCCATGGAAAGGGTGGGGAGAGGACCCCCAGATGAGGACCCCCGAAGCTCCAAAGAGGAGTCCCTCCTGGGAACAGGAGGGGGGACCGCCGGGGACGCTGAAGCCCGGAAAACGAGGGGCATGTTTCGAGTGCGGGCAGGTGGGCCATTACCGATGAGAGTGCCCTTCTACGGACTGTTCATATGGCAGAGCCTTAACCGCCTCGTGGCGGGCGAGATGACGGGACGACGACAAAAATCACAGTGCAGGTAGGACTAGAGGGTAAAAACGTGTGGGTGCTAGTAGACTCCGGATGTAACCAGACCGTAGTCCGGAGCAACTTGGTGCCACAGCGAGAGCTCGAAGGCCCCGCTGTAGAGATGCAGTGCATCCATGGGGACGTCAAGCGGTATCTGACCTGGTGGCTGCTTATACGGGAGGACCCCCGGACAGAGCGATGCCAGGTCGCGCTGGCCCTGCACCTAGCATACCTCGTAATCCTAGGCCGGGATTGGCCAGGTTTTCAAAGACTAATTGAGGAGTGGGGTAAAAGGTGAATGGCCAGGGAGGAAGGTGGGGTGCTGCCACGGAGGACGGAAAGGGCCCCCTCGGAGGCCCAGGTGGGGGACGCCCCGCACGAAACTCCAGCAGAACAATGCGCAGAAGCCGGCCTGGACTTTGTGCGAGAGCAGCAGGAGCACGCATGGGAACAGACCTCGACGGGCAACGAACCCTGGACGCAAGGGAAACAGGGGTCTTGGTTCGAGGTAAGAGCCAATCGGTTATATAGGGTCACCTCGAGGCCGGGACAAGAGGGGAAGGTGTGGCAGCTCCTGGTGCCAACCTGTTATCAGTGGAGGGTGTTGGAGGCCACGCATGCAAACCCCTGGGCAGGACATTTGGCGGCGGAAAAGACGCTGCAAAGGATACTGCCACGCTTCTATTGGCCCGGGGCGCACAAAGCGGTTAAGGACTTCTGCGAATCCTGCTCCGAGTGCCAGCAGGTGGCCAGGAGGAACGTTCCCCGAGCTCCCATGGTACCCTTACCGGTGGTGGACACCCCCTTTCGAAGAATAGCCCTCGATCTAGTGGGGCCTCTGGACAGGTCCCGCAAGGGCAACCAACATATCCTGGTCGCAATAGACTACGCGACGCGGTACCCAGAGGCGGTCCCACTCCGGATTACTAAGGCTCCGGCGATAGCCGCAGAGCTGGTCTAGAAAACATTTTGGGTAGGCCTACCGCACGAGATACTAACCGACCAAGGAACCAACTTGACGGGGCGAGTCATGACGGAGTTATGTCGGCTATTAAAGGTCAAGAGGCTCCATACCTCCGTGTACCACCCACAAACAGATGGGCTGGTGGAACATTTCAACAGAACACAGAAAACGATGTTGCAGAAATTCGTGGAGGTAGACCCACAGGACTGGGACCAATTCCTGCCGGCCCTCCTATTCGCCATAAGAGAGGTACCACAGGCGTCCACAGGGTTCTAATAAATAACTTTTCTTTATCAGCCCTCTCCACACCACTCATGATTTTATAGACCTCTATCATATCCCCCCTCAGTCTCCTCTTTTCTAAACTGAAAAGTCCCAGTCTCTTTAGCCTCTCCTCATATGGGACCCATTCCAAACCCCTAATCATTTTAGTTGCCCTTTTCTGAACCCTTTCCAAGGCCAAAATATCTTTTTTGAGGTGAGGAGACCACATCTGCACACAGTATTCAAGATGTGGGTGTACCATAGTTTTATACAGGGGCAGTAAGATGTTCTGGGTCTTATTTTCTATCCCTTTCCTAATAATTCCTAGCATCCTTTTGCCTTTTTGACCGCTGCTGCACACTGTGTGGAAGTTTTCAGAGAACTGTCCACGATAACTCCAAGATCTCTTTCCTGATTTGTCGTAGCCAAATTAGTCCCCATCATACTGTACGTATAGTTGGGGTTATTTTTCCCGATGTGCATTACTTTACACTTATCCACATTAAATCTCATTTGCCATTTTGTTGCCCAATCACTCAGTTTGGTGAGATCTTCTTGGAGTCCCTCACAGTCTGCTTCTGTCTTGACTATCCTAAACAGTTTGGTATCATCTGCAAACTTTACTACGTCACTGCTTACCCCTTTCTCCAGATCATTTATGAATAAGTTGAAAAGGATTGGTCCCAGGACTGACCCTTGGGGTACACCACTAGTTACCCCTCTCCAATCTGAAAATTTACCATTTATTCCTACCCTTTGTTTCCTGTCTTTTAGCCAGTTCTCAATCCAAGAAAGGACCTTCCCTCTTATCCCATGGTCATGTAATTTACACAAGAGCCTTTGGTGAGGGACCTTGTCAAAGGCTTTCTGAAAATCCAAGTATACTATATCTACTGGATCCCCCTTGTCCGCATGTTTGTTAACCCCTTCAAAGAACTCTAATAGATTAGTAAGACAGGATTTCCCTTTACAGAAACCATGTTGACTTTTGTCCAACAAATTATGTTCTTCTACATGCTTCACAATTTCATTCTTTACTATTGTTTCGACCCGGTACTGAAGTTAGACTTACCGGTCTGTAATTGCCAGGATCGCCTCTAGAGCCCTTTTTAAATATTGGTGTCACATTGGCTACCTTCCAGTCATTAGGTACAGAAGCCGATTTAAAGGATAGGTTACAAACCACAGATAATAGCTCAGCAATTTCCCATTTAAGTTCTTTTAGAACCCTTGGATGAATGCCATCCGGTCCCGGAGATTTGTTAACATTAAGTTTTTCTATTTGTTCCAAAACCTCCTCTAATGACACTTCAATCCGGGACAGTTCCTCAGATTCATCACCCACAAAGGACGGTGCAGATTCAGGAATATCCCCAACATCCTCAGCCGTGAAGACTGAAGCATAGAAATCATTTAGTTTCTCCGCAATGGCTTTATCGTCCTTGATTGCTCCTTTTATAGCTCGATCATCTAGGGGACCCACAGGCTTTTTAGCAGGCTTCCTGCTTCTAATGTACTTAAAAACATTTTGTTATTTCTTTTTGAGTTTTTGGCTAGCTGTTCCTCAATCTTTTTTTGCTTATTACATGTTTACACTTGATTTGACAGTGTTTATGTTCCTTTCTATTTATCTCACTAGGATTGGACTTCCACTTCTTAAAAGATACCTTTTTGTTCCTCACTGCTTCTTTTACATGGTGGTTAAGCCACGGTGACTCTTTTTAGGTCTCTTGCTATGTTTTTTAATTTGGGGTATACATTTAAGTTGGGCCTCTATTATGGTGTCTTTAAAAAGTTTCCATGCAGCTTTCAGGGATTTGGCTCTAGTCATTGTGCCTTTTTAATTTCTGTGTAACAAACCTCCTTATTTTTGTGTAATTCCCCTTTTTGAAATTAAATGCCAGGGTGCTGGACTGCTGAGGTGTTCTTCCCACCACAGGAATGTTGAATGTTATTATATTATGGTCACTATTCCCAAGCAGTCCTGTAACGGTTATATCCTGGACCTGATCCTGCACTCCACTCAGGACTAAATCGAGAATTGCCTCTCCCCTTGTGGGTTCCTGCACTAGCTGCTCCAAGAAGCAGTCATTTAAGCCATTGAGAAATTTTATCTCCGCTTGGGCTTGTTTAGTTTGGAAAAAAGAAGATTAAGGGGGGACATGATAGCGGTTTTCAAATATCTAAAAGGGTGTCACAAGGAGGAAGGAGAAAATTTGTTCCTCTTGGTTTCTGAGGACAGGACAAGGAGTAATGGGCTTAAAGTGCAGCAGGGGAGGTTTAGATTGGACATTAGGAAAAAATTCCTAACTGTCAGGGTGGTCAAATATTGGAATAAATTGCCAAGGGAGGTGGTGGAATCTCCCTCTCTGGAGATATTTAAGAACAGGTTAGATAGACATCTGTCAGGAATGGTGTAGATGGCGCTTGGTCCTGCCTTGAGGGCAGGGGGCTGGACTCGATGACCTCTCGAGGTCCCTTCCAGTCCTATTATTCTATGATTCTCTTCCTTAAGTGACATGTATCCAGTCAATATGGGGGTAATTAAAATCCCCCATTATTATAGAGTTCTCTATTTTGGTAGCCTCTCTAATCTCCCTCAGCATTTCTATGTCAGTATCGCTGTCCTGGTCAGGTGGTTGGTAATATATCCCTACTGCTAATTTCTTATTATTGGAGCATGGAATTTCTATCCATAGCAATTCTATGGAACATGTTGATTCACTTAATATTTTTATTTCATTTGATTCTACATTATCTTTCACATACAGTGCCACTCCGCCACCCACATGGCCTGCTCTATCCTTTCTATATATTTTATATCCCGGTATGATTGTGTCCTACAGATTTTCCTCATTCCACCAGGTTTCAGTGATGCCTATTATGTCTATCTCCTCACTTAATATGAGGTACTCTAGTTCACCCATCTTATTAGTCAGACTCCTAGTGTTTGTGTACAAGCACTTTAAAAATTTGCCACTGGTTACTTGTCTGCCCTTCCCTGATGCATTGGATTCCTTTGTATGCGGTTGTTTGTCAGCTCTGGCCGATGGTTTGCCCTCTCCCCTCCTCTCTTTCTGATTACAGCTTAGAGAATCTCTATCAACGGATTCTCCTCTAAGAGAAGTCTCTCTCCGATTTACGTGAATCTCCGCACCAATCGGCTTTCCCCCATCTCTTAGTTTAAAAACTGCTCTACGGCCTTATTAATGTTTAGTGCCAGCAGTCTGGTTCCACCCTGGTTTAGGTGGAGTCCATCCTTCCTGTATAGGCTCCCCCTCTCCCAAAAGTGTCCCTAGTTCCTAATAAATCTAAACCCCTCTTCCCTACACCATCGTCTCATCCACGCGTTGAGATTCTGAAGCTCTGCCTGCCTATTACCCCCTTTGGCTTATACCAGTTCACAACGATGCCATTCGGCCTCAACGGGGCGGCAGCCACCTTCCAGAGGGCCATGGACAAGCTGCTGCAGGACCACCAGGAGTACATTGTTGCGTACATTGACGACATCGTCATTTTTAGCACGTCCTGGGAAGACCACCTGACCCAGGTCAGAGCGATACTGCGGGCACTCGAGGAAGCATGACTGACGGCCAACCCGGAAAAATGTGCATTCAGCCAAACAGAAGTGGCGTATTTGGGCTACGTTGTGGGGCCAGGACGCCTACAGCCGCAGGTGGCCAAAGTGAAGGCGGTGCGGGACTACGAGGCCCCTACTACAAAGAGGCAGGTGAGGCAGTTTTTGGGCCTTGCCGGATATTATCGACGATTTATTCCGCAGTTTGCAACACTAGTGGCACCGCTGACGGACCTGACAAGGAAAGGCAGCCCCCAGTGGGTACGGTGGATGGCCCAGTGCGAGCAAGCCTTCCGCCAATTAAAGCCCTGCTGCTACCCTCCGCCCCGCTGCTAGCCCAGCTGGATTTCAACAAACCCTTCATAGTGCAGATGGATGCATCTGACGTCGGCATTGGTGCAGTGCTAGCGCAGGAACACCCAGCAGGGGAGCAGCCTATTCTATATTTGAGCCGCAAACTGCTATTGCGAGAGCAACATTACTCTACAATTGAGAAAGAGGCGTTGGCTATTAGATGGGCAGTGGAAACACTGAGGGTATGTCTACACTACAGCACTAATTCGAACTAACTTAGTTCGAATTAACTAATTCGAATTAGTGCATCTAGACTTAAAAACTAGTTCGAATTAGCGTTTTGCTAATTCAAACTAGCATGTCCACACAGAGTGGACCCTGAACTGAGGTTAAGGATGGCCGGAAGCAGTGCCGGCAGGGCATCAGATTAGGACTCAGACTGTGGAGCTGCTGCCTCAGGCTAGCTGAGGGCTGTGCTTAAAGGGACCCGACCCCCACCCCGGACAGACAGTTCTCAGGGGTCCCCCGCTTGCAAAGCAGTCCTGGCTTGGAGTGCCCTGCGTGCCCACACTCGGCACATCACAGCACTCAGCCATCAGCCCGGCTGCACTTGCCGCAGGCTGCCATCCGGGGGAGTGGTGTCAAGTGGGGGGCTGCAGGAAAGCTTCCACCCTGAGGAGCCTGCAGAGCCACCCCAGTCCTCCCCATCAGGGGCTCGTACCCCATTCCTCCCTCACCTCCTTCCACTTACCCCTCCCTAGCCCCCCTTCCTGATGTACAAAATAAAGGACACGTGTTCAAAAATAGAAACTCTCTTTATTCCACAAAACTCGGGGAGACTGGGAAAAGGAGGTGGGAGAGGGGAGGGGGAAAACTGGGAGGAGGGAGCTGGAAGGGGGAAACAAGGGAAAGGAGGGGGTGGGGAAACTAAGGGATCAGGGGTGGGGGTTTCGCCGGGCCAACCGCCTCCCAGCACAGCGAGGGAGGGGGCCTCGGCGTCCCCGGGGGGATGGGGTAGAGGGTGCGGAGGTTGAGGTGGGAGGTGTAGACATTGAGGGTGTGGGGGTTGAGGAGGAAGAGGTGGGAGGGGGGCAGGAGTGGGAGGAGGGACAGCAGTTGGGGGGGCAGCAGGCACAGGACTGGCGCGGGGCACCATGCTCTGCAGCAGGACCTGCATGTTTGTGCTCAGCCCTCGGACCTCAGCCAGCTGCTCCTGGCGGAGCTGGAGGTCTGTCCACATCCAGGCCTCCAGTGTGCGGTGCACAGCTCGCAGAGCCCCCAGGTGCTGGTCCCAGTACTCCTGCTCCGTGCTGGCGGCCCGGAGCAGGCCGCGGGTGTGGGAGCATGTCCCGAGTGGGGTGATGCACTCTGCACGAGCAGCTGGTGCAGCTGTAGAGAAAGAATATAAGTGGTCAGTTCTCCCTGGGGACGCAGAGGATGATGCCCAGCCCTCTCCCCCACCCCGCAACATGAGGGTGATCGTGTCCTGCACCGTCAGAGCCGCTGTGCTTGTACAGAGGCCATGGTCAGGATGTCTGGCTCTCCCCGGGACTGGGAGCTGCCTCAAGACTGCACCCATGTCCTTGTGCCATGTATAGTGTGGCCGGGGCAGCGGGGAGGATGTCTCCTGCCTCCGTATAGAGGGAACATGTGAAGGGAAAGCATTCTGCTGGGTCCCGCCCCGGGGTCAGGAGCATGTCAGGTCTCTTTGCACAAGCATGTGCCTATTGGGCCATGGCCCCTGGGTGTCACGCAGCTGGAGCCACCTGCCCAAGGGTGGCATGGCATGTGCTCGCACGTGCACAGGTGTCTGCGTGATCCATGGAAGGCATGGCCCATGCGCGTGGTCTCTGGTCTCCCTCCCGCTTCTCCCCCCCCCCCGAACTACTTAATTCAAACTATTTACCCGGTACGGTCTCCCTGGACAACCCTGCTGACTCCGGTGCTGAGACATCCTGCGGTGGCCCCTCCGGTGTGCCCGGGTCAGGGCCCTCCGGTCCTGGCTCGCTGTCCCCCGGGCTGGCACGGACCGCCCCGCCCCCCAAGAGTCGGTTGAGGGCAGGGAAGTAGGGGCAGGTGGCAGCCCCTGCTGCGCGCCGCCCCTGGTGGCCCTGGCGTACGCCTGACGCAGCTGCTTGACTTTCAGGCGCACCTGCTCCTTGGTGCGCCTGTGTCCCTTTGGGCCATGGCGGCTGCTATGCGTCCATAGACAGCTGCGTTCCTCCTCCTAGTGCGGAGATCATGGAGATTGGGGACCTGCCCCCAAACCTCAATGAGGTCCATGACCTCCGCACTAGTTCAGGAGGCCGCGCGCCGTCTACGGCCCATGGCTGGCTCCTGGGTACTGGGGGACTGGGCGGGGAACACATCACTGCCACTGGCTCCCTGGCTCATCCTGCGGCCACTGGGTCAGGGGCAGAGACTGCTGGCAGGGCTGTTTCTGCAAAGTGCCGTCTGGCCAGAGACTACCCCTTTAAGGGGCTAGGGGAGAGGAGAGGAGTTTTCCTGGTTGTGCCCAGAGAGGCCACCAGGGGGAACCTGGGAAGGACTAGCCTCCCACTAGTTCGAACTAAAGGGCTACACAGCCCTTAGTTCGAACTAGTAAGTTCGAACTAGGCGTTAGTCCTCGTAAAATGAGGTTTACCTAGTTCGAACTAAGCGCTCCGTTAGTTCGAATTAAGTTCGAACTAGTGGAGCGCTACTGTAGCGCCTATCAAAGTTAATTCGAACTAACGTCTGTTAGTTCGAATTAACTTTGTAGTGTAGACATACCCTAAGATACTACCTGCTGGGAGGCCCCTTCGTGTTAGTCACGGGCCACGCACCACTGACGTGGATGCACAACATGAGGGAGGCTAACCCCCGCGTAATGAGGTGGTACTTATTCCTGCAGCAGGTGGTACACTTATTCCTTCAGGGTGGTACACCGGGCGGGGCAAGATCACGTGAACGTGGATTTTCTGTCTAGGTGTCCAGAAGCTGGGGAGGTACAAGAGACCGGGGTGGAGGTGTGTGACGGGGAATCCGATCCCGCACTCGACCCCGGCACAGGGAAGGGCAGCCAGTCCCCCCCCCCCGGCAGGGGGGACAAGAGCCGGGAAACCCCCTCCCGCGGCCGGGGTTGGGAAACGCCGTCCGCCGCGGTGCGGAGGTGGCAGAGGGCGGCAGGCAACCTGTTGGGCAGGAGGACCCCGGAGCCGGGGGAGTAAGGCCGGCCGGGCGGAAGCCGGCAATCCCCGCTGGGCGGGGAGTTTAAAAAGCAGCCTACGGAGGCTGGGGCTGGGGGGGGGGAGCAGGAGACCTGGAGCACGGGCCGGGGTGGTCGGCCGACAGGCAGTTCCCCTTCCCCCTGCAGGAGCTGGTGGCACCGAGGCCACGAGACGACCTGAGCGGGGCCGGAGGTCAGGAACGGGGCAAGAGGCCGGCAGGGACGGACGAGCCATGGCCGGGACGGAGGCCAGAGCCAGCGGCCGCTGAGATCAAGGTGGATGGCAAGCCAGAGGCAAGGCACGGCTGCCTGGAGGACTTACCCCGCGGGACGTGGGAGGACAAGAGCCGGTGGGCTTGGACTCGGGGTAGGAAGGGACTTCTGGGGGGGTACGACCCCACCCCCGGGAGCCCAACGCCAGCCCCCCGAGCTGGAACCGGTGACACAGTGTCTAAATGAGAGAGAATTTTTTTTTTAAATCCAGGCTTAGCTGATGAGTATGAATTTTTGAAAACCTGTCCTTATGTATTAAGTAAGGATTTAAAGAGGAATACGTTCCCTGGGAACATTAAGAAATGCCAGAGTTCTATATTCACTTAAGGTTAGACAGTGTTGGTGCAGTATGGTGCTATGGTATAGTGGAAATGTATGCTTTGAATGGGACACTATCTGTTCCTACTAGGGCTGTCAAGTGGTTAAAAAAATAAGAATAATTAATTGTAAATTAAATAATACTATTTATTTAAAAATTTGATGTTTTCTATTCTCTCAAATATATAGATTTCTATTACAACACAGAATACAAAATGTACAGTGCTCGCTTTATATTTATTTTTTATTACAAATATTTGCACTGTAAAAATTGCATTTGTCAATTCCCCCACAGTTACTGTAGTGCAATCTCTTTTTCATAAAAGCTGAATTTACAAATGTAGAAATATGTAAAAAAAAAAACCCTGCATTAAAAATAAAATAAAACAATGTAAAACTTTAGAGTCTACAAGTCTACTTAGTCTTACTTGTTGTTTAGCCAATCAAACAAATTCAGAGGAAATCAATTATCTGCTGGTGGCTTCTGACTCAGAGGGAAAAAATGAACATACAGCTGTCTAAAATGTTTTGAATTGCTATCAAGCAGAATCTGTCATTAGCATGGCAGCATGGCTTTTTGAATGGTGGCTGAAGCATGAAGGGGCATAGAAATGTTTAGCATATCTGGCATGTAAATACTTTGCAACAGGGCTTGCGAACAGGGGCTGTTAACAGGAAGTTTGGAGTGAGAGTTGGGAACGGGAGTGGGAAGAGGATAAGATATACTTACCATTCCTTAACATCTTTTTACTACACTCCTTCCCTTCAAGGAAGCATTTAATAACAACTGAGGAATCTCCCAGGGTATGTCTACACTACCACCCTAGTTCGAACTAGGGTGGTTAATGTAGGCAACCGGAGTTGCAAATGAAGCCCGGGATTTGAATTTCCCAGGCTTCATTTGCATATTGCCGGGCGCCGCCATTTTTAAATGTCCGCTAGTTCGGACTCCGTGCCCGCGGCTACACGCGGCATGAACTAGGTAGTTCAGATTAGGCTTCCTATTCCGAACTACCAGTACACCTCGTTCCATGACCACCACCCCCAAAAGAAGATGACGGGTGGTGATGGTCGGGGACTCCCTCCTAAGAGGGACTGAGTCATCCATCTGCCGTCCAGACCTGCAATCTCGAGAAGTGTGCTGGTTACCAGGAGCTCGCATTCAGGATGTGACGGAGAGTCTTCCGACAGTGATTAAAACTTCGGATCGCTATCCCCTTCCTGCTTCTCCATGTAGGAACTAACGATATGGCCAAGAATGACAGGATGAAGGAAAGTGTCTGCGTAGGGATCATCGAATTGAGGAAGTAAATGCGTGGTTGCGCAGGTGGTGTTGGAGAGAGGGCTATGGCTTCCTCCACCATAGGACTCTGTTCCGGGCACAAGGATTGTTAGGAAGAGATGGGATCCACATAACGAAGAGAGGAAAGGTGGGCAGGTTTGCAAACCTAGTGAGGAGGGTCTTAAACTAGGTTTCTTGGGGGATGGTGACCAAAGCCCTGAGGTAAGTGAGGAAGTCGGACACCGGGAAGAATCACAAGGAGGAACGAGCAACAAAGGAGGACCCCTGATTGGATGGAGAAGGAAGGGTAATCAATTGGTTATCTAAGGTGTTTGTACAACAATGCAAGAAGCTTGGGAAACAAACAGGAAGAATTAGAAGCCCTGGCGCCCAGTTGAAGAACTATGATTTGATTGAAATAACAGAGACTTGGTGGGATGTCTAGCATGACTGGAGCACTGTCATGGAAGGGTATAAACTGTTCAGGAAGAACAGGCGGGAGAGAAAAGGAGGAGAGTTGCATTGTATGTAAGAGAGCAGTATGATTGATCAGAGCTCCAGTATTTAGAGGGAGAAGACTATTGAGAGTCTATGGGTTAAGTCTAGAGGCGGAAGCAACAGAGGTGATGTTGTGGTTGGTGTCTGCTATAGACCACCGGATCGGGGGGATAAGGTAGACAAAGCTTTCTTTGGACAACTGAGAGAAGCTTCCAGATCGCAGGCCCTGGTTCTCATGGGCAACTTTAATCACCCTGATATCTCTTGGGAGACCAATAAAGCAGTACACAGAAAATCCAGGAAGTTTTTGGAGAATGTTGGGGATAACTTCCTGGTACAAGTGCTGAAGGAACCTACCAGGGGCCATGCACAGATTGACCTGCTGCTCAGAAACAGGGAGGAACTAGTAGGGGAAGTAGGGGTGGGTGACAACCTGGGAAGCAGTGATCATGAGATGGTAGATTTCAGGATCCTGACCAAAGGAGGAAAGGAGAGTAGCAAAATACACACCCTGGACTTCAGAAGAGCAGACTTTGACTCTGTCAGAGAACTGATGGGCAGGATTCCCTGGGATACTTACATGAAGGGGAAAGGAGTCCAGGAGAGCTGGCAGTATTTTAAAGAAGCCTTATTAAAGGCACAGGAAGAAACCATCCTGATGCACAGCAAGAAAAGCCAATATGGCAGGCAACCAGATTGGCTTACCAGGCACATCCATGGTGAGATTAAACACAAAAAGGAAGCTTACAAGGAGTGGAAACTTGGACAGATGACTATATATTGCTCAAGAATGCAGAGGAGTTATCAAGAAGGCGAAAGCGCAATTGGAATTGCAACTGGCAAGGAATGTGAAGGGTAACAAGAAAGGTTTCTACAGGCATGTTAGCAATAAGAGGGTGATCAGAGAGAGTGCGGGGCCCTTACTAGATGAGGGAGGTAACCTAGTGACAGATGATCTGGGAAAAGCTGAAGTATTCAATGCTTTCTTTGCCTCTGTCTTCACAGACAAGGTCAGCTCCAAGATAAATGCACTAGGCAACGCAGTATGGGAAGGAGGTGGATAGCCCTTGGTGGGTAAAAAACAGGTTAAGAACTATTTAGAAAAGCTAAACATACACAAATCCATGGGCCCAGATTTAATGCATCCGAGGGTACTGAGGGGCTACGTCTAGATTGCATCCCTTTTTCGTAAAAGGGATGCAAATTAGACGTATCGCAATTGCTAATGAAGCGGGGATTTACATCTCTCCCGCTTCATTAGCATAAAAATGGCTACCGCTTTTTTTCAGCGCCAGTCTAGATGCGGATCTTTCGGAAAATAAAGCCTTTTCCGAAAGATCACTTATCCCTTTTTTTTTACGAAAAAAGGATGCAATCTAGACGTAGCCAGGGAGTTGGCAAATGTCATTGCAGAGCCTTTGGACATTATCTTTGAAAACTAATGGGCTGTGTCTACACTGGCACCCTTTTCCGTAAAAGGGATGCTAATGAGACCAGTCAGAATTGCAAATTCCGCGGGGGATTTAAATATCCCCCACGACATTTGCATGAACATGGCTGCCGCTTTTTTCTGGCTTGGGGTTTTGCCAGAGAAAAGCGCCAGTCTAGATGGGATCTTGCAGAAAATAAGCCCTTTTCCGCAAGCTCCCTTATTCCTACTTTCAAGATCCCTTATTCCTACTTATTTTCCGCAGGATCCCGTCTAGACTGGTGCTTATCTCCGACAAAACCCCGAGCCGGAAAAAAGCGGCAGCCATGTTCATGCAAATGCCGCGGGGGATATTTAAATCCCCCGCGGAATTTGCAATTCCGAAGTGTCTCATTAGCATCCCTTTTACGGAAAAGGATGCCAGTGTAGACACAGCCATGGAGATTGGGAGAGATCCCGGATGATTGGAAAAAGGCTAATGTAGTGCCCATCTTTAAAAAAGGGAAGAAGGACATTCCAGGGAACTACAGACCAGTCAGCCTTACTTCAGTCCCTGGAAAAATCATGGAGAGGGTCCTCAAGGAATCCATTTTGAAACACTTGGAAGAGGGGAAAGTGATCAGGAATAGTCAACATGGATTCACGAAGGGCAAGTCATGCCTGACCAATCTGATTAGTTTCTATGATGAGGAAACTGGCTCTGTGGATATGGGAAAGTCAGTGGATGTTATATACCTTGACTTTAGCAAAGCTTTTGATACGGTCTCTCACAATATTCTTGCCAGCAAGTTAAGGGAGTATGGATTGGATAAATGGACTGTAAGATGGATAGAACGCTGGCTAGACTGTCAGGCCCAACAGGTAAGTGATCGATGGCTCGATATCAGGTTGGCGATCAGTTTCTAGTGCAGTGCCCCAAGGATCTGTTCTTGGACCGGTTTTGTTCAACATCTTTCTTAATGACCTGGATGAGGGGATGCATTGCACTCTCAGCAAGTTCACAGATGACACTAAGCTAGGGGAAGAGGTAGATACACTGGAGGGAAGGGATAGGGTCTAGAATGACCTGGACAGATTAGAGGATTGGGCCAAAAGAAATCTGATGAGGTTCAACAAGGACAAGTGGGATCGGGATTCTTCTGACCTGCACTTGGGATGGAAGAATCCCAAGCATTGTTACAGAATGGGGACTGAATGGCTAAGTAGCAGTTCTGCAGAAAAGGCGCTGGAGATTACAATGGATTAGAAGCTGGATATGAGTCAATAGTGTGCCCTTGTAACCAAGAAGGCTAATGGCATATTAGGTTGCATTAGGAGAAGCATTGCAAGCAGATCCACAGAAGTGATTATTCCCCTTTATTCAGCTCTGGTGAGGCCACATCTGGAGTAGTGTGTCCAGTTCTGAGCCCCCCACTATAGAAAGGATGGGTCCAGCGGAGGGTGACCAAAATGATTAGGGGGCTGGAGCGCATGACCTATGAGGAGAGGCTGAGAGATTTGGGTTTGTTTAGTTTGCTGAAGAGAAGAGTGAGGGGGGATTTGATAGCAGCCTTCAACTTCCAGATGGGATGTTGCGAAGAGGATGGAGAGAGGCTGTTCTCATTAGTGACGGATGGCAGAACAAGGAGCAATGGTCTCAAGTTACAGTGGGGGAGGTCTAGGTTGGCTATTAGAAAAAACTATTTCCATAGGAGGGTGGTGAAGCACTGGAACGGGTTACCTCGGGAGGTGGTGGAATCTCCATCCCTACAGGGCTGTGTCTAGACTGGCCAGTTTTTCCGGAAAATCAGCCGATTTTCTGGAAAAACTTGCCAGCTGTCTACACTGGCCGCTTGAATTTCCACAAAAGCACTGACTTCCTACTGTAAGAAATCAGTGCTTTTTGCGGAAATACTATGCTGCTCCCGTTCGGGCAACAGTCCCTTTTGCGCAAAACTTTTGCACAAAAGGGCCAGTGTCGACAGCTGAGATTTGTTTTCTGCAAAAAAGCCCCGATCGTGAAAATGGCGATCGGGGCTTTTTTGCGGAAAAGCGCGTTTAGATTGGCCACGGACGCTTTTCCGCAAAAAATGTTTTTGTGGAAAAGCGTCCATGCCAATCTAGACGCTCTGTTCTGAAAATTCTTTTAACGGAAAACTTTTCCATTAAAAGCATTTCCGGAAAATCATGCCAATGTAGACACAGACCCGATGTTTAAGTCTCAGCTTGACAAAGCCCTGGCTGGGTTGACTTAGTTGGGATTGGTCCTGCCTTGGTCAGGGGGCTGGACTTGATGACCTCCTGAGGTCTCTTCCAGTTCTATGATTCTATGATTCTAACAGTGCCTACAAAAGTGCCATGTAAATGCATATGATCAGTTTGTGGTGACTTTTAAGTAAGAAGCAGGCAGCATTATCTCCCAAAATGTAAACTGTCTTCAAATGTTTAAAAAGTCTCTAAAATTATTTTAAAGATGGGTTTTAGAAAGTTTATAAAGAAAAAAATGAGGGGAGGGTCATGGCAGCTGGATTCCACAAAAACAAAGAAAAAGAGGGTAACAATGAAACTCAGATTTGTTTTTGGAAAATTCTCAGTTTTTATTAAATGCCAAACATTTAAATCTATGGGGGTACGTCTACACTACAGCGCTAATTCGAGCTAACTTAGTTTGAATTAGTTAATTCGAACTAAGCTAATTTGAACTAATGCATCTAGAACTAAAAACTAGTTCGAATTAGCGTTTCAGGCTAGCCGAGGGCTGTGCTTAAAGAGTCTTGACCCCCACCCCGGACAGACAGTTCTCAGGGGTGCCCCGCTTGAAAACCAGTCCTGGCTTGGAATGCCCGGAGTGCCCACACTGGGCACATCACACCACTCGGCCATCAGTCCGGCTGCACTTGCCGCAGGCTGCCATCTGGGGAGAGGGGCAATTGGGGGGCTGCAGGAGAGCTTCCACCCCCAGAAGCCTGCAGAGCCAGCCCAGTCCTCTCCATCGGGGGCTCGTACCCCATTCCTCCCTCACCTCCTTCCACTTACCCTTCCCTAGCCCCTTTTTTTGGTGTACAAAATAAAGGACAATTGTGTTCAAAAATGGAATCTGTCTTTATTGAACAAAACTGGGGGAGACTGGGAAAAGAGGTGGGAGAGGGGAAGAGAGAGGCTGGGAGAGGGGAGGGCAACTACAATGATCAGGGGTTGGGAACAGGTCCCATATGAAGAGAGGCTAAAGAGACTGGGACTTTTCAGCTTAGAAAAGAGGAGACGGAGGAGTTGGGTGGAGAGGGTGCATACAGAAAAGTTCTTCATTAGTTCCCATAAAGAAGGACTAGAGGACACCAAAGGAAAGGAATGGGTAGCAGGCTTCAAACTAGTAACAGAAAGTTGTTCTTCACAAAGTAAAGAGTCAACCTGTGGAACTCCTTGCTGCAGGAGGCTGTGAAGGCTAGAACTAGAACAGAGTTTAAAGAGAAGTGAGATCAAGTCATGGAAGTTGGGTCCATGGAGTGGTATTAGCCAGGGGGTAGGAGTGGTGTCCCTGCCCAAGGTTTGTAGAAGGCTGGAGAGGGATGGCACGAAACAAATGGCTTGGTCACTGTCTTCGGTCCATCCCCTCCAGGGTCCCTAGGGTTGGCCGCTGTCAGCAGACAGGCTACTGGGCTAGATGGACCTTTGGTCTGACCCAGGACAGCCATTGTAAGCTCAGGGCTCAGGGTCAAGGGTCTCACTGGACCCCCTTGATTTTCATGCACACCTGCTCCTGGGTGGCCAGGCTGGCAGCTCTCCTGCCCAAGCCGGCCACTTTCCTGTGCCTAGTGCGGAGATCGTGGACAAGGTCCACGATGTCCGCACTAGCCCGCCTCTTGCAGTCCCGGGCAAGCTCCCGGGAGCCGCCAGCCTGGTCCCGGGAAGAGCGGGAGGGCTGGGGGGCATCGGGTGGCTGGCTCGAGCCGTGCCAGGTGCAGGGTCTGCTGGCTGGGTGCTGGCAGGCTTGCACCTGGAATGGGCACCGTAGGCAGCCCGTGCCCCTTTAAGGGGTCCGGGGCCCGGAGGGGGGCATAGAGTTTCCCTGGTGTTGGCCAGAGTGGCCACCAGGGAAACCTGGGGAGGGCTAGCCTCCCACTAGTTCGAATTAAGGGTCTACACAGCCCTTAATTCGAACTAGCTCATTCAAACTAGGCTTAATCCTCGTAAAATGAGGTTTACCTAGTTCGAACTAAGCGCTCCGCTAGTTCGAATTAAATTCGAACTAGCGGAGCTCTAGTGTAGCGCCTATTAAAGTTAGTTCGAACTAACTTTGTAGTGTAGACATACCCTGGGTTAGCTGTGATCCCCAGCAGGGATGATGGTGCAAGTACATAGGAAGCTTTTGTTCACATTGATGTTACAATCAGAAATTTGTGTTTAATTTTTTAAACATAAATAAGAGACTGATCTTCTTTTATTCCCCTGATTCTTGCAATTCCTCTCATGTGGTCTGTTCTGTCCTATAAATGTGTTCACTCTAGCCAGTCTCAGAACCTTCTTTATTGCCCTCATTCTCTACTTTCCCTAGCATTTCCCCCATTCTGAGACTAGGAGAAATGCTCTGTACCAGCCATCTATGTGTCCAGACTGTCGCACTCTAGGTCACCTAGTCCCTATCCACACACTCAATAATTCCAGTCCCTTCAAGTTTCACCCAGATCTCCTACCTTACATAACATGCCTCCGTATCCTTGGGTCAGCCTAGCAGCCACAGCAACACTGACTTGCAGATGAATGTTTATATTTACAAACCTTAAAAAATATTTTAAATGGTGGACCCAATGGATGTGAAAACAGCTCTTTATAGATGTTGCCCAAACGACAGCCCTTGGTAACAGGAAACATATTGCAAGCTCTTGCAATGTATGCTTCACTTTAAAGCCCAAGCTCCTAGACTTAAGTGTGATGGGGGGAAGGGGGACTTGCTGGTCCTCTACCTAGAGGCCAATGATATTCAAGTCAGACTGGATGAGTTTGTTGTCCCTCTAGGCCTTCAACTATGACACAAATTGTTCATAATTCGTTTTAACAAACATTTCCATTCTTAGCAGATAAAAGCCTGGAAACAAGACCAGGATGAACCTTAAAGGCCCAAAAAGCCCACAAGGCAAATAAAAAGAAGCCTCATATTATTATTTTAAAATCTCTTGTTGGGGGCCTGACTCCAGACCTTGAGCATTGAGGAATGGAGATATAGCACCACAAAGTAAGTGAAACACCATAGTACCGTGCTATTAAGGCAGAGCTTCTTCTGCAGCCTTTCTTCCTGCTAGCCCAAGAGGAAAGCCAAACTAGGTCTGCTACAAAAATCACACACCCAGAGCTCAACAGCACAGGGAGGCTTATTTAAGATGGAATCTGAAACACTGAAATATTTTCTTTTAAGCAGTGCAGTTCTATAGAAGGAAAATGGCCAGTTTCCCTAATTCCTGCTTAGCTGCTTTCTTGATCTTTCTGAATGGGGCTGGACATTTTTACCATGGGTCTGCCCTCCCTTCCCTGCTAGCTCTTCTTACCCCTTCTCTAATATGGCAGAAAGGAAGCTGAGGATTGGATCTATATACCCCATCTTTGTAGTTTTCCCATTAATCCCGCCAAAACAAACAAAAGTTAACTAAACTCTCCTCAGCAGAGCCAACAAGACAAGACATTCTGGTAGGGCTGTCAATTAGTGGGTGTTAACATCTGCCATTAATGCAGGGCAGAATTAACTCGGGTTAATCGCAGAGGTCAGCAAACCAGCATGAGCTGCTCTAGAGACCATCTCTAGTAAGGTGCAGTAATGCAAACTGCCACCAGAGGGCGCACGGAAAAAAAATGAAGCCGTCAGAAAGGAGGGGAAAAAACCCGAAGAGGTGGTTCCATCTCCAAAGGAGAAGTAAACAAGAAGGCTTTGTCTACACCAGCGCTTCCCAAACTATGGGCCGCGGGCCGGAAAAAAATACTGGGCCCCAGCGTGGTTGCCGGGGTTTCCGGGCTCCTGGAGTGTCCGTGTGGGGCCGGGTCCCCCAAGCCCTTGACCAACCTGGGCAGTCTGCAGCCAGATGTTCTGGCTCCCGCCAGAGGTGTAGCTAGGGAGCTGGGGAGGGGGCGGGGGAGAGCTGCCATCGGAAGCAGCACGGGGAAACCGGGGCGGGCCAGGGAGCTTGGGGGCGGGGCAGCCGGCGGAAGCAGGGCTGGCCGGGAGGAGTAGGGGAGAAGCAGCTGCTGGAAGCAGGTCTTGCCTGGGCATCGGGACTGTCCGGGAGAGGTTGGGGGGTCGGCGGAAGCAGGGCGGGGGGGGGGGTGCGAGGTCTGGGCAGGGAGCTGGCCGGGGAAGATGGGGGGGGGGGGGCGGGAGAAGCGGCCACCAGAAGGGGGGCTGGACGCGGGCAGCGGGGCTGGCCAAGGGAGATCGGGAGGAGAAGCGGGGGAGAACTGGCTGTCCGGGAGGGGGTTGGGGGAAGTGTGGCTGGCCGGAGGCGCAGCGGGGGGCGCGAATCGGCCGGCGGGGAGTGGGACTGACCCGGCCATATGCGGATCTCGGGGTGCTGCCCCTCCCCCGCGCCCGTAAAGCATGAGTGAGTCCGGCCCGGGGATTCTATTGTGTCCCCCCCCCCCCCCCCCCCACACCCCTCGAGTAGTTGTGAACTGTCTGGCTGGTAGACACACTCACGCAGCCTGAGCACATTTACCAGCCAGGCAGTTCGAAACTACAAACTGATACATCTAGTAATAATACAACTTACCGAATGAGAAAATACCAGATATGTTATATGTCTGGTATTTTCTCAGTTTGTTTTTTATGTGTTTATATTTTTGGGCTGCAAAAAACATTACAGAAAAAAAAGGGTTCCAACTAAAGTAAAAAGTTTGGGAAACCCTGGTCTAACCATTTTTCTGTCTGTCTTACAGTCCATTTATCCAATCCATATTCCTTAACTTGCTGGCAAGAATATTGTGGGTGACTGTATCAAACTTATTTGAATATTCATCATTTGATTAATGAATATGCAAATATGCAAATGAATGTTACCGGTCCTCCAAAAGTTCGTGAATGGATTTACTGGTCCTCATGTCAGAAAGTTTGGGAACCCCTGGTCTACACTACTGGCTTTAAATGAAGCACAGATAAGCATTTTGCCGTGCTTCGTTTGCATAATTTATGCAAGCCGTTTTTGTGCAAGGGTTTTTTTGCGCAAAACCAAGCAGTGTGGACTTGTTTTTTGTGCAAAACCCGAGTTTGTGGTTTGTTCCTGATTTGTGGGAATTGAGAAAAGGGACCCTATGGGATTTGTCGTTTTGTAAGCACATCACTAGCTATGTTAATTTCTTTAAGTAATATATCAGAGAAAAGTATTTCCAATAAAATATGCTATACTAATGTAATTGATGTAATTAATTCATCACGCCTTTTACTATATTTTCCCCGGGTATTTCTGCTAGTAAAAAATAAATATAAAGTGAGCACTATACACTATGTATTCTGTGTTGTAATTGAAATCAATATATTAGACGATGTAGAAAACATCCACAAATATTTAAATAGATAGTATTCTTATTATTGTTTTACAATGTGATTAATCAGGATTAATTTTTTATCTCACGATTAATCACAAATAATTGTTTAATCACTTGATAGCCCTACATTCTGGAGTTATGTGAAGCCTCAAAGTAGATTTTTGCAAGAAGTCAATCTGCTGGGGAATTTTTGAAACAGTTTCTTTAATTTAAAAGACTGATTTTTCCCTATGCTTCTCAGAGAAAGTAGCCTTCCATATACAGGCAGTCCCCGAGTTAGACAGGCAACATGAATTTCTTGTGCAAGAAGCCCCTATGGTTAAAATGGCCATCAGAGCTTTCCTGCAGAAGAGAGCATCCACACTGCAATGGATGCTCTCGCACAAAAGCACATGCCAGTGTAGACGCTCTCTCTTGGAAGAGTTTTTGCACAAGAAGCTGCCAGTGTAAACATAGCCTTGGTGTCTATGTAGCAGTGCCCACTGAAATGGATGGTGGGCTTTGATTAATTGCTACCAATTGTGGAGAGGACGCCGGTGGCTACTGTGGAGCATGGTGGAATAGCATAGTGCTTCATGAATGTGTAAGTTGATGACCATGTCACTGCTCTGTGTATTTCCTGGAATAAGACCCGCTTTAGGAAAGCAGCTTATGTTGACATTGCACTGGTAGAATGGGCCCTTGGAATCATGGGTAATGACCTGTTTTGGAGCAAGTAACAGGTAGAATAGTGATAGAAATGTAGCCGTGTTAGTCTGGGGTAGTTGAAGCAAAATGCAGGACAATGTAGCACTTTAAAGACTAACAAGATGGTTTATTAGATGATGAGCTTTTGTGGGCCAGACCCACTTCCTCAGATCAAATAGTGGAAGAAAGTAGTCACAACCATATATACCAAAGGATACAATTTAAAAAAATGAACAAATATGAAAAGGACAAATCACATTGCAGAACAGAAGGGGGATGCGGGGGGGTGGGAAGGGGGAGGAAGGAAGGTAAGTGTCTGTGAATTGCTGATATTAAAGGTAGGGAGAGTGGGATGTTTGTGTAGTAACAGGTAGTAATGCATGATATTATCAGCTTTTAAATGCACCGAGAAGACAGTGGTTGTCCCTTGGACCTTTCAGCCAGGCATACCAGCAATCTCTGAACAAATGAGGCTGCAGAATAATCTTGTGCTTGGGAAAGGTCGTGTATGGAGGTAAGGCCATGAGCGCTGCAAGTTTGCTAACATGCCTTGCGGACATGATTGCAAGAAGGAACAGCATCTTCATGGTTAGGAAGGTAAGTGATGAAGTTGCCATTGGTTCGAAAGGTGCTTTTGCGAGTGAGTGGAGGACCGATGCTAAGTCCCATGTGGGAGGTATGGGTGTATGCTATGGGTGGAGGTTTTGTAGACTCTCCAGAATCTCTGAGAAATGGGATGGGAAAATATGGAGAACCCATCAATGGGGGGACGAGATGAGAGTAATAAATTTTGTTCTCATAGAATCATAGAGCTGACCTCGGGAGGTCATCAAGTCCAGCCCCCTGCCTAAAGCAGGACCAATCCCAATTAAATCAACCCATCCAGGGCTTTGTCAAGGCGAGATTTAAAAACCTCTAGGAATGAAGATTCCACCACCTCCCGAGGTAACCCGTTCCAGTGCTTCACCACCCTCCTAGGGAAATAGTTTTTCCTAATAGCCAACCTAGACCTCCCCTACTGTAACTTGAGACTATTGCTCCTTGTTCTGCCATCTGTCACTACTGAGAACAGCCTTTCTCCATCTTCTTTGGAACCTCCCTCCAGGAAGTTGAAAGCTGCTATCACTCTTCTCTTCTGCAAACTAAACAAACCCAAATCCCTCAGCCTCTCCTCAGGTCATGTGCTCCAGCCCCCCAATCATTTTGGTTGCCCTCTGCTGGACCCTTTCCAATGCATCCACATCCTTTCTATAGTGGGGGGCCCAGAGCTGGACACAATACTCCAGGGCTACGTCTACATTGGCCCCTATTCCGTAATAGGGATGCTAATGTAGCACTTGGGAATAGGCAAATCCGCGGGGGATTTAAATATCCCCTGCGGGATTTGCATTTTCATGGCTGCCGCTTTTTTCCGGCTTGTAGATAAGCTGGAGAAAAGCGCCAATCTGGATGCGATCCTCCAGAAAATAAGCTCTTTTCCCACTTGAAAGTGGGAATAAGAGATCCTCCGGAAAAGAGCTCCGTTATGTCTTTTATAACATAACCTGATATCCGGTACCTTATTAGGGTTAGTTCCTTGGCCGGGCCTGATAGGCTGGTAATGAGGTAACGTGAAATACTGCCCTATAGGATTTTTCATGATGCCTGCCTGATGGCCCCGTGGACAGTGCTGGGTGTGGGCATGGTCTGTGTGCATGGCAGTTGCGTCTTATCTCCCTATGCCTACCTCCCTGCTTTCAAGGACTGGTCAAGAGAGTTTTATTTATCTCTTGCAGCTTGTGTTCTATTTTTTCATTCTCACCTCCCTGTTCTATGATGCCTACAAGGCCAAATTCCATTTTACCGAAAGCTGCATTGTGCTTCCCATGCTTCTCTGAGTATCTCACAGTCTGGGTTTTCTGTGAGGGGCCTTGTGTGGCAGGATGGGCGATACGCGAAGGCCATGGACAGAAAAAGCCTGCTTTCCAACACTAATACAAACTAATATGCATTTAGCCTTCTTGGTTACAAGGGCACACTGTTGACTCATATCCAGCTTCTCATCCACTGTAATCCCCAGGTCCTACACTTGTCCTTGTTGAACCTCATCCGATTTCTTTTGGCCCAATCCTCTAATCGGTCTAGGTCACTCTGGACTGTATCCCTTCCCTCCAATGTATCTACCTCTCCCCCTAGCTTAGTGTCATCCACAAACTTGCTGAAGGTGCAATCCATCTGCTCATCCATGTCATTAATAAAGCTGTTGAACAAAACCAGCCCTAGAACCGATCTTTGGGGCACTCCGCTAGAAACTGACCACCAATCTGACATTGAGCCATTAATCAATAACCCTTTGGGCCTGACAGTCTAGCCTTGTTGTTTCAAGTGCATAATGTATTCCAGTATCAGGTGGAGCAGAGCCCTAGAGAGTTGGATTCCTTTGTGTGGGCACCACTGCGTAAAGTGACACCACTTGTACAGGTAAATCTTGTGTGTTGTTTGGCTCCTGCTGTGCAGCAGTACATTTCTCACTTGCTGGGAACACTGCTGCTCTGCTTCCGAGAACCAGATAGATACCACGCTGTCAAGTGTAACGTTCATGGTTGGTGTGGCGGGTTTGTCCCGGGCACGAGTGTGCGCAAATCCTGGGGCGCAGTCCTGTGAGCCCACCACCTCAAAGTCTTCCCGTGAGTCCTTACTGCAGGCGCGAGCTCCCAGAGCACTCGCCGAGGTGCCACGGGGCCCTGCGAGCCCTTATTATCCCGGTGCCTCCCTTGGAAGCCCTCTGGCCTTCAATGTCTGCGCCCAGCGGTTTGGTTCGTAGCCCCCCGGTCCTTTGCCCTTGTCGGAGTGTGTGGAGTATCCCCGCACGGGAGCGGGGGAGGGTCTAGGAGGACCCGGGCCCAAGCCCGGGGCCCTAAGGGTTTGAGTCACAACCCTTACCCGGCTGACGGGGTCCTACCCCGTAACGCATCAGCCCACAGGCGCCAAAAGGGCCCTGCCCCGGGCTGCTTCCTACCTGCCCCGTGCTCCGCGGTTCTGCGTTCCACGGCCCCGGATCTCACCTCCTGGTCGGGGTCGCTCCTGTGGATTGCTCCCGGAGTCCTACGAGAAGCCTCCGCCGCCTGTCTCCAGTGGGCAGGGAGGTTGTAGAGACAGTTGATAAAGACATGGGAACCATGTCTGTCAAGGCCATGCTGGGGCTATTAGAATAATTTGGGCCCCATCTTCCTGTATCTTTCGCAGGACTCTGGGAATGAGGGGTATAGGAGGAAAGGCATATAGTAAATGGGTCCCCTAAGAAAGGAGCATTGTATCTCCCAGAGAGCCATGCCCACTCTCGAACAGTAGTGGGAGCATTTGGAGTTCTGTCTGGTCTCAGAGGACTATCTGTGGTACACCCAACGCTGGAAGAGCTCGTGGGTGATGTGATCCCACTTGTGCTCCCATTTGTGCTCTTTGAGGAAGTTGCAGCTGAGGGTGTCTGACATAATATTCTTGTCTCCAGGTAAGTATGCTGCCATGATGGTTATATTGTGGCAGATACACAGCTTGATTGCCTCTGCGCATAATGACTGGGATCTCGCAACCCCTTGTTGATTGATGTAGAACATCATAGTCATGTTATTGGTGAGGATACACACCAAAGAGCCCTGGATGTGTGGGAGGAAGTGCTTGCACGTGTTGTGAACTGCTGGAAGCTCAAGCAGGTTTATGTGGAGTTTGGACTCATCTTTGGGCCTGCGCCTGGGTCCACCATCCCAGGGAGGTAAGGACCCATGGAGGAGGCGAGACGTGCCTGTGTACGTGGCGGCTGGCTAGCATGTACACTGAAGAAATCCAGTGCTGGAAACATTGCAAGTGCAGCCTGACGCGCAGAACTATGTATGTGGTGGCTGCCATGTGTCCCATAAGCTTGAGGCAAGTTAGGATGGGCACAGTTGGGCTGGTGGTAATGATAGTGACGAGGCTTCATATGTTGTGTGATGATTGGGGAGATAGGCTCATGCTATTATGGAATCTTTGCAAGCCCATAGGAACTCCAGGGTTTGCGTGGGGTGTAATGTGGATTTCTGCTCGTGGATAATGAAGCCTAGTGACTGAAGAAAGGCCTTTGTGAACCTGATCATGCCTCTCGTGGCCTGTTGTGAGGGGCCCTTGATAAAGCAATCGTCCTTATCAAGGGGAATATTGTGATGCCTGAGATGGGCTTCTGCCACTGCGAGGGTCTTGGAACAGAGTCTGGAGGGAGAGGAGAGTCTGAACAGGAGGACTCTGTACTGGAAGTGATGTGAAGCTACCACGAATCATAGGAAATGCCTGTGTGTGGGATGTATTGTGACATGAAAATATGCATCTTGAAGGTTGAGGTCTGTGAACCAGTCTCCTCTGTCCAGTGCCGGAATTATAGTGGCGAGAGTGATCATTTTGAATTGCTGTTTGCAGAGGTACTTGTTTAATTGCTGCAGGTCCAAGACAGGCCTCCAACCCCCTGACCTCGTCTCAGTGAAAAAGTAGTTTGAATAAAAAATCTCGCCTTTTGAATCTTTTTGGGACTTGTTCTACAGCTCCTATATTGAGCAGTGGAACAGTGTGTCATGAGAGGGAAGAGGGAAGTTGGGGGGATTTCTGTGAAGGGGATAGAATATCTACAGCTAATGATTTCTAGGACCCACCAATCTCTGATGATTGCTGCCCATTGATTGTAATAAGGGCGCAAGCAGTAGTGAAATATGAAATATTTGCCAGGTACTGGAGAGGAAGGGTGGTCAGGCAGACCCTCGACCAAATTCTCAAACTTGCTGCCTAGAGGCGTGAGTCGTGGAAGAGCAGTTGTTAGAGGCTCTTCTATGGTGGTTTCGAGGTCGGAAGCAATTCTGTTCCAAAGGCCAGTACTGCTGTTGTCTAGTAAAGACACATGTCCCTGTGTCTATGGTAAGGTGTGTAGCACTTCCTCCGGAAGGGTGGAGTGTATATCCCTAATGTGCACAAAGTACTGTGTGAATCTTTGCTAGAGTGCAAGGCCTCGTCGGTACCTCTAGCAAATAATTTGGTCTTATCAAATGGCAGGTCCTCTGCTTTAGCTGTGTCATGGTTATGAGGGATGGCCAGCAGCCTGAGGACTAAGGGGTTAACTGTACCAAGCCACATAGCAGTCAGCCAATAGAAATGCAGGTAGGGATTTCAAACTGAGACAAAGGAATTTTTTATTTTTCCCTCCTTTGTCCCTGGGCAGTTGACTCTCCAGATACTGCGGAGGACAGACAACATGTCTCTCGCCATGAAAAGCCTCTTCACCATCTGTAAGTAGGTCAAAGTCTAGATAAAGTCATTAGGTTTTATTGTTTTATGGTTTGGGAATGGGAATCTGATGTCTGTGCATTTAGAAATGGGTTTTTCCTCTCTTTTGTAACTAAGTTTTGTTCCCATGGGAAAATTCTCCATGAGTTTATTAATTGGTGGCTCTTACCATCTAGCCAATCCAACTATGCTTGTAACAGTATTATTATAATAAAAGTTATTTCTTTTTTTATTAACTTGGTATTGGTTCAGTTCTGTGTCCTGGAAAATCTGTCTGTGGGCTCTGCATGCCTCTTACTAGGGGATAGCACCCTGTAGCAGTGTGAATAGGAAGGGGACCTTGGGGACCTGGATCTGCGATGAGAGCAGCAGGGAGATGGCGATTGATATCATCTGTGATAGCGGTGTCGTGATGGGGAAACGCTGTATCTGGATCGATGGTAGCGAGGTGGAGTCGGTGACTCCGGGGTAAAAGCTGTCGGTCCTGGGCTTATTGGTGGATGACCACTCATGGCTGCATCAAAGGTGTCAGTGGAGATCTTGTGGGAGTATGATCGTGTAAGAGAGCATCTGAGCGGTATTGTGAGCTGTATACGACGGTACCGCTGGATGAGGCATTGGTGCCGATGACAGGATTCGTGCCAGTGCCGTCGGTCCCTGGATTGAAGCTTCAGTGGGGTCCGTTAGCTCCCTCGGTGCCAGCATCGGTGCCGAGGGGCTGGGCACTGGGCGCACCATTGTTGTTTCTCTCGGTGCACTGTGCGCCCAGGGTAGGGCCAGCCCAGATCATTCAGCGGGCGCACATAAATGTCCCGGTGGGCGCCATGGCGCCCGTAGGCACTGCATTGGGGACCACTGTCCCAAAGACATAGCGGCATTTATAGTCTTTGTCCTGTGTCTGAGTCTTGTGCTGCAGGTTTTTGGCCCTTTGGTTCGCAGCATCAACCACCAAGGAGTTAGGCTGAGGGTGTAAGTACAGGCATTCCATACTCTCTGATGGGACAAAATACTTTCTATCGGCCCTTTTGTTGTTGGGGGGAGGGGAGCATGGCTGAGGTTTGCCATACTTTGTCGGCTGCCTCAAGAATAGCTTTGTCTAGAGGCAGTGCAATTTTGGATTTTGCAGAGGGCTACAAGTTCTTTAAGAGCTTGTGGTGTTTTTCCTGCACCTCTCATAAGACTACCTCCTGATAGCTACTCTCTTAAATAGCTCCTGGAACGGTTTATGGTCATAACTAGGTGCTGGATCATTCAGGATAACCGCTTCTTTGGGCACGGAGGAGGAGTTATCATTGGTGGTATGTCTGATTGCTGAACCGTTGGTTCATCCTCAATTTGCCCTTCCTCTAGATCCGTGCCCTCGGATGGGGAACATGGTGAGCCTGAATGTATAGAGGTCACAGACCTCTATGTAGGTGTAGGAGGGGCAGTGGAGGTATGACGCGGTGTCCCATAGCGATTAGAGGGACCATAAGCTATGGTGTCTAGTGCCATTCTGGATGCTAGGGAGGATATAATAATGAGGTAAGCCGTATGCCCCATAAGGTGCATATGTTCTCATGGGGGAGGAATGTTGAGAGGAGAAGCTACTCCTTGTATCCCCTTGGTAGGCACTAATTTAAGACCAGGCGGGTGAACATGGTGAGCCCCTTATCGGTAATGGGGAGCAAGAGTGGTGCCATATTGAAGGCCGAACAGAGGGCCCAGTGTCAGTGGTGCCTGTGTTTTGTGCACTGGGGAATGGCTGCGGGATGATGCCCTGAGAGCCGTTGCTGAGTCCGCCAGTACATGAGGTGGTAGCATGGGCACGGTCGTGACCCTGGGAGATGTGGTTTTAGCGTGAGGTACTGGAGGGCAGCTGGGACTAGCCCTGTCACCTCCCGGAACCTGTGGTGGAGATTGCATAGGGGGTTCACATTGTGCCAGGGATACTGATTGTGATCGAGACACCCCAGGTGTCCTTGATGCCATTGTTGCCTCTGTTATATCAGGGCCCTTAGTAGGTGCCCTTTTTGATGTATGGGCTGGTGATTTGACCGCTTGTTTAGAGCGCGCCCTTGAGCCTGTCATAAAGGAGTCTCAAGCTTTCCCCATGCCCGAGGTGCCTGGTTCATCACCTTCACTGATTCTTGGGGGGAGAGACTGGGCTGGGAAGGGTCTGATTTCTGACCGTGCCTTCTGAGGTAAAAGGCTGGAGGGATTGCTCTGAGAGGATTTTACACTCAAGCCCTTATTGCCCCCTTTATAACTATGGGGGTCAAGGGCTTTGTCAACAGACAGCGTGTGGGCTGTAAGCTCTCTTTCCTTGCAAGCCCTCGCTGTCAGGCTGCAGCAAGGGACTCATTTTTGTTGTATGTGTGTGGCCTCCAAACAGCGCATACATTCGCTGTGGGCATCAGAGGCTAGCATAGGCGCCCAGCATCTTCCACATTTCTTGTCCTTAGGCAGGACTGACATGTCTCCCCAAGGCTGAGTATACCACCCAAGTTGTATAAACCAGTGTTTCCCAATGTTAGTTGGCCACAGAACCCTTTTAAACTCAAAAGAATTTTGCGGATCCCCTAATAACAGTCTGATATATGTAGTGTTTGAAGTACTCGCTTTTTTCTTTAAAGTTCCTTCTTTTAGCCAATGATCCATGGGACATTTTGGTATCAATAATTTAATTCTATGTGTTGATACTATTCACTTGCCATATTGTTGCTATGTATTGTAGATATGTAGATTAATCTATCAGTCAATTTATATTTGTCATGGTTAAATTTTTAAAAATAAGAAATCATACGATTATACTGAAGTAAATTATTCGCAAGAGCACTGCCTGCGTACTCCCATACAAGCAACTGGTTTGACAGCAGAAGCTTCAACTTTGTCCAGTATGATGCTAGTATATTCATATTCAGTCACCCACGTGATCCGCACTCCTTGAGAGTGAGTACAGGGATTTACGGTGGTACATAACAGGAGATCGTACCAGACTGACTGACTGCATGCACAGCGCTGAGTAGTGACCTCATCGTCCCCACTTTCTGGCTAAGCTGGCATTCCACAGGGACACTTATTGTGGAAAACACAAATGAAAATTGTTTTCAATAAAATTCATAAATGCTTAAAATAGTTTTTAAGATCATAAAATGTTGTTATAATGGAATTTTCTCATGGAACCCTTATTTTCACTTCACAAAACCCTGAGGTTCCGCAGAGCACCATCTGGGAAATACTAGTGTAAACCAAGCTGCCTGGATGGGTTATTAATTGGTTTATTTGTTAGGGGTTTTTTTTGATTGTTTGTTT
Organism: Pelodiscus sinensis; assembly: GCF_049634645.1. NCBI lineage: Eukaryota > Metazoa > Chordata > Testudines > Trionychidae > Pelodiscus > Pelodiscus sinensis. Next base: position 146,213,727 of record NC_134713.1, on the reverse strand, counting down.
CAGGTTGACTCGGCTTCTGTGGCTTGTCCCTGTGGAGCAGAGAGAGCTGCTAGCAGCCTTTTTGTTTGAATAAAGAGGAGTCTATCTAAAGTACTCAATTGTTTCTCTTTGACTATCTAGTACTCAATTGGCTGTCAATTGCTTCTCTTTGATATCCAGAGCACACTGAGGAGGAGAGGGTTGAGCTCTTTCCCTAGCCCAGGGCAGCAAAGAAGGAACTGAGAGAAAAGCAGGTTCCCACCTGCTACTTCAAAGGTGGGAATGTTGCTCTGCTCACATATGTGCAGCCTGCCTGATCACTGCTTGAAAGTCTCCCATCTGTGGCACCAGGAGAAGCCCAACATCAACAGTGGAACACCCACAGGGACATCACTGGAAGAAGAACCTATATTTTCTAATCTCCAGTGTCCTTCTCTAGGCCCCAATTCAGGACAGCACAAGATGCATGTACCATATGATAATTCTACACGTGAAATGCCTAAGTCAGATGACCTTAATATTGTTGCAAAGTACACTGCAGCCTCTCCCTCTGAAACAAAGGGACCAGTAAGAGTGATTAGAAGTCTGAATCTATATATAGCAAGTGTACGCACTAGTAGTGAATACATAGGTGATCTGTGCCAAGGGAAGAATCTTTTCTGCTTCTGTTTCAGAATAAAAATGTTCTAGGGTAATAAAAATATGACCTGAATATTTTATTTGTAAATTTGTTACCAAGCTTGTGACACATGTCATAAACACACGTGAGAAGGCTTGAGTCTCAAACTTTTTGAGAAAGCAACACATTGAAGGTATGACTGTTAAAAAAAGATTCATTTTGGTAAATCTACTATTCACAAAAAGTCATCATGGTCTTTAGAACAAGTAAGATCACTACTAAGAAAGATATATACAGAAACCCCTAATTTTTCAAGCCGATGATCTACTAGAACTCTGCTTTATTTAAGCTACTAGGGACATTAAAGACATCTGAAATTAACAATGTGCTCTGCATGCAGCTCTGGGATGTATTTGATATGCTGAAATACAATAATGTCATTTCACTTCAACTCATCAGCAGCAACATGTATGTAAGCTCTCATACAACATTGCACCTTGGCTATTACTTTAGGATCTCAAGAGGAAGATACGGGTATTAATAAAAAGTTAGCAGTAACTCTTTATTTTGCCAATTATAAAGGACACTGATTGTCTCACAGCACAAGAGTTGGAACTTGTCACAAATGGTGCCCTTTTCCCTGAGTTTCCTTTGTGTTTTGCTAGGCGTGATGACCAGCTGGCATGATAGATTTACAAGTCCTTGCTCAGCACTTTTTCCATTACAAGGCAGAGTTTAGGAAATCAAGGAGTTCTGCACGGTTTCGGTCTCTCTGTAGATAAGAAAAGCAGTTCTTACAAATCACAAATTTGTCCAGTAAACAATATTATTAGTTAAGTATTAAGCTTGGAAGTGTACATTTATTACATGGAAAATTAAAGGACCATTCAAGGGAGACAGATAGTCAGCAAAAAGAAGTAGCTTTGTCACAGATTTAAACAGTGCTGTACTCAATGGGCCCAACAATCCATTGTTTTGCATTTTGTGTAGTAATTTACACCTGTGTAAAATGGATGTCAACTGCTACCAAACCCAGAGCCTGGGTATCATATATTGCTATATTGCACGAATATGTATGGCTATACTGGGTGCAGTGGAGAATCAGGCCAGATATGCAGCCTCAGGCTGCCTACTCAGGGAGGTCCCTTATATGGGTTTCATCTTATTGGGTGATGTTTACCAGTTACCAATTAACCGGTGGCACAGCTAGGCTGGAGCAATCCCCTGCCTGACGTGGACGGGGTGGGAGATGGGCTGCTCCAGCCCCACTAAGACTGTAGTGTTGTGAGAGGTGGGTCCTCCAACCTGGCCCAGTCCAGGTGGAGCAGCCCCCCATACTAAAAGTGGTGGGCCCTTCAGCACAGCCAGAATAGTCCCCTGCCCGCAGGCACAGCTGGATTGGAGCAGCCTATTGTGTCATGGCCAGAGGGCACTTCAGCCTGGCTGGCCCCATGCCCACCCTCGTGTAAGCAGTTAACTGATTAATGGGATTTTACATCCCTACCCTTTTCATGCCTAATTATCAGATAAATCCATGTACATATCATAAAATTATTTCATGACCAAGGGACTAAAGTCTCTATGATGCCCCATAACTACATTAAAAACTGCACTCAACTTAAAACGCTTAGTAATTAAGTTATCAACACAATGCAACTGTTCTGGGAAAATATAATAATACTCTGTCGTTCCTCTTTGGGACATACAGACCATTATCAGCAATCTGAAGAAGTGGGTTGTGCCTACGAAAGCTCATGATACCGTCTATATTTTTTGTTGGTCTCAAAGGTGCTACAGGACCACTTGTTTTTTAAGGTTATTTTCCCTCCAGGAAATTACCTCTTTATCCTTTTTACTCTTCTTTATTTTCATCTTAATTTTTTTTCCTGTTATCATACTGTAGTTTTTTTCAGTCTTCTTTTTGTCTTTAAGGTACTAAAACGAGATCATACATTGTGATTCAGGATACATTTCAAAGAACAAAAAATACACCCATGTGCAAATTTTATCATGCAAGGAACAGACACTAAATTCCCTGTCCTGAGAAGCTAGGGATGGTGTGGCCAACTGTATTCCATTTCTTGGTGGGCATTTTATATCATAAACCATTGGCAAGGGGAGAAGTGGGAGTGTAACCAAGCATCCTGAAACAAATACTAGCTCATGTACCTTGGAAAGCTGGACAGGTCCTGATTTCTCTCTTTTTTTTTTCCTTTCTTTCCTTTTCTTCAGTTTGTTCTCTTTTTTCCTCTTCTACAAGACAAGACATGTATTCTCATAGTAGCAAAAGAGAAAAAAAAACCTAACTCAAATGTATATATGAACTCACAAACTGGCTGCTGTCCTGGAAGCCACTTTTATATAGCTCCTGGAAACTGGGCCAATTCTTGGAGATGTGTTAATTGGGGTAGGGGCAGCAAAGAGGTTGATGCTTAATAAGGCCTAGTGACTCCCATGATTCCAGAAAACAAAAGCAGTGGTGAGTCCCCTGACCCCATTTCTGGGGTGTCTAGTCCACCTTGCCTCACTAAATATCTGAAATCTCTGAGCAGAACGGGATAGAAGCAAAAAGTATAAAGAGAGTAACAAATGCAGATTACATTATTATCTCAAAACTACTTATATTTCTTGATGCATATCACAAGCTTATTATGCTTAAACAGAATTTAGGAAACTCAGTCTGTTCCACATTATTTTCAAAAAGCTATCATTTGTTTCTGGTGTTCATGAACATTAGGTGGAATCAAACCTAATAAATTTCTAAAAATAAAAGTGAGTTCATTCCCTTTAGGATGGTTCTGCAAAACGGAGCTGAAATGTAGACCTGATGCCATTCACAAACCCCTTATGGCATTTATACTGCAGCAAAGTCAGTATAGTAAAATTAGATGCTGTTTTCTAGAACACTAGTTGCAGGAGGTCCCCAAGGTGTTTAACAAGAAGTTTCATACCAGTGGTGCAAAGACTGCGTAGACAGATGCAGCAGCTCAGTAACATAACTCATACCAGGTTCACAAATTCCTCTTAAAGAGTTGCCCTCAATTCTACTTAACACAGTCCGATTTATTTCTGTCAGTAAATATTTACCTTTTTGTTGCGTTTTTCTTTTTTCCTTTTCTTTGATTTAGACTTGGGAGAATCTAGGGGAAAAAAGCCTGTAATTTTAGCATTTTAAAATTATCATTTTACAGATAAAAGACTGAAATGAGTACAGTAGGAAAGAGAGTTTTGCAACTATGAGTAATAAAAGAATACTTAAGTCTAGTTAAAAAATATGAACTTTGATACAAAATGACACAGAACTCAGGGGCTACGTCTACACTGCCCTCTCTTGTGAAAGAAAATATGCAAATGAGGCAAAACGGTGAATTATCGCCGTGCCTCATTTGCATACTTAATGAGCTACCATTTTTGCACAAGGAGCTTTTGCGCAAAATGGCGGCTCATTAAGTATGCAAATGAGGTGCAGAGATAGTCACCTCTGCCTCATTTGCATATTTTCTTGCACAAGAGAGGGCAGTGTAGACGTAGCCTAATTTAGTATGCTGCCACCACATGGTAGAATACTGACATTACAAAGCCGTAATTCACCACCAGTGATATTTATATATAAACATTTTTCTCCTGTGGGACGACAAAGTGACATCATCACATTATCTGAATCCTCATGATACTGCCACCTGCGTCCTTCCTCAGCCATTTGTTGTGGCCAGCCTTGGTGCTGTCCCCTCCGGTGCCTGCTTCATGTCCCAGGGGCTGCACTGCCAGGGAGGAGCTGCAGGGCTGGGTCCTCTTTGCCATATGAACCCGCCCCCAAGCTGCCCCATGTTGCTTCTTCTGTTCGAGCCCAACCCCCCACTCCCAGGCTGTGTCAAGTCCCCTCTACCATATGAGCCCGACACCCCACTCGTGGGCTGCACTGGATCCTCTCTGCCATCTGAGCTCGCCTCCTTGCCCCCAGGCCATGCCGGGTCCCCTCCCTCCTGGCCAGACACCAACCCCCAGCCTGCTCCTGCTCCCTTCCCCCTGGCCAAACACCCTGCCCGCTGCTCCCTGGCCAGACACCTTTCCCCAGAAAGAAGGGGATTGGCAAGAGTAGCAAGCAGGGGATGCATCCCCCTCGTTTCAAATAATCAATATCGCTTTCTGCAACTAGTGTCACAGATTATGAACCTAGCCAACATAGACCAGTGCGTCTCAAGTGATGGGTATGTGACTCCCAGTGGAGTCACAAAATGCAATTACAGGGGTCTTGAGCCATGGAAAAAATTATTAAAATGTAAAGCAAAGAAAACCTTGCTTTCACACATCTCCCCTCCCTTCTTCAAAGTCCAGTATTCCATCAACCGCTCAACACCCAAACTTATTGGTCTTAATGGTCCTAGTCTTATCAATGATACATTTTTACTTTTAGTATTTATAGGAGAGTAATCAAAAGTGTTTGACTTTGAATAAGGGGTTGCCAACCTGATAGCCTAGGGAGCAGATTATATGAACTAAAACTAAACAATGAGTCTAGAACATCTTCAGACAGACATACAAAAAGGCTATACTAGAAGAACGTTTTAAAAATTGCTGTGTAAAACACTGAAAAGTTAAGAAACACCCATTTTTATGTTGTCCATGCACTCTTAAGTGACCCCCTATGCAGCATGATACAGTTTTTAATTATACAATCACATTTTTTCCATGGGACTTCTGAATCATCCAGTGCACAGGATGGATGGTGATCAATAAATGAGCAGTGATGTACTATTTTGTTTTATCTTTGTTCAACATGTGGCCCCAGGCCTTATTTACTCAATGTTATTCAAATCTTGCTCTGAAGAAAGAATTTATTTCCTCATGGATTTTCCTATGGCACTGACTGCTACAGTATCTAGTGCTTTACAAACACTAAGGGCTCGTCTACACTGGCCCCTTTTCCGGAAGGAGCATATAAATTTCACCAGTCGTCGTAGGGAAATCCGCGGGGGATTTAAATATCCCCCGCGGCATTTAAATAAAAATGTCCGCCGCTTTTTTCCGGCTTTTAAAAAAGCCGGAAAAGAGCGTCTACACTGGCCCCGATCCTCCGGAAAAAGCGCCCTTTTCCGGAGGGTCTTATTCCTACTTCAAAGACCTACTTCAATAAGACCCTCCGGAAAAGGGCGCTTTTTCCGGAGGATCGGGGCCAGTGTAGACGCTCTTTTCCGGCTTTTTTAAAAGCCGGAAAAAAGCGGCAGACATTTTTATTTAAATGCCGCGGGGGATATTTAAATCCCCCGCGGATTTCCCTACGACGACTGGTGAAATTTACATGCTCCTTCCGGAAAAGGGGCCAGTGTAGACGTAGCCTAATAGTTTAGCATCCCTGTGGAATGAGAGGATGTTAGTATCCCTATTTTACCTATGACAACAGCTTCATGAGCTTGAAGGGTGGTTTCCTCAATGTGCTGAGAACTAGACTGATGTACCAAGGTGGAGTAGGCTCTCCATTGTGAGGAAAAAACGTTGGTTAAAGTTGAACATTGAAGTAATAGGACATGTGAACAGGAAAGAGAAAAGTCCCCTAAATAGGAAAGAGAAAATCTGTAATAGTAGCCAGATGGACTTGGATAGAGCTCAGAGACAAACCCAGGATTTTTGAACTTGGTGAGTGAGGTGTGACTCACAGGGCCGCACCACGAATGCAACTGCTTCCACTTTTGCAGGTAAGTCTTTCTTGTGGAGGATTTTCTACTATTCAAACAGCACATTCTGTACTTTGAAAAAAATCTGTTACTCCTAAGGGCCATTGGAAAGCTTAGTGTTGAAATATAGACTGGGATGAGTGTTGTGCCCAATACTTGGATCAGTAGGTCTTCTGTGAGAAGCAAGCAAAGAAGTAGTCACAGAGACAGGCAGATAAGGGCAAGGAACCCCACTTTTCCTGCTTACATTGTGCTTTCTTTTTCTTGTGACCTTAAAGCAAAATGGTATTGGGGCAGGTACTGAATAGAGTTACAGGCAGATGGGTGAGTTGAGGGAGGCATTTCCTAAAGAGTTGTGCCTGTGTCCTCCACTTGAGCAGAATAGTTGAATGGTGCTAGAAAGAGGTCTATCTCTGGGAAGTCCCAGGTGAGAAAAATCTTTTGGTGGATAGGATCACTCAGTTCCCATTCATGGTCCTGGCAAAAGTGTCAGTGTGTTTACCATGGTGTTCTGCAAACTGGCGGATATGCTGCTGCTATGTCAATTTTGGGTGTTATGCTCCAGTTCCAAAGTTTTTATTGCCTCTGTGCAAAAGGACTGGTATCTTGCTCAAGGTTCAGATAACATATAGTCACTCTATTGTCCATCATGACTCTGCTCAAGCAAACCTGGATCTTGGGTAAAACGTGGATGCATGCACACCAAACTGATTGATGGAAAGGGAAGACTCCTGAGGAGTCCATCTGTCTTGTTCCATGAGCTCCTGAAAATGAGCTCCCCAGCCTATTAGAGAGGCATCTGTGGTGACGGCCTTTGTCGATGGTGAACAAAAAAATGGGACTACATGCCAACAGTGTGGAGATCCTTTCACCAACTGAGAGAGTTGAGAACTCTGAGGGATAGACATCTGCTGAGACAGGTTGTGCTTGTTGGCGTGTGGATGATTCTGGGCTAGTGATCAGGAGGACAGCCTGGCATGAGATGTTATGAATCTAAAAGTTGCCATTTGGTCCAGAAGCTGCAGGCAGGTTTCTGCTATGGTTTATTGGGGACAGGTATGTGATATTTATTACAGTTTGTGACACTTAACACTACATGTAAAAAAATAGAGAATGGATTTCAGGAAGGCAGACTTTAGTAAATTCAGGGAGCTGGTAGGTAGTGTCCCATGGGAAGCAAGACAAGAGGAAAAACAACTGAAGACAGTAAGTCAAAGGGACATGCTAAGGGCCCAAGAGCAAACTATTCCACTGTGTATGACAGACAGGAAGTATGGCAAGAGACCATCTTGGCTTAACTAGAAGATCTTAAACGATCCAAAAATAAAAAAGGAGTCTCATAAAAAGTGGAAACAAGGTCAAAGTACAAAGGATGAATATAAGCAAACAACAGAAGAATATAGGAACAAAATTTGAAAGGCAAAGCACAAAATGAGCTCAATCTAGAGACATAAAGCGTAACAAGAAAACATTATACAAATATATTAGAAACAAGAGAAAGACCAAGGACAGGTTGGCCCATTGAAGAGGGAAAAACAATAAGCCAAAACATGGAAATGGCACGCTTTTAATGACTTCTTTGTTTCGGTTTTCGCCAAGGTTGGTGGTGACTGGATGCCTCACATCATGAATATTGGTGAAAATGGGGTAGATTCAGAAGTTAAAAATTACTTAGACAAGTTAGATGTCTTCATTTACCAGGGTCTGATGAAATGCATTAGAATACTCAAGGAACAGATTGAGGTGGTATCTGAGCCATTATCTATCATCTTTGAAAAGTCATGGAAAACAGGAGAGATTCCAGAAGACTGGAAAAGAGCAAATATAGAGCTCATCTATAAAAAGAGAAATAAGGATAACCCAGGGGGAAACTATAGGCCAATCAGCTTAACTTCAGTATCAGGAAAGGTAATGGAACAAATAATTAAGGAATCCATCTGCAAACATCTAGAAGATAAGGTGATAAGCAGCAGTCAGCATTGATTTGTAAAGAACAAATCATGTCAAACCAATCTGATAGTTTCTTTAATAGGATAACAAGCCTTATGGATAAAAGAGAAGTGGTAGATGTGGTATATCTAGACTTTAGTAAGGCATTTGATATGGTCTCACATGACCTTCTTATCAATAAACTAGGGAAATGCAACCTAGGTGGGTCTACTATAAGGTGAGTGCATAACTGGTTGGATAACCATTTCCAGAGAGTTCATAGTCAGAATGAAAGGGTGTAACAAGTGGGGTTCTGCAAGGATCAGTTCTGGAACTGGTTCTGTTCAATATCTACATCAATTATTTAGACGATGGCATAAAGAATATGCTTATTAAAGTTTGCAGCCGATACCAAGCTGGGAAGGGTTGCAAGTGCTTTGGAGGATAGGGCCATAATTCAAAATGATCTAGACAAACTAGATAAATCGTCTGAGGTAAACAGGATGAAGTTTAATAAGAACAAATGCAAAGTACTCCACTTAGAAGGAACAATCAGTTTCACACATACAAAATAGGAAGTGACTATCTACGCAGGAATACTGCAGAAAGGGATCTAGGGGTCAGAGTGGACGACAAGCTAAATATGAGTCAACAGTGTGACACTGTTGCAAAAAAAGCAAACATGATTCTGGGATGCATTAACAGGAGCATTGTGAAGAGGACACGAGAAGTCATTTTTCCGCTCTACTCTGTGCTGATTAGGCCTCAGTTGGAGTATTGTGTCCAGTTCTGGGCACCAAATTTAAGAAAGATGTGGAGAAATTGGAGAAGGTCCAGAGAAGAGTAACAAGAATAATTAAAGGTCTAGAGAACATGAGCTATAGGGAAGACTGGAAGAACTGGGTTTGTTTAGTTTTGAAAAAAGAAGACAGAAGGGACATGACAGTAACTTTCTACTATCTAAAAGGGTGTTACAAGGAGAAGGGAGAAAAAAAATTCTGCTTGACCTCTGAGGATAGGACAAGAAACAATGGGCTTAAATTTTAGCAAGGGAGGTTTAGGTTGGACATTAGGGAAAACTTCCTATCAGGGTGGTTAAACACTGGAATAAATTGCCTAGGAATGTTGTGGAATCTCCACCATTGGAAATATTTAAGAGATTAGACAATCAATCAAGGATGATCTAGATGGTGCTTGGTCCAGTCGTGAAGGCAAAGGGACTGGTCTTGATAACCTCTCAAGGTCCCTTCCAGTTCTAGTATTCTATGCTCCTAAAAAACCTACTATTGTAGTCTTGTGTGCAAATTCAACACTTTATTTCAAACATATAGTTACATAAAGTACAAACCAGACAAGATGCCTGCAGCAATCAAAACATGCAACACAATAACAAAACTCAGCACCAAAACAGATGAAGATACTTCTAAATGACATGAACAGGTATTTCTGGGGATCCTCTTTTCTTTCTGATGGATTTTATATGTGCATGCCACAACTGGACAGAAGTAGATAAATACACGTTATATTTGTCTCTTCAATACACTGCCTTGACTGAGTTTTGCACTTATAACATGACATCTTATTAAATTTGGGCTCCAGTATACCCATTAGAGTTTTATTTTAAGTGGAACACTTTGTTTCCAGTATTTTGCTTGTAATCATTTGACTCTGTGCTTTGTTAAACCAATACTAACTTTCACTATAAACACATCTAAGCATTGTGCGTTGAGTGGATCTGGGCTGTATAGTGTAAATTGTAAGCTGTGGTGCCGCGTTCTTTTGGGCACCCAGTGGAACAGGGACTGGATGTTCACATGGGTCGGGGTTTGGAGTACGCCTACCAGAGAGTACCTGTCTACAGAGAGCAGGGCCCATGGAGGCCTGGAAGGCAGTGCTTGTGTTGCTAAAGACTTGGTGGTATTGGGGAACTGATCTCCAGCATACACAATGGTGCTCATGCTAAAGCCAGGTGACAGAGTAGATTGGCAGAGGCCCTGGAGGTTTTTCGCTTTCCTCTGTAGCATGGGGCACAGATCACAGCTGGAGGATTCTCTGCATCTTGGGGTCTTCGAACTATCTGAAGGCTTCAATATCTGAGATATAGGTGAGACGATTATTCTAGGAGGGGGTAGGTGAGATTCTGTGGCCTGCATTGTGCAGGGGGTCAGACTAGATCCGTGGTCCCCAACACGGCGCCCGCGGGGGCATTTCCATGCGCCCGCCAGGTGCTCGGGGCTGGCCTGGCCCGGGCGCGCGGCGCTGGGCGGGGGGAGCGCCGGCCCCGGGCACCGGCCCCGGGCACCGGCCCCGGGCGGGAGGAGCACCGGCCCCGGGCGGGAGGAGCACCGGCCCCGGGCGCGCGGCGCTGGGCGGGGGGAGCGCCGGCCCCGGGCACGCGGCGCTGGGCGGGGTACACCGGGCGCGCGGCGCATGGATCGCCGGCCCCGGGCATGCAGCTATGGGGCCCCCGGGCATGCGGCTATGGGGGGGCTGCCCCCGGGGCGCAAGTGTCCCCGCCCCCTAGCGCCCGACAACCTGGAAAGGTTGGGGACCACTAGACTAGATGATCAAAATGGTCCCTTCTGACCTTAAAGTCTATGAGTCCGAGACAGCAAAATGTCTCAGAACCCTGGATACTCTTAGAAACATTACAGAAGGGGCGTGTCAGTTACAGACATCTGAACATAGTCTACATTCATGCCCCACACTGAAACGTAACCACCTGGAACTCCTACTTCACATTAGCCCCCAATCAGCAACAAGTGAAAATTCCTAGTAAAAACAAGATGCTGATTTAGCACATAGCAGAGCTTCCTTACAAACACCTTATGTCCATGAACAGATGAGGCCAACTGCCAGTCACATGGACTCACAACACAAAGAGGCAGTCATCCTCTGCTGTAATGGATTCATAATTAAGGCAGATATGAAGCAAACACATTGGTTTTGTTTGAACAGCCATGTTTTTTTGGGACTCTGTTTACAGGCAGTCCAAGTGAAGCCTAATTATAAGCTGTGCTGTACTAAAAGGTACTTAAAACTGTTGCTTATGGAGACTAACCTACACTTGTAAGCATCAGTGAGTAACTAGTCTATATTTCATACTATTTAACTTTCTTCTTCATTCTACTGAGTCCATTTTGAATCACGTAAGATGTTGGAAGGAAGGAGAATAGAGGATACACTAAGGGAATGCTATGGGTTGTGCAGTGAATAGCACATCAAACTCCTGGCTTATATTTGAAACTCAATAGAACCATAAACCAGAAATCCCTCCCATCTGTATCTTGGCAGCAACAAACATGGCAGCAGAAACTTACTAGGTTCCAGCATTTGCTTTTATGCAGGTTCTGCAGGAGGCTGCTTCCCAGGGTCATCTTGGAACAGCTCCTTTGAAGAGAGACACACTTGTGCTCTAGCTGCTCTGGGGGCACAGCCTCTTTGGTTACTGGCCCAGCACATACTAGTCATTTCTTGACCTTCACCAAGCAGCACCTGTGGCTAGAAGTTATTAAAGTGCCACCAGTTGCTCAACAGGTTGTCACGCACCACTGTGGGCTTGGTGCTCATTACAGTTCCCAGTACAAGAGAGGCAGAAAGATCAGGAGCCATTAAAATCTGTGTGTGTATCTACACTACTGACTTTTGCTACATCAACTTAGGCTAGGTCTGGACTGCAACATTTTTGCAGAAAAAGCTATGCAAAATGCGCTCTACATTTTGTGTATCTTTTTTCTGCCCCTCTCCCCGGAAAAGCCTCCTCTTTCAGTGGAACCCTTATGCCTCATGAAATGAGATATACAGGGCTCCCCGAAACAGCATGTTGGCTCTTCTGCAAAAAGCAGAAGAGCAAACACGTTCCTTGGACACGGCAGGGTTTTTGTGGGATACGTTATCCCACAAAAACTCGTAGTCTAGACATACTCTTACAGTTGGCAGCATGTACATTCATCAGGAATGCATGTTTCAATATAGAGTACAGTGCACCTTCAGTAGGCATCCCAGTGTGCAAATCAACACTGTTCAGTGCATGGTCTTTTGGGAAACTCCAGAAATGCATGGAGAGGCAAAAACAAGTGGTGCAGAGGGTGACAAGGACTGCAGCATCAAGTTTCCATCATGCAGTTTTCTCCATCTCCTACTGCCATCTCCATCACATAATTTTCATATCTACCTTGAGAATCCCAAAAACTCACTTGGGACTTGTCTGTCATTTCTGAGAGATGCATGGAGCCTGCACAGCTTTACACAATTGTTATAAGTACTGCAAATACAAGAGGCACAATTTTCTGGTAGCTACAGAGCCACATGGAATGTGATGACTTCTTGGAGGACAGATTACTGGGGGGACATAGTGAGAACTAATTCAAGATTGTTGGTAGCACTTACAGAGTGGCTGTAAACAGCGGAGTGCTCTGTCTGGGCCCAAGAAACAAGCACAAACTGGTGTGACTCCATGATATTGAATATTTGAGATGACAAGCACTCGTGGCAGAACACTCAGATGCCTCATTCTTGGATCTGCATGCTGAACTTGCCCCAGCCTTCAACCCAGAGCCAACAAAATGAGAGCTGCACGGTCAGTGAGGAAGTGAGTGGTGATTGCACTGTGGAAACATTTTAGAGTTGGAAAATCCACAGTGGGAATGATGTCCATGCACACATGAATGACAATTAATTATTTTTTGACATGCAGGACTGACTCATGGCAACCCACAGGTCAGAATGGACAGATTGCCAGCAACAAGGCTTCTGCCAGCAACAAGGCTTCTGAACTATGGTGGACAGAGACAGACAACACACATATCCCTATTCTGGTACCAGGCTACGTTGACACAGAGTACATCAACAGAACGGCCCATTTTTCTCTGTTTATGAAAATTCTGGTGAACCACTAAGGATGCTTCTCTAATGGAGCTGACCGGTCATGAAGATACATAACCCTTCATCATTAAAAACACAGGGCTGTTCAGAAAGCTACAAGCAAGGACATTCTTTCTGGACCAGTGGATTACTATTGGTGATATTGAACTCCCCCTTACTCATGAAGCCATACACCAGAAACCCTGAAAGTAGCACAACAGGCTCAGAAGGTGCAGCATGATCAACGTATGTGCCTTTGGCAGATGAAAGGGTTGCTGGTGTTGTTTCTTGGCAGGTTTGATGTCAATGAGGAAAATATTCTCATGTACATAGCAGCCTGCTGTGCTCTGAATAACATTTATGAAACAAAGGGGGAAAGTCTTCCAGGGTAGAGTGTTGTGATAGATTGCCTGGCACCCTTGATATCTTGCTGCTCAGAATCAGCTATCAGAGGAGCTCAACAGGTAACTACTTGAATCAGGGATTCTTTGAAGCACCATTTTGACAATGAGTTCCAGTAATGTCCATTCTTTGCAATGCATTCAGCTAGGCATTATTTACTTGCCACCTTAAATGACCCTTTCAATGATTGCTGCCTAAACATTAACTGTAGCCTGCAAATGTGCCAATTGACACTGTATAAGAATGTCAGCAGCAGCCAGTGTGTGTTGTACACAAAAAAGATTCATTTTCTTTCCAAATCTACATTTTTATTAAAACAACAAAACACAGATTTCCATTTCCTACAAGGGACATGACCCTGAGGAGTACTCCCTCAACTGGGGCTCTCACAGCTGGGTGCAAGTCCAGTTGTCATTATGAAACATGTTCCTAGGGGACTGCAAGGGGTACTGTGACAGGCTGGGAACATGCAAGGAATGTGTTTGGGAGCATGGGGACAGCATGGAATGCAGTTCTGTAGGGGCTACAGGGGAAGTTGAGCACGGATGTGCTCTGCTTGCACTGCAATCAAGGACCTCAGTATCTCTGTTTGGTCCTCCATCAGCTTTATCATCCGCTCCTGCCCCAGTCTCCTCTCCTGACTCTCCATTCTGAGTTTTTCATTGATAGTCTCTCTCCATGCTCTGCTCTCACTGTCTGCAGCATCAGTTGTCTGAAGCAATTCTCTAAACATGTCCTCTTTACTCCTCCTGGTTTGCCTCCTTAGCTGATGGAGATGCTCTGCTGATGCATAGGAAGTGGCCCTCCGGGGCACATCTGCAGGAGCAAAAGAAACAACAAAGAGGCAGTATTGTGAATGCACTCATAACAGTTACATACATCTTTGTTTCACCTTCCCTTGGCAAGCACACAGCACAGCGAGAGCCCACAACATTATGAGTTTGGTCTGGGATTGTGGCCAAAATGAACAAAGGGTCTGAGTAGTTTCCAAAGGGGGATCACTATAAGAGCCTATAGACACTATTCTGAATAGTGTCCTTCAAGGCATCTTGTTACAGTTATTCAAACTTTTCCATAGGCAGGGGTGATGAAAGCTGATCTCAATCCTGATGATAACCAAGGATGCAAGGGTGCATCTCCTGCATGCATGCGGCTTCAGACTGGTTCCGTATGCTGCTTGCCTGTGTGTTGCTTGATTCCTGGAGATGTAATTGCTGACTGGCATGACAAAGTTTCCTAAAGCGGGGAAGAAACAAGGCAGCTCTGCCAAGGAACCTTCAGCAGAGGATTACAGAGTACCTCCAGGAATGTCTCCTAGACATCCCGGTGTACATTAACAAACTTTTCCGCATGGCTCCCAATCATAGCTGCACAGGTACTGAGAAGTAGATGCAAAGAGTACCTAGTGTTAATTTCTATCCCTTATCCCACTTGTATCATGTAACAAAATAAGCAGAGCTCAATCTCCTGTCACCATGCAGTATTAAAGCAAAATGAGTACTTACCAGAGCTCACCTCTTCGGCATCAGACATGCCACAGCCGGAGTGCTGGGACTGGTTAGACCCCACTGGAGTCAAGAAAGAGGTCCTGGCTTGGCTCATCATGGCCACAGGATGATCCTGTCACATGCCCCACATCCTCCTCCAACTCCACTTCCTCATCCACCACTTTGTCCCTAGGGATGACTCTGTTGGCCTCTGCCTCCAGTCTCTTTGAAGTATCCAAGGGATTCTTGGTGGTGGAGGTGGAGTCGCTACAGAGGATGGAGTACAGCTGCTGGTACAAGAGGCATATTTTCGGTGCTGCACCAGATCGGTGAGTGGCCTCCCTTGCCTTCTGGTATGCCTGCCTTAGCTCCTTAATTGTTGCATGGCACCATTGCATGTTCCTTTTGCTTGTGGCATGCAGGAGAAGAACACAATCTGCCCATGGCTATTGAAGTTCCTACACCTGGGGTGGAACTGCAATTGCACAGCCTTCTTTCGCCACAAACCCAACCACTCCAGTGTTCTCCTGGCAGGAGCACATTTACTGCAGAAAGTTGGCATGGTCAGCTGTGCATTTACTACATGAGCTGTCCATTTTGAGCAAACAGGAACTTCAAATTCCTGGTGTTTAAAGGGGGAAGGCTGCATGCCTGGCATACCTGCAGGTCAGCAAACTTCAAACTGCTGACTAGAGTGGTCAGGAGACTCATTGTAGGACATCTCCTGGAGACCAATTAGGGCAGCATAAGCAAGCACAGCATTCTCACTAACTCTGCATTGAGTCGCAAAAAGCTATATGCATCTTGTAATAAAATTGCCATCACATCTGCGTAGCAGAAAAGTTAAACCAGTGGGAAGAGCATCACAATGTGTAAAACAGTGATTGTATACCACAAAATCTGCCTTTGATTGACAAAGCTGTGTAATTCAGGAAAGGCCTAACGGTGTGGTGACACTTTGGGGCAGGGAAGCTGAACAACAGTACTTTCAGTACATTTCTCTTTGTACATTCCAGAAAATGAAATTCAGGTTCTTCTGACACTCAAAGATCCTCTTGCAAAAGGAACCTAGTTGGTACCAACAAAGCATGGTACTGAGTGGCTGGTTAGTATAAAGCTAATGTTACTGGAATGGTACAGCTGGACAATCCATATGATCCTTTTGCCCATTACCTGCAGAAGCGGGTCATTGTCCGTATTTCTTCAAGGAGTGCCTGTGACTGAAGGACTTGGAGAAGGATATTAATTTCAGTGCCTTGTGGGGCTGTTAAGCTGAGTGCACCATGTTGCAGATGATCTTCAAGGATATAGGAACCTAAGCAATACTCATGCCAGATGCAGGACCTACTTGGTACCTCATTTAGGAGACAACTTTTGTCTCCTCTTAAGCTGTTTCAAGATCTCTCCTTTTTGGAGTCAGAGCTGTGAAAGTTGCCAAGGCACTCAGATTATCAGGAGGCCTGAAGTGGTAGCAGGTCTCAAGGAATGCTTCAGAAGGAAAAGATTGAGCCTGTTGTCCCTCTGTTTCCTAAACCTGCTCTTAAAACCAGTGCAGAACTTGCACTTAGATGGAAAGTGCAACTCAAACAGTTGGAATGTCAATAGTTAAGGCAAACAAGACTTATTACGGCTTCACAGCCTGAGATTTTGGGCATATCCCACAACAGAGAAGGTGAGAAGACCAAGAAAAGGCCAAGGTAAGGTGTAGAGGGAAGAGAACTCCCAAAAGCACACAAAATGTTTGGGAAATTAACAAAACAAAAAGAATAAGACAAATAAATCACCTGGTTAAAACTTGGAGACTAATGGATACCACACTGCTTTGTTTCTAGTTAGTGAGATGGAACTAAAATAGTGGCGGGGCCTGCCCTCATCTATATGTTCTCAGATTGGAGCACACGAACGTACATATTGCAGATGTGGACCCCACAGGCATTACTACCAAAGGTATCTGACTGAAAGCACACACACTCAATGGAGCACCCAGAAGGATATCTACTTAAATAACATTTAGAAATCTGCTTAATTTTAATCATAAAGACAATAAATAGGGGAGGAGAGTAATATCCTTCCTGGGACCAAATTCCATTACTGAGACACAAGCTTTCAAGCCACAACTTCAATGATGAGTGTAATCCCACTGACTTCAGTGGGACTAGTCCTGAGACTAAACTGCACACCTTTAAGTTTTCCAGAATTAAAACCAAAATTCAAATTAAAACAAAAAACTTATAACTTTGGTCTGGACAGACAGGGAAAGTAGAAAACAAGTACAAATGTTTTGTTGTTTTAAAACATTTCAAATGTTCACAGTGTTATTTGAGATCTTATTGCACTCAAAGCAGCAAAAGAATTTTTTTTATACCTAATCTCATTTAAATTAAATCAACAGCACTTGCAGTATGAAGGAAGACCGAGTAACCACAGGAAGTTACTGTCTACAATGCTGCTACATATATTTGAAATTTATTCACCAGGAAATAACTGTGTACAGATTAGTGCACAGTTTTTGCTGTCTGTTTCTTCAGACGAGTAACCACAGGAAGTGGTTACTTGTCTGAAGAAACAGACAGCAAAAACTGTGCACTAATCTGTACACAGTTATTTCCTGGTGAATAAATTTCAAATATATGTAGCAGCATTGTCAGAATGAGTATACACACACTCAAGTGCAGTAGCAGCAGCAACTTACCTCTGCCACTTGAGCTGCTTCTGCTGCTTGAAGAGGAAGATGATCTTGATGAAGAGCATGAGGACAATGTAGCAGTAGTATTAGCAGATGATGTTGATGAAATGGATGATGATCTGCTTCTGCTGCGTTTTCGCTTTCTCTTGTCTTTCCCTTAGAAGAATATAAGGTCTGGTTCATTAGGTTTCAAACAGTGACAACACACAAGCTAACAACTTAACCCCAGAAGACGCATATTTATAAAAAACTAAATTTTAAAGACAAGATTTGGTTAATCTGTTAAAAAAAACAAAACATCCGTCCTTGCCTTCTGTCATTTCTAACAATTTATCTAATGACAATGCCAACAAAGAAGTCAAACATTTTTACTCATGCATAGTGCAATTAAAGCTCTCTTATATGGCACTCAATTATATTTCTGATATCTCCCTATACAAATCTTCAACCTAGTAACCAGGACTAGAATACTGCCCAGCACATAATGCAATTGCATATTCTGCATTCTACTTTTATGCAAAAAGGTAGAAGATAACTAAGCAAGCAGACATCAGGGATTTATTCAAGAAAAGTAGTTTCCAAGTTATGTCATAAGGTCATTATAGATTCAGCCCAACGTCCTACACCTTCTACCTCTACAATGATAACTAATTTGATAATGACCTTGACGCATTTCAAGATCCTGAAGTGCCTTTGGAATCAAATAATTCAGTATAGGTTTAATGTTAAGTGATTGGGCGTTAGGGATGTGTCAGTATCCACGTTTAAATGGTCAACTGAGGAGCCTGGACTCATCAATTAACCTTCAGAGTTATGCGCAAGGCCTCTTCTCCCCTCTGCCGGCTGCCTCTGTATTAGCTTCTGAAAGTAGAGAGTAGGAAGAGGAGGGAGACATGCTGGAACTGGTATGTGCAGGGAGCTGGTGCCTCCCACCCCATCCCTGCATATAAATGTGAAACCACTGAAATTTTCATTAGTTACATGTTTACCAAAAACTCATGCACGTTAACATCCCTATTGGGTATATACTGGGCACTACGCAGTGATGTAAATGTCATAAGATATTGTATAGAAAAGTCAGCCTGTATACACCCAAGTGCTTCAAGAAACCAACTGCTGTGCAGTGCAATACTATTGGTGGATTGGAGAATACTAATTTATTTATGGTATTTTAATTCTTTGAAAATTGGTATTCCATTGGTAAATTATAACTCCCATTTAACCAGAATATTTGATTAACCGACACCCCCCCATTCCCACAACATGCTGAAGAGAGCTTGTATGTAGTGTATACAAATAATACAAGAGTCTCTCTGCAGCAGCAATGTAAAATCCTGTTTAATTGGTTAACCACTTAAACATTATGTTTAACCAGTTAACTCAAAAAAGGGCCCCCTCTCCCCACATTCGGAAGTTTAGCTGGAGCAGTCTCCAGCCCCTATTAGTTAACTGCAGTTTGATTTCATGACTCCCACCTCTGACTTTCATCTCTTCTTGTGATGTAGCACATGGTGTTCCACATTTCTCATCATGTCTGCCCTCCATATCTAGTGAAAAGAAACATATTGAATAATATCACCAAAAAGGCTTTCTTTGAAACATACACATTCAATGGTAGTTGAGATCAGAGAAAATTTCCATGATTAATTCTTATTATTTTGATTCGGGAGAAATAAATATTAAAGACTCTAAACTAGGATGAAACACAGTGTAGTGTCTAATCTTGCTATGCCAAAAATAGGCAGTGTTACAGAATCATAGAACACTAGAACTGGAAGGGACCTTGAGAGGTCATCCTGCTCTCATGGCAGAATCAAGCACTGTAGATCATCCCTGACAGGTGTCTGTCTAATTTGCTCTTAAATATCTCCAGTGATGGAGATTCTACAGCCTCCCTAGGCAATATATTCCACTGTTTAACCACCCTGAAAGTTAGGAAGTTTTCCTGATGTCCAACCTAATCCTCTCTTGCTGCAATTTAAGCCCATCGCTTCTTGTCCTATCATCCAGTGCCAAGAAGAACAATTTTTTCCCCTCCTTCTTGTGACACCCTTTTAGATACTTGAAAAACCGCTAATCATGTCCCCTCTCAGTCTTCTCTTTTCTAAACTAAACAAGCCCAGTTCTTCCAGTCTTTCCTCATAGTTCATGTTTTCTAGTCCTTTAATCATTTTTGTTGCTTTCTGGCGTACCTTCTCCAATTTCTCCGCATCTTTTTTGAAATGTGGTGCCCAGAACTGGATACAATACTCCAGTTGAAGCCTAATCAGCACAGAGTTGAGCGGAAAAATGACTTCTCATGTCTTGTTCATAACACTTATTAATGCATCCAAGAATCATGTTTGCTTCTTTTGCAACAGTGTCACACTGTTGACTCAGGTTTAACTTTGTCATCCACGATGAGTCACGACCCCTAAATCGCTTTTAGCAGTACTCCTTCTTAGACAATCACTTCCCATTCTGTAACTGTGAAACATGCACAATGCCGACCAGTGGAACTGTTTTGGGTAGTGTAAGGGCCTGTTGCAGTCTGGCACTCATGATGAAATGAAGAAGCTCTTGGCCCTCTGCTGTGATCTGTTCGCGAAGCACTTTGCGGATAAGATCGCTCGCATCCAGTCGGATTTGGACTCTGGTTTTTATGTAAGTGGGGCACAGAATGTGTTGAGTGCACCACCCAGTCATTTTTCTCTGGATCAATTTCAGCTATTACAGACTGAGGATGTGGACAAGGCGCTTGGAGCAGTGCGACCGACCACATAGAATCATAGAATAATAGGACTGGAAGGGACCTCAAGAGGTCATCGAGTCCAGCCCCCTGCCCTCAAGGCAGGACTAAGCTCCACCTACACCATCCCTGACAGATGTCTATCTAACCTGTTCTTAAATATCTCCAGAGAGGGAGATTCCACCACCTCCCTTGGCAATTTATTCCAATATTTGACCACCCTGACAGTTAGGAATTTTTTCCTAATGTCCAATCTAAACCTCCCCTGCTGCACTTTAAGCGCATTACTCCTTGTCCTGTCCTCAGAAACCAAAAGGAACAAATTTTCTCCTTCCTCCTTGTGACACCCTTTTAGATATTTGAAAACCACTATCATGTCCCCCCTTAATCTTCTTTTTTCCAAACTAAACAAGCCCAGTTCATGAAGCCTGGCTTCATAGGTCATGTTCTCTAGACCTTTAATCATTCTTGTCGCTCTTCTCTGTACCCTTTCCAATTTCTCCACATCTTTCTTGAAATGTGGCGCCCAGAACTGGACACAGTACTCCAGCTGAGGCCTAACTAGTGCAGAGTAGAGCGGCAGAATGACTTCACGAGTTTTGCTTACAACACACCTATTGATACAACCTAGAATCATATTTGCTTTTTTTGCAACAGCATCACACTGTTGACTCATATTCAACTTGTGGTCCACTATGACCCCTAGATCCCTTTCTGCCATGCTCCTTCCTAGACAGTCGCTTCCCATCTTGTATGTATGGAACTGATTGTTCCTTCCTAAGTGGATCACTTTGCATTTCTCTTTATTAAACCTCATCCTGTTTACCTCTGACCATTTCTCTAACTTGCTAACTTGAATTATGTCCCTATCCTCCAAAGAAGTCGCAACCCCGCCCAGTTTGGTATCATCTGCAAACTTAATAAGCGTACTCTCTATCCCAATATCGACATCATTGATGAAGATATTGAACAGTACGGGTCCCAAAACAGACCCTTGAGGAACTCCACTTGTTATCCCTTTCCAGCAGGATTTAGAACCGTTAACGACAACTCTCTGACTACGGTTATCCAGCCAATTATGCACCCACCTTATCGTGGCCCTATCTAAGTTATATTTGCCTAGTTTATCAATAAGAATATCATGCGAGACCGTATCAAATGCCTTACTAAAGTCTAGGTATATGACATCCACCGCTTCTCCCTTATCCACAAGGCTCGTTATCTTATCAAAGAAAGCTATCAGATTAGTTTGGCATGACTTGTTCTTCACAAACCCATGCTGGCTATTCCCTATCACTTTATTACCTTCCAAGTGTTTGCATATGATTTCCTTAATTACCTGCTCCATTATCTTCCCTGGGACAGACGTTAAACTGACCGGTCTATAGTTTCCTGGGTTGTTCTTATTCCCCTTTTTATAGATTGGCACAATATTTGCCCTTTTCCAGTCTTCTGGAATCTCCCCTGTCTGCCATGATTTTTCAAAGATCATAGCTAAAGGCTCAGATACCTCCTCTATCAGCTCCTTGAGTATCCTGGGATGCATTTCATCAGGACCTGGTGACTTGCTGACATCTAACTTTCCTAAGTGATTTTTAACTTGTTCTTTGTGTATCCTATCTTCTAAACTTACCCTCTCTCTGCTTGTATTCACTACGTTAGGCACACCTCCAGACTTCTCGGTGAAGACCGAAACAAAGAAGTCATTGAGCATCTCCGCCATTTCCAAGTTTCTTGTTACTGCTTCTCCCTCCTCACTAAGCAGTGGGCCTACCCTGTCCTTGGTCTTCCTCTTGCTTCCTTCCTCACTTGACCCCTGCCCTTCATGGCTTATTAAATCTAGCTGGGAAGGAATGACTGGCTGGATCCAGGGGATTATTAATGCATCTTTTAGATCTGGTATGGTTCCCGCCACCTTGAAAGAGGCAGTGATAAAACTGTTACTCAAGAAGACTTCCCTGGACTCACATGATTTAAATAACTATCGCCCAGTTGCTAATATTCCCTTGTTGGGCAAGGTACTCGAGCAGGCAGTAGAGTTGCAACTCCAAGCTTTCTTGGAAGAAACAGATTACTTAGATCCATTTGTGTCTGGCTTTAGGCCTGGTTTTGGAACTGAAACCGCCTTGGAGATAGACAGGGGAGTGAGTCCTTGTTGATTCTCTTAGACCTCTCAGTAGATTTTGATACCATCGATCATGATAACCTTCTGGGACGCCTGGTGGAGTTGGGTATTGGAGGCATTGTTTTGCAGTGGTTCCAGTCCTACTTGTCGGGAGGTTTTCAGAAGGTGGAGCTAGGAGGCCGCTATTCGACCCTATGGCGATTGTGCTATGGGGTCCTGCAAGGTTCCATCTTATCCCCTATGCTGTTTAATATCTACATGAAGCCGCTGGGAGAGGTCATAAGAAGATTTGGAGGACAGTGCCATCAATATGCAGATGACACCCAACTCTATTTCCCTGTGACATCAGAACCAGGTGTGGCGGTGACTGGAGGTGGTGATGGTTTGGATGAAGTCAAACAAGCTGAAGTTGAATCCAGATAAGACTAAGGTCCTGTGAATCAGGAGGTCATCTGTTCGGGAATGTGGCATGGCACCTGTTCTAGACAGGGTTACTCTCCTCCGAAAGAACAGGTACGCAGCTTGGGAGTCTTCCTGGACCCTTTTTTAACATTTGAAAATCAGATTCCTTCAGTGGCCAGGAGTGCTTTTGGGCAGTTTTGTTTGATCCGCCAGCTGTGACCCTTCCTGAACAAGCATGACTTGGCCACAGTGATCCATGCTCTTATTACATCCCGACTGGATTACTGTAATGCATTTTATGTGGGGCTGCCTCTAAAGAGCCTTCGGAAACTTCAACTGGTCCAGAATGCAGCTGCTCAAGTCTTAATTAATACTCGTTATACGGAGCACACTATGCCAGTGCTTCGGCAGCTGCACTGGGCTGTTTCCGGGCACAATTTAAAGTTTTAGTTATGACCTATAAAGCCTTAAACGAGTTGAGTCTGGGGTATCTGAAGGACCGTCTTCTTCCATATGAACTTGCCCGGAGATTGAGGTCAGCTGGGGAGGCTTTGCTTCTTGTTCTCCCACTTGCGGAGATAAGATTAACATATACGCGGAACAGGGCCTTCTCAGCTTTTGTTCCCAGGCTGTGGAATTCTCTTCCTCGCGATATTTGTTTCAACGTCAGGCTAAAGCCACCGTTTTTACTCGTGCTTTTATTAAAGTTTGAGTCTGTAGGGCTATGTCTAGACTGCAAGCCTCTTTCAAAAGAGGCTTTTTCGAAAGATACTTTTGAAAAAGCCTCTTTCGAAAAAGAGCATCTAGACGGCAAGCGGAACTTTCGAAAAAGCAAGCCGCAGTCTGGATGCTCTCTTTTGAAAGGCAGTCTGGATGCTCTCTTTTGAAAAACCCCTGTTTGCATTCAAGAATGCCTTTTTTCGAAAGAGCACTTTCGAAAAAAGGCGTTCTTCCTCGTAAAATGAGGTTTACCACCGTCGAAAGAAAAGCCGCGTTCTTTTGATTTAATTTCGAAAGAACGCAGCTGCAGTCTAGACACAGGTGAAGTATTTTTGGAAAAAGGCTACTTTTTCGGAAAAAACCCCTGAGTCTGGACACAGCCTCGGTGTACGTCTCTATGTTTTTAGCAGGTTTTATGTCCCTCCGGGGTCTCGTATTTTAAATTTTTATATATATTTGTATTGTTTAAAATATTCAAGGCGGCTTACAAAAAATGTTTAAATAGCAAGCAGGGGTAAAAATATTTAAATAAATAGATAAACAAATAACTTGATCGTTCCTTCTTAGTGGGGTACTTTGCATTTGTCCTAATTAAATTTCATCCTATTTATCTCAGATCATTTCTCTATTTTGTTCAGATCATTTTGAATTTTGACCCTATCCTCCCAAGCACTTGCAACCCTTTCCAGCTTGGTGGTATCTGCAAACTTAATAATCATACTCTCTGTTCCACCATCTAAATCATTTATGAAGATATTGAACAGAACCGGCCCCCGAAACAGACTCCTGCAGAACCCCATTTGTTATGCCCTTCCAGCACAATTGTGAACCTTTTGTGTGTGCACGCACGCACACCTTGATTAAAACAGAACATTTCTGTGAAACTACATTAACACCGCTATATTTTAAAACAAATTTTGCAGACATACATTTATACAAAAACATGCTATATTCTGCCTTTTATTCAGAAGTCTCTCCACAAAAAGCTTTATATGTTAAATATGATACAAAACCACTGAAACGCAGCCAAGTTTCGTGTGGTACTCAGCACCCAATACACATTACACTATTCAACAGTGGCATGGGAAGTTTAGATAAGATACTAGGGAAAAATCTCTCTCAAAAACAAAAAGTGCCACGTTACCATTAAGATTCATGAACATACGAAAATTCTCTCAGGTGCAATCTTACAGAAGTAGGAACATAATCTGGATGATTAACACAGTCATTTCCATCTTTAAATTTTATTATTCTAAGGGACAAAATCTGTATTCTAAAATTCTCATCTGTCATACAGCAAATTGCATACAACTCATGGTTTCCCAGCATCTAGGGCATTCTGATTTTAAAGTGGTTTAGACCAAGATCTTGACATTTGAAATGAACCACTAAGATCATGAAGTGATTCATTTTTATAAGTTTTACACTTGTTTAATTCCAATAAACAAACTAGGAAAATATAGACTAGATCAGGGTGGGGAACATAAGGCCTGGGGGCTATATGCAGTCCCCAGCTTGCCTGGATCTGGCTCCTGAAGCTAAGGGCTCCCTCTAGCATTGGGGAATCTGTGTTGGTGCTCCAACCCCCCTGCCATCTCACTATGGTCCTGGAGCTCACAAAATCTACTAGCCTGGGCCCTCTCCCTAGCCACTGGTGTGCGAGGGGAACGCAAGGAGTATTTTTCTCCTCTGTCAAGGGCCATGTCAGCAAGGGCTTTTTTGGTTTTTTTGCTTCTCATTTGTGAGAGGCCCCCCATCTGTTTTTTTTTTGGGGGGGGGGGGGTCAGCAGCCTCTGACCCAGAAAAGGTTCCCCACCCTAGCTGGAACTACTATAAGGTGGAAACCTATTCCCACAAACTAGTTATCAGCAGTTCAGTCAAGCTAGAAGGAAATATCGAGTGGAGTCCCACAGGAATCAGTCCTGGATCCAGTTCTATTCAACATCTTCACAAATGATTTAGATCAGAGATATTAAGGGTGCATCTACACTGCACCGTTTTTTCCGGAACAACCACCGTTATTTCGGAAAAACAATTCTAGCATCCACACTACAACTGCATTATTCTGAAAGAAAGTCAAAATAACAGACAGCTTTTTCCAATGGCGGTAAACCCTTTTCCGAAAAAGCTTTTTTGGAAGAGAGTGTGCATAGACTCGGAATAGGGAGTTTTGTTTATAAAAAAAAAGGCCTCCAGGAAATCCCACAGGTGCCCTGCTGGCCACTCTGTCCACACTCATCACAACTCTATAGTTCCTGTCCCCCAGGAGGTCTTAAAACTGCAGACATAGGGGACTGGGCTTGTGGAAGGAAGCCAGCTTTCAGAGCCTCCAGCCACACCGCAGCTGCCAGTGACAGTCATCTGTGCACCATGTCCAAGCCACAAGCCCCCCCCCCCCCCACCCTCTGCCAAGAGGTATCACAGCGAGCACTCACAGAACTCCCAGGAGCCTGCCAGGGGCCTCAAAAGGCATGGATCATCCTGATCTGGGGCAGAGATCCTGGACCTCCGTGAAGTGTGGGGCAACAAGGAAAACCTCCAGGATCTCCGCTCTAGATGCAGGAATATGGACATATATGGGTGGAAGGCCGAGAACCTGACCACAAAGGGCCATACCAGGACCCTGGAGCAGGTCCAGAGCAAAGTGAAGGAGCTCCAGCAGGCCTACACCAGGGCGAGAGAGTGCAGCTCATGCTCCAGAGCAGGAACCCACTTCTGCCCCTATTTTGATGATCTGCACTGCATCCTGGATGGCAGGGTAGCCCCTTCCCTACCTCTGGTGGTGGACTCAGGGCTGGAGACACCTGTTGTCGCCTGCCCGGGGGTCCCAGCTCATGAAGAGGAGGAGGAGGAAATGGCAAGCATGGTGACCATCACCACCCTGAAGCTTGTACCCCACGATCTGGATGCGTCTCAGGCATGCTTTGAGGCTGAGGAGGGATCATCAGGTGAGTGAGTTGGGGTGGCGGGCATTGTGGTGCAATCATCGCTCGGACTTCTCACTGTGCTGCAGTTTGTGCACGTAGATGCATATGTAGCACCAGTCTGAGCCACGCAGTGTCTCCAGGGATGACTGAGGTCCCTGCACAGTAGGTAGAGGAAACACTCGAGCCATGCATCCCTCTCAGGCCCAGCCCTGAGCCTCTCTTCACCCACCAAGTTTCTGTGCCGCTCCCCTCTCCGCCCCCGCCCCATTTCCAGGTTCTCAGACTCCTTCCTTCCCAGTTGCTTCTATCCCAAATAAATAAGCAAATAGGTTTTTTTTCAAAACAAAACAGTTGTTTTTATTGTGTGTGCAGGGAAGAAGGGTGGAGGGGGGGGGACGGGAATGGTTGTTGGAGGGAAGGCAGACAGGGTCAAGGGATAGGCCACTAGTGGGGAGGCCCTGGGGAGAATTATTGGGGTCCTTCAGAGAGAAACTCCCTCAGGGCCTCTCAAATGTGCATCCCCACCTGATGTGCCTGGTGGATAGCAGCTGTGCATGGCTGCTCAAAGGCCCATCCCTCCCGGCCAGCCTCTGTCCCCCACTCCAGAAGGCAGGCCTCCCTCTTCCTCTCCACGATATTGGGGAGCATACAATATGCAGATATTATCTGGGGGACAGTCTGCTCCCCCACATCCAGGTGGGTCAGGAGACACCTGAATCGCGCCTTCATGTAGCCAAAGGCACATTCGTCCTGAATGCGGGCCCAGCCAAGGCGGCCATTGAACCAGTCCTGCTGGGGTCCAGGTGTCCAGTTTGTGGCTTCATCAGCCATGGCATGACAGGATAGGCCATGTCCCCCACAAGGCACAGTGTCATTTCAACATCCCCGACCCGATGATATGCTCAGGGAAGAAAGTGCCCACCTCCAGCTTCTGGTAGACACGGGAGATGTGCACCTTCCCCGACCAGCCTACAAAAATGTCCGTGAACTGGCCGCGGTGGTCGACCAGGGCCTGAAGGACCACAGAAAAGTATGCCTCCTGGTTTATGTACTGTGCTGCCAGGGGCATGGATGGGGACATGGGTTCCATCAATAGCTCCCTCCCTCCCTGAATTAGGGGAAGCCCAGGGTGGCAAATCCGGTGATGATGGGGTCCAGGTCGCCCAGACAGATGACCCCGTGCAGCAGGATGATGTTAATGTCCCTCACTATCCACAGGAGATGACAAATACTGAAACAAAACAGAGAATCAAAAGGGGTGCCTGAGGCCTTGGGAGGTCCCCGAGCCCTCCTCCTCACAAACACCCCAGGAGCCACCTGCTGTGAAGCCCTGTGCTCTCCGCAGGGTTGTGAGGGGGCAGGACTGCAGAACCCCCTGGGGATGGAGCTTCCCCCTGCCACTCCCACAGCATGCACTGCTAACCCCTCCTTTCCCTAGGGTCTCCCTTTCCAGTCATCCCTAGCCCTCCAGGGACTGCAGACCAAGAGCACCATACCTGCTTGAGGAGGGCTCCGAAGGTCCACTTCCCCACGCACTGGTAATGGCTGGGCGTGGACAGCTTCCAGGTGGAGTTGGTGGGTCACATCTGGGTGTCCCGCTGCCTGAAGGCAGGGGCGAGTCAGACACATAGCTCCAGGAATGTCTCCTTCCTCATGCAGAAGTTTTGGAGCCACTGCTGGTCATCCCACTGCTCCATCACCAGCCAGACCCAGCAGTCATAAGTGGTGTCCAACCTCCAGAAGTGTTGCTGCACTGTTGGGTATGGTTGCAATGGTATTGCTCCCACACACAGGCAGAGGTTCTCAATGATCAACTCAAGGTCGAGCTCATATAGGGCCATGAAGGCAGCCCGCAGAAACTGCAGCACGGCAGTGTGGGGACATCACGTGCCCAGAGGCAGCTCCAGCTCCATGGAAGGGAGTACTGTGTCCAAAAGCAGGGCAACCAGAGCGCACACAGCAAATGCTTTGCTGTCCCTCAGAAAGGTAGGCAAGCAGAAGAACCTGAGAAACAGGGGGGTCCCTTTAATCTTGCGTCTCAGATAGCCTTAGGCAGGAGCTCCCAGAAGCAACTGCTGACCTACTGCCCTGCCTGAACTGGTTCCGGGTGGCCTTAAATGTAAGATAACGTCCACACTGATTGGACACTATCTTTTTAAATAGCAATTTGCTATTTAGCTGTGCTTTTTCTATGTAGATGTGCTATTTCGAAATAAGCTTTTCCAGAAGATATGTTCCAGAAAAGCTTGTTCCGAAAGAAGCTTGCAGTGTAAATGTACTCTTAGAGTCAGCATTCCCTGTAAAACATGCACTTACGCAGACACTGAATAGAGATTCAGGTGCAACGCAGCTGAATAGCAAAGTACCCACACGTGTTTCTACTGGTGGTAAACACTGGTATGTGCCTTGGTGCACATAAAATTTACTCTGCCCATCAATGGAAAAAATTAAGGGAACATTGCTCAGAGTTCAGTAGTTTAGGAGCAAATTAATGGTTATCCAAAACAGAGACAGCAGTGTCAATTAATAGTTTCATTTACTGTATTCTCTCAGAAAAATGACTGGCCAAATAATTATTTTATCAACTACAATTGGATAACAACATAGTAAAAACATCCTAATTGGTGAACAATTGTAAATGTGTAACCTCTGAACATTTCAGTGTTTATATGTTTACATTCAGAGGGAGGGGTGCCGGTGCTCTTGGGGAGCTGGCTTAAAAGCCAGCTTCTGTCCCCACTCTCCAGCACTGCTGCTTCTTAAGCCAGCTCCCCCGAGCACCAACTCCTGCCTGCCCCCCAGGCTGCTGCTTATGACACAGAGGCAGCAGTGCAAGTGCATATGTGCACAGTTGGCTCGGCAGGAGCCGCTACACACAGACAGACAGCTTCCCACATGGGCCAGCTACACCTGTCTCTCCTCCCAACACCCTCTCCTGCCCCCCTGCCTTGGATACAGAGGCAGCACCGGTTTGGGGGGGCACACTGTGTGTAATCATGAGGGTTAACTGAGGAGCCCAAGGTCATCGGTACCACTTACACAGGCATACTTTCACATCCCTAATAGAGAATACACGTAAAGTTTGCAGATACCACCAAGTTAGGAGGAGTTAAGTGCACCGGAGGATAGGATTAAAATTTGAAATGATCTTGGCCAACTGGAGAAGTGGTCTGGAAAAAACAGGATGAAATTCAATAAGGACAGATGTGAAATACTCCACTTAAGAAGAAACAATGAGTTTTACACAGAATGGGATATATCTGCCTAGGAAGTAGGGTTGTAAAAATCCCATTTAACTGGCTAATCAGTTAAACAATATGTTTAACCAATTTAATCGGTTAACCAATTAAAAGGTGGGCAAGTGGGGAGGTCTGCTTCAGTCCATCTGGAGCAGCCTTCCTACCCATCACTGTGCTGAAGTAACCTCCTTTTCCCCTGCCACAGGCAGGGAGCTGCTTCAACCCAGCCAGAGCAGCTCTAGCTGCTCCAGACAGGGAGCTGCTCTAGCTCCTATCAGTTAATCTTAAGCCTCGCCCATTAAACGGTGAGGTTTACTATTTAACTGGTTAAACCTTTACATCCCTACTAAGAAGGCATAGTGCAGAAAGTGATCTGGACCACAAGCTAAATAGGAGTCAAAAATGTAAGAGTATAACAGTTTAAAAAAAAAATCTACTCTGGAATGTTTCAGCAGCAGTGTTGTAAGCAAGACATCAGAAGTAATGCCACAACTCTACTTCACACTGACAAACAAGGCTTTACCTCAAGTATTGTGCCCAATTCTGGGCAACACATTCCAGGAAAGAGGTAGACAAATCAGAGAAAGTCCATAGGAGGTGAACAAAAATGATGAAAGGGCAAGAACACATTGGTTTGTTTTGTCTGTAAAAGAGAAGATTGAGGGGGATAGATGTTTTCAAATACAGGTTGGATCTCCCTGGTCTGGCACCCTCGGAACCAGAGCTGTCCCAGACAAGGGAAGGTCAATGCTCAAATGATGGCTGCTCCACTCCTGGGGTCATCTCTCTGGGCCTTCCTGCCCTGCCTCTGGCCCCCCTAACACTGGCCCAACATGGCTCCCCACCCTGCTGCCCACCTCAGTGATGCAGGGTGTGCCCGAATGGGGCCACCCAGCCACCAGTGGCCCTGCTGCTGTCGGGGGTTCCCCAGCTGGGATGACCGGCCACTCCATCCCTAGGGCCAATGCTCTGCTGCTGTGGGGATTCTGGCTGCCCATCTCCTCCAGCCCCACTTCAGCTGGGGGGGTGCCCTTGCAGAGGCTGCCCAGTCACCCCGGCCTGTGACAACAACTGAATTCTGGATTCAGAATACTCTCCGCAATAGGGGATTTTATGAAGAAGAGATCTTACACCTGAATGACCTTTCGCATCTTAAACATGTAGGCTCAACCTAGCTAATTTAAACATGTCACAGTTGACAGGACCCCAAATTAACCTACCTAGAAAAAAATCTTTAATTTTCCTAAGTGTCTAAAAATAAACTTTAGTGCTGGGCAGTGTTCCCTCTAAGATTTTCCATCCATGAGCAAAGCGAGTTTTGTCTTGTGCACCAATATTGAGGTCATGTGCACTTGTTCAGATGAGAGCTACATATCAAATTAACATTTAAAAAATATGTATGTTGTTATGGAAGAAAGAATACTAAAACAAGGAATAATTAACAAGGTGCTTGCCTTAAATGTTTATATAATATGAAGTCAAATAAAGAAAATTAATATTGAAAAAATTTCTGTAGCCAATGTCCTCTGTTTATAGCCCTTTCCCAGGCCCAACCCCAGCTGGGCTTCCTCAATTAAATCTGGCTCTCCTTTCAGGGAACTATGTTAATTGGCCTTTTTGAGCTTACATAGGATACACTCTGCATTGCACACCTAGACAACAGTGTATTGAATATTACTATCCATTCACATTGTGTCTTAGAGCTATATTTTATTTTGGATCAGAGGTGAAGTCAATCCACTATAATTTTAGACAGTTCTCTTTGCTACAACGAGCCACTTTAGAAAAAGTAGTTACAGTAAAACTCCAATTGTCCGGCATCCAGTGGTCCGGCACTCCCGATAGTCCGGCACCAACTGGAACCCGGAAGTGCTCTGGCCAGCTGGACAATTGGAGCTGCTCCGCGTGGCTTCCCCAAGTCCACTGCTGCCGCTGCTGAAACAGACCAGCTGAGGACTTGGGGAAGCGGCGCAGAGCAGAGCAGCTGGGGTACTGTGGGGCGTGGAGCAGGCGCTGCGCTGGTCACCTGAGCAGTGCTGCGGGACCAACCTGGCAGCACCCCAACTGTTCTGCCCCACAGCTTCCCCAAGTCTGCTGCTTCTGAAGCTGACCAACGGCGGACTTGGGGAAGGGCGGGCAGAGCAGCTGGGGTGATGCTGGGTTAGTCCCGCAGCTCCACCCCTCGCCAGCACCTAGTTCACCCCACACCGTGCCATTCCCCGCCCGATTTCCCCCCCAAGACCCGTGTCAGCCCCCAACGTATCCGATAATCTGGCACCCCCGGGTCCCAAAGGTGCCGGATTATCAGAAATCTGCTGTACATGGAATGCTTGTTCTGCACACAAGACATGTAAATCAGAGCTAAAACTCTAATGAATCAATTGCAGATTTCCTTTGTCTGATTTAATCCACTCATAAGCATTCTTTAAAGCTTGAATGTCTATTCATAAAAATGTATAAGAAAGGTGACAAATAATATTCTTTGCTTTATGCCAAAGTACACAGGTACTTGATTGTATTATTTCAAGTGTTCAATTCAACTACAAGAGTTCTTATTCTTCCTCAAAATAAAGAATTGTGTATTTGCACGGAAAGGTTATCAAAGGAATGTGTGTAAAGCTTAAGCATATGCTGGGTGGTTTTAATTAATTTCTTGCAGTTTTAAATTTTAAAAAAAGCAAGCAGACAAGAAAACAAAGAACATTTAAGGCCTGTTTCGATGCTCCTTGAAGTTAATGAGAATCTTTCCATTAACTTCATTGGACTTTGGATTTGTTTCTTGAAACTGTTGTTTTAAATAAATTGTTTAAAGTAAATTAACTAAAAAGAGTGATGTATTATGATATTTACTTCATCTCATGTCCTCTAACAAAGACATTCAAAGTATCCAGAGACATATTTTCTCTACCTTTATGTATATATAAAAACAAGAACTGATTAAGGTCCATGTAGGGCAAGGACCTTCCTGGTCCTCTTTCATTTAAAATAGATATTGAGTAACACTTCTATACATTATGCAACCATTTACCATGGTGGTTCTGAGCTACAGACAACTGCTGTCTGATCCCTAACTTCATGTTCTTAACTGCGAAGCTTCTGGTTGAACAACTCTGTATTTATGTTATGAATGTAATAAGCACAAATTGTTTAAAATAACATTAATTGCAAAGATACTTAAATTAATTAAATCAAATTTAAAAAACTCAATTTATTTTTGTTCCATAGTTATTACTGTGCTATTAGACCTTCTGGTATGAAGAATGGAGATTTATCTGGATAACAAAAACAGCTAACACTGACAGACAGAAAGGGGGAAGGGGATGTTTGAATTATATATGAAGCAGAGGATGGCACATCTCACTTCAGAGCCACTAGAAAACCAGCAAAACAAATGACACATAGGATAGTCCCTTGTCTTTAAGAAATGCTACAATACTGTGCAGCAGTGATATGCGCACAAGTAGGGGGCACTTGCAATGACCTCAATCATTCAGTCTCAGTCTGGACCCAGCCTTTACTATAAAGCAACACGTAGCTCATTTGTTTGTGGCCCGCAGTGCGGTTTGCATTTACACAGGGCTCACCATGTGGCTCACAGGAGGGATCCTTTGAACATGGTCTCCACTGGGAACATGCTCCACAATGGCAAGGCATCTCACAGGAGAGGCGAGCATTGAAAGACACAAGTGGACAAGCTGACTGGGACAAGTACAGGGTGCCAGCATTTCTAGCCCCCAGGGAGGAGGTGCTGGGAGCACCGGGGCATTGTGGGAAGTGCTGGCTGCTTAGCCTTGTGGGCACAGCCTGAGAGGTGCTGACTGGCTCACACTGGCCATGTCACAGCTTAAGACTTAATCTTTGTATTCATGCCCGTCAGTGTGAAAGAAGCTATCTGCATATATATATTTGCATGTATATGCAACCACACTTAAGTTGTAACCGTCAGCATGTGCTGTGAGTATCATTGTGGCCCCTGGGTTTTCAAAGTTGAGTAGCCCTGCTATAAAGTATAGAACAGATGGAAACTTAAATTCTTCCGAAGACGTCCATTCCACCATCCCCCAATACTGCCCCCGTCTGAGCCTCACTCCCCTTGCAAACCCTGCTCAGTAACTCACCTATACACTTTGCTTCCCACTTTGGGTTCCTGCCCAGAACACACTTGCCTTTCCAGCCAGAGTTTTCCCAGCAACATGGGTACACACAGCTTTCCCCCAGAACAGCTGGACAGGCACCTCGTGGCTCCAGCCACAACTTCAGCCCTGAGGAAGGGCTGAAGCTGGGGCCAGAGCCACATGGTGCCTGCCCAGTTACTCTGGGGGTGGAGTTGCATGGCAGGAGCCTGCCATGTGCGCCAGGCTGAAGCCAGGGCCACAGTGGTATCTTTAGTACCATGGCCCCTGGCCCCTATAGCTACTACACTGACCTGGCTGCTATTTTTAATACTGTGATCCCATCTCCACTGCCGTGGCTTAATTACCAGCAGCCCACTGGTCTGCTTTTATACCCTCACCCAAACCTCCACCGCTCTGCCCCTCCTGTGAGCCAAGCCCAAACATACTGTATGTGCCCTGGGTGAGGGGTTGAGCCAGGGGAGGGGAGGGAAGGTGTTGGCTGTGGGACTTGCCCAGCTGGCAGGTGGTACCCATGGGACAGGTTGGCATGGAGAGACCTAGCTGTGCCCCTGGGCCAGAGCTGCCCAACCTGGGAGGAGGGGGCAGCAGCACTGACCTTCTCTTAGCAACAAAACAGCCACACAGCCCCAAAGCAACAGAGATTCCTTGGGGCCCCCTTCACCTTCCCTGGCTCCTGCCCCTTCCTTACTCTTCCCTCACACCTGGCCCCTGCCTCTATCCTTCCCCCTCCTCTTCAGCCCTTCCCATTCTCATCCCATTTCTGCTCTCCTGGGTCTCTGCCCCATCTCTCACTTTGCCTCCCTGACATGTCCCTGCCCTCCATACACCTCTGACCCCTGCAAGCCCTCTCCTTGCTCTCCTGACACCTGCCTCCTTCCCCAACACCCTCTGCACCTTGGACCTCACCTACCATTTCATCTCCCTTCTGCTGCCTGTCACCCATCTCTTCCTTTTCCCTCTGCTGCTGCCTGTCACCCATCTCTTCCTTTTCCCTCTGCTGCTATGTCTCTCACCCTTTCCTCACCCCATCTGCTCCCCTGGTACCTGCTGCTGCCCCCCACCCTCGTCTGTTGTCCTGGCTCCTGCCTTTCTAACTCCCCTCAGCCCTCCTGGGACTTTTCCCCCTCCACATCCTCCTTGACCTCTGCACCTGCTCTTCCCTTTCCCCTGTGCCCCCCCTCCTCTAGCCCCACTCTGATCTGTAGCTACCCCTCCCCATGCTCTCTCCTAACACCTCCCTCTACCCACCTATACTGCCTCTCTCTTTTGCCCTCTGGTGCCCATCCCTCCCCTCCCTGTGTCTGCCCTTCTGGTTCTTCCCCACAATCTCCCTGGCACCTACACATTACCCCCTGCACTCTCCTGGTGCCTTCCCCTTCCAACACCTGCCCGCCTTGCTCCCTTCTTCCCTGGTGCCCATCCCCTCACCAACCTCTGCACCAGTTCTCCTGATGCCCCTCTGTGCCCTCACATGACTTGCTCCATCCCCTGCCTTCCTCATGCCCACACCTCTTTTCAACCTTTCACCCTGCACCCACTCCTCCCCTCTCCTTCCTCTTGCACCCATTCCCTTTCCTCTCCCAGCATCACTCTGTCCCCTCCCTTCTTCCACCCCCACTGACACCTTCCCCCCTGCTATTTGCCCTCATTGTCACGTCTTGGCCCCCTGGCATTTTTCCTCTCTCCTCCACCCTGCCCCTTAGTGCCTTCCCCCTTTCTTCTCCTGTTCTGACCCCCTCCATCCCTCAGTACAAGCCCCGTCCTCTCCTCTGCCCTACTTTCCCCTTGGTTCTCCCCCTGCCCCTTTCCACGCCTTCTGCCTTCAACATGTTGTCTGGTTGCCCCATGTGCAGGGACTAGAGCTGGGGCTGCAGTGGAATGGCATGGTGGGTGTCTGCCCCATGTGACAGGACTTGAACCAGGGCTGCCCCGGATGCTATTTTTAGCACCATGGTCCCCACCCCAGAAGCGCTCCATGGGTAGCCCCAGAAACACTCCCAACTAAAAATAGCACTGTGGGTGGCCTTGGCTCCAGTCCCGCCACGCCAGGCAGCCCCAGAGTAGCTGGGGCCAGCACTGCGTGGCTGCTTCCGGGCCATGGTACTATTTATAGTACTGCAATCAGGACCCCAGGCTCCAGCTTTGGCAGATACCATGCAGCCCACCCTGGCCGCAGCTCCAGTCCTGAGGAAGGGCTGAAGCTCAGACCAAAGCTGCGTGGTGACTGCTCAGCTGCTTCTGGGGGCAGGCAGTTCCCCATCATGGGGACCCTACCCCAGAGCAGCTGAGCCATCTCTGCTAAGAAGGTGCGCAGGACACAAATTCTTGATGCACACCTGCATGGGCACGTGCACCGTAGAGAGAACCCTGATGCTGGGGTATTAAAAATGTAACATTCGGAATTTGAATATAATGGCTTAGATACAAATGCAATCCTTAAAAAAATAACAGAACATCAAAATCACATTAAAATACTTCTCTGCTAGACAAACTAATACACAATGCAGATTCATTTGCAAATGCAGCTGTCCACGTGCATAGCTTTCGAGAGGACTTCTAAAAGTTAAAAATGTGCCTAACATAGGCTGTTACAGACAGCATCACACTTGCGTGAACCACAAAGAGAGGCTCACCTTTTGAGATTAGCTTTGGAGAATGATCTACATCTCTTTCAAACCTTCTTGTTAGAATAAAGTTTGTACTTCAATGACCATGGCTCGACAAATACACTTGCCCGCGGCAAGTAGATTTTCCAGCTGGCGACTGCAGGGGCGGACTGGCCCCATCCGATCCACTGGCCAGCAGAGGAGCAGAGCACTGCTGGGGAGGGGGAACTGCGGCGATTCTCAGCGCCAGGCTGCCCGCGTGCAGCTGCAGCGCGAAGTGGCGGGGCGCTGTCAGACAATTTTAAAGGGCCGTTACAGCTCGGCTCTGGCTGCGTGTCCCTGGCAGCTGGCTGCAGTGCGCAGCGCAGCCAAGCGCCGCTCGCCCCGCCGGCTCCAGTCCCGCCACAGCCCCAGCCCCCTCGCCGGCGAGAGACTGATCCTAGCTGACTGCCCAGCTCACTGCGCCCGCCCCACGCCCCATCTGCCATCCCCTGCTCTCCCTCTGGCTCTGCGCCGCCCTTGCACCTCGAACCCTGCCCCCCCAGCTCTGTGCTGCCCGTTCCCTGCACTGCCCCTAGACCTCGATCCCTCTGACCCTCCCATTCCCGGCGCCTCCACCGCACCCTGCTCACCTTCCCCCCTCACCGATCCCTGCGTCCCTCTGGCTCTGTGCCTCCCATTCCCCGCGCCACCCCTGTCCCCTCCCCCCCACTGTTCTCTGCACCCCTCTGGCTCTGTGCTGTCTCTGCACCCTGTTTCCCCTGTGGGTCGGGAGTGAGGGGTGCTTGTCCATAGGGAGGGGCTTCACAGGCCAGGGAAAAGGCTGCTGTGACCCAGCAGCGAATGAAAGGGGGAGTTCACTTGAAGCGCCTTTGCCTTTATGGAAAAAAATGAATGAAAATGCTATGTGCTATTTATAGGGCTAAAATGCCGGGACAAAAATGAAAAACAAAAAAACCATTGCAAAATGCAAACGTGTAAAGAAAACAAAAAGGTTGGGGGAAATGTTTTGCTTGGGGCAGCAAAAAACCTAGAGCTGTCCCTGGGGGAGGGAAAGGGGCTGGGCTGGACTGTGGGAAGAGGAGGTAAGGGGAAAAAATGGGGAAGGGGCTTGTGCCGAGGGGAGGGGAGGAGGTCAGGAGAAGAAGAAAGGGGAAAGCACCAAGGAACAGGGGTGCAGGAGAGACAAATCCCAGGGGGCCAAGTGGAGACATTGAGGAAAAGGGTAGGAAGGGAGGTGTCAGTGGGAGAGGAGAGGGTAAGGGCACTGGGGGCTAGAAGGGGGAGAGGAAGATGCTAGGAGAAGGCTTGAAAGAAGGGGTGAGCACGAGGAAGGTGGAGACGAAGCAATGCATGTGTGAGGGCACAGGGTCATGAGGGCAATGGAGGCAGAGGGGGTGGGCATCAGGGAAAAAGAGGGCAAAGGGGAAGGGGCAATGAGAGGCACCAGGAGGATGCAGGTGCCAGGAGATTCTGGGGATGAAGCAGAAGGGCTGGCACCTGCAGGGGATGAACCAGCACTAGAGGAGAGAGGCAGGGCAGGTGAGAGGGAGGTGTTAGAAGAGGGGACGAGGAGGGGTAGCTCACATGATCAGAGTGGGGTTACTGGAGGATTGGGCACAGGAGGGAGAGAAGGGCTGGCGGAGGGGGGCAGCTCTCAGGAAGGCTGAGGGCAGTGAGAAGGGCAGGAGACAGGACAGAGGAGAGTGAGAGGTTGGGGGGAAGCATGCACCAGGGGAGCTGATGGAGCAAGGGGAGGAGACATGGCAGCAGAGGGAAAAGGTAGACATTTATAAGATATTTATTAATAACTTGGTGATATTTATTAAGAACATATTAACAATTACTGTTCTTATTCTTATTAGGAATTTATGCAATTAAAAAAAACACTTTTTTGGGAGATGGGGGGGTGAGTCCCTTTTTTGTCTGGCGAGTAGGGTTTTCTATAATTTGTCGAGCCCTGTCAATGACCAATCAACCGCCTCTCAATTATTGAGCAAGTCAGTGATATGCAGAACCACAACATGGCCAACTCTGGCAACATTGGGGCTATGTCTACACTCGCGGCTTCTTGCGCAAGAAAACGTCCACATTGCCATGTGCGAGCTGTGCTTTTTTGTAAGAGCGCTTGTGGCAGTGTGGACATTCTCTTGCGCAAGAAAGCTCTGATGGCCATTTTAGCCATAGGGCTTTCTTGCACAAGAAACCCCTGCCGATAGTCCACACTGCCCTCTTGTGCAAGAGCTCCTGCGCAAGAGAGCTTACACCTGTTAAAAAAGAGCGTAGCTCTTGCGCAAGAAGCCCTCTCTTACCACACCATCCTGTAAATTTCCTTGCGCAAGAGCAGGCAGGCAGTGTGGACACTGCAGCTTTTTGTACAAGAATGGCAGTACTTGCGCAAGAACCCACAAGTGTAGACATAGCCTCTGTTTTAGTTCAGTGTTTCTCAATTAGTGGTACAAGTATTCTTAGGGATACTAGAGAAGTCTGGGGGGGGGGGGGTAAGTCAACAACTGAAATTTGGAGAAAACTGAATTTTTGTTTTAAGTTTTACAGCACTTTATTATTTTTGTTATTTTTACACCCAAAAATTTCATCCCCTGCCCCGCTACGATTAAGTTGTTTAAACAAATGTGTGGCAATGGTAAAAAAAAAACTGTATGTTGGAAAACTGTGGGTACTGGGGGGTACTTAGAATTTATTTTAAAAAGGTACTTTATATAAAAAGGTTGAGAAACACTGCTTTAGTTACAACCGCTCCCCCGGAGCCGCGTTGTTACAGGAAAATCTCCGCTTGCATTTAAAGAGACAGGGTTCGGTTCGCATGGCTGCGGGGGAAAAACAAGACCCCGGCGGCCGAAAGCCGCGGAGATCAGGCGGCAGCAGAGGAACACCCACCCTGCTGGCGGTACATTGTAAGCTGACTGCGTGAGGTGGTGGGCTTGAGGGGACGCGGTGAACGCTGGGGGCGGCCTCAGCGGAGCCACCACGGGCAGGGCGAGCAAGGGCAACCTGAGCCGATAGGGCAGCCGCTCCGGCTGCCATAGATTTGGCGACGCTTATACCGGGGCCGCATCCCGGGCACAGCTCGGCGTCTCCCTCCCTCGCCCTACGATGAGCTCCCGGGTGGAAGCCCTGGCTCGAGCGCGGGCCGGAGCCCTGCTACCGCACGGAGCGCGGGAGCTCACAAGGCCGCGGTGGCAGGGCGGGACGGCGCGACCCAGGCACTCTCCGGTTGGCGGGGCACATAACGCCGCGCGGGAGGGGCCGGGAGAAGAGGAGGAGGAAACGCGGTGTCCCCCAGCGCCTGCACTTCGCGGCTCCCAGCACTTACCGGGATGCAGACCCAGCCTCGTCCTCTTCGCCTCAGCGTCCCACGTACCGGAAGCCCCCCGGTCGGAAGCGAACAGGGCAGGGTCTACATCCGGGTGCCCCAGATGGGAGGGGCAGCCTGTGAGCGCGGCGCTTCCGTCCGCCAGTCGTTTATGTCGCACGCCGGGCGGCCGGCTGGGGTCACGAGCGCCAAGTTCCCTGCGGCGCACCGTGCGTCTGCGCCTGGCGGGGTATGCAAATAAGCATGTCGGGCTTGTCTCGTGCTCTTCCTAGACGTGCCCGCAGGTGGATTAGTGCGAGCCAGCACCCCACATAACTGCCTTCCGGCGGGCCCACTGCTTAGGCATCGTCTTCTGCCTCTGGCTACGCAGGTGGATGGGGGAGTGGTGTTTTTATCATTGAAATTGGCTTTCACTGACACCAAATAACCAACAAGAAGTCCTGTGGCATTTATAGATTAACAGATTTATTGGAGCACAAGCTTTCATGGGCAAAGACCCACTTCATCAGATGCATGTAGTGACACCAATAAAATCTCTTCTCTGGGAACCTCGTTCTCAGGTAAATCAACCCTCACCTTTCTGGTGTGCCTGCAGAGCGCCTGTGCCTGCTACCTTCCCCCATCTGCCCATAGATTAATGCTTGGAAAGTGCACTGGGCAGCGGGATGTCTCTCCTCTACCTTATATCCATTTCAGCCCTTTTCCCACTCAGTGTTTATCATACACACTTGTTTCTCACAATGGCCTGAGAAATAATACTGCTTGTCCCAAGTCTGAATTTCCTGATTAATTTAGATAGGACAGGTTAAATAACATACTTAAGGACTACATCTACAATGCAGGCTTTTTGCGCAAA
The DNA here is from genome assembly GCF_049634645.1 of Pelodiscus sinensis. Taxonomy (NCBI): domain Eukaryota; kingdom Metazoa; phylum Chordata; order Testudines; family Trionychidae; genus Pelodiscus; species Pelodiscus sinensis. Next base: position 146,173,017 of record NC_134713.1, on the reverse strand, counting down.
AACGTGCAGAGCTTCTACGCTGCATGTGCATTCTTGCGCAAGTAAATTTACAGTATAGTGTCAGCAAAGAGAGCTTCTTGTGCAATTCCTCTCCCCACGAGGAATAAGCACTCTTGCACAAGAAGGCAGTGTGGATGGGCAACAGGGGTTTCCTGCGCAATAAACCCCTATGGCTAAAATGACCATTCGAGTTTTCTTGTGAAGAGAGCATCTACACTGCCATGGACATTTTTGTGCAAAAGCACATCTCTTGCACAAAAGCATATGACAGTGTGGATGTGCTCTTGTGCAAGACCTTTTGCGCAAGAATTCTTGCACAAAACCATTCTTGTGCAAGAAGCCTGCAGTGTAGACATAGCCAAGAAGTATCTGCCGATTGCAAATGTGACTGCAGATACAAGCTGCCCCATCCCCTCAGCACAAAGCTAGTTTTCAGTGATAACATGCTTACAGCTTACCTGGCTGTCTAAAGACCTTTAAAATAAAATGCCCTTAAAATAATACAAAGGACATTTCAATTCACATTTCACTTTGGAGATTTTTAAAAAGCATCTGGTAGGTCAGTGGTCTCCAACCTTTTTACACCCAAGATCACTTTTTAAGTCTCAGAACAGGTGAAGATCTACTGCCCCGCCCCTTCCTTGAAGCTCCGCCTACATTTCATGAGGAAATCTAATGTAAATGTACTGCACAGGTGCGCAGTTCAGAGAGGGCTCAAGAGCTACTCTTAGTGCCCCTGAGATCTACTGGTAGATTGCGATCTACTGGTTGGTGACCACGGTGGTAGGTTATTCCCAGTGGGTATGTCTACACTAGAAAGTTAGTTCGAACTAACGGATGTTAGTTCGAACTAACTTTCCTAGGCGCTACACTAGCGCTCCATTAGTTCGAACTTAATTCGAACTAACGGAGCGCTTAGTTCGAACTAGGTAAACCTCATTTTACGAGGACTAACGCCTAGTTCGAACTAGCTAGTTCGAACTAAGGGCTGTGTAGCCCTTTAGTTCGAACTAGTGGGAGGCTAAGGCTTCCCAGGTTTCCCTGGTGGCCACTCTGGCCAACACCAGGGAAACTCTATTGCCCCCCTCCCGGCCTCGGAGCCCTTAAAGGGCCACGGGCTGGCTACTCACTTTGTGCCAGTTGCAAGGCTGCAAGCACCCGTGCCTGCACAGCCTGCACCTGCCACAACATGAGCCAGCCATCCGAGGGCTCCCAGCCCTCCACTGCTCCCCAGGACCAGCCTGGCGGCTCCCGGGAGCCTGCCCGGGGGCGCAAAAGGCGGGCGCCCGCCTGGTCAAGTGCGGAGATCGTGGACCTCATCGAGGTTTGGGGGAAAGCCTCCAATGTCCACGATCTCCGCACTAGCCACCGGAACGCAGCCATCTACGGACGCATGGCTGCCAGTCTGGCCACCAGGGGCCACCAGCGCAGCCGGGAGCAGGTGCGCTGCAAAATAAAGGACTTGCGGCAGTCCTACTCCCAGGCCTGCCTGCCAGGGGCCGACCCGGAGGCCTGCCCCCACTTCCATGCCCTGGACCGCATCCTGGGGCCTCATGCCGTCCCTGCCCCCCGGGACGTGATTGACCCCGGGGCAGAGGGACCGCTCCTGGAGACAGAGGAGGAGGAAGAGGGCTCTGAGAGCCAGGAGCCTGCCGCCAGCCTGCCCAGGACCCGGGACCCCCGAGGCACGCCACAGAGCCGCTCGCCTGCATCGTCAGAGGCCGGGGAGGCGTCCACCTGTGAGTACCCTCGTGTTCCCCTTATGTGTACGGGGGGCTGGGGCGAGAGGGAGCCCCGGGACCGTGCGCCTGGGCCTTGCCCACCACGGAGCAGCAGCTGGGGATCCTGCAGGGGCCCTGGCCTTGCAGAGGGGAGCTGGGTTTCACACACCTGGGCCCCTGGGGAAATTGACCGCTGGTCTTCTTGCACCACAGCTGCAGCACCTGGGCCTGCAGGGCGCACCACACCGCCTGCAGCAGCTGCCCGCGCCCGGGCAAGCAGGACAGCCAGGAACCAGGAGGACTACCAGAGGCGGCATCTCCGGTTCCTGGACCGACAGCTCCGTCTCCAGGACCACTGGGTCCAGGAGGACCTCAGGCTGCGCCGGAGGAGTCTGGAGGCCCTGGAAGAGCAGGGCCGTGCCCTGCGAGGCCACCTCCAGAGCCTGCTGGACCGCTTTCCATTTCCTCCTCCCCCTGCTCCCCCTCTTGCTCCCCCTCTTGCTCCCCCTGCTCCTCCTGCTTCCGCTCCTGCTTCCTCCACACCCCCTGTCCCCCCTGCCCCCCCCTCCACAACCATTCCCCACCGATGCCCCCGGACCCGCAGTGTGGCGAGACGGGAGAGGCAGCTGGATTCCCACCCCTGAGCTTTCCTTTCCCTTCCTCCCTTCCCTCCCCTCCCCTTCCAGCTCCCTCGTCCCAGGTTTCCCCCTCCCTTCTCCCACCTTCAGTCCTCCCTCCCCTCACCCCAGTTCTGTGAAATAAACAGACGTTTTTGTTTGAAAAACAGGTGTCTTTATTTGACAGTAGGTAGGGAGGGGAAAGGGGAAGGGGGGGGTAGGGTGGAAGAAGGCCCCGGTGGGGCATGCAGGGAGAGGTCAGTCCTCCTCCTCCTCCACCTGGAAGCTCTCCCGCAGGGCTTCCCGGATCCGGATGGCCCCCCGCTGGGCTTCCCGGACGGCGGCGGTGCGGGGCTGACCGTAGTGTCCAGCCATGCGGTCAGCCTCAGCCATCCAGGCTGGCAGGAAAGCCTCCCCCTTCCGCTCACACAAACTGTGGAGCACACAACATGCCGCCACCACGGGAGGGATGTTGTGCTCGGCCAGGTCCAGACGGGTGAGGAGGCATCGAAAGCGGGCTTTCAGTCGCCCGAAGGCGCCCTCCACCACGATGCGGGCCCTGGTCAGCCTGGCATTGAAGGCCTGGTGGGAGGGATTGAGGTGCCCCATGTAGGGCTTCATCAGCCACGGCTGCAGTGGGTAGGCGGCATCCCCCACCAGGCAGACGGGCATGTCCACGTCCCCGACCCTGATGTGGCGGTCGGGGAAGAAGGTCCCGTCCTGCAGCCGCTGACACACAGAGGAGTTGCGGTACACCCGGGCGTCGTGTGCTTTGCCGGACCAGCCCACATTTATGTCCGTGAACTGTCCCCGGTGGTCACACACGGCCTGCAGGATGACGGAGAAGTACCCCTTGCGGTTCACGTAACGGGACGCCTGGTGTTCCGGGGCACGGATGGGGATGTGCGTCCCGTCGATGGCCCCCCCGCAGTTGGGGAAGCCGAGGGCGCCGAATCCCCGGATGACGGCGTCCGGGTCGGCGAGGCGGACCACCCTGCGGAGCAGCACCCGGTTGATGGCCTTGACCACCTGCGGAGAGAGACACAGCAAAGCGCCAATCAGTGGGGCGCCCGGGTGGCTGGGAGCGTGCGTGTCCTGGCAGTGCCCCGCACCCCACTCCCGGAAGCAACCCCCCTGGCGGCGTGTAGTACGGCCGGGACAGCCCGACCCCTCCGGTGCGGGGCGCTTTCGCCTCCTCCCGCCCCCCCTTTGTCCCTGGGGCGGCCCATCCCCTCCTCACAGCCCCCCTTCCCCCCGGCTCGGTGGCCGACGAGCGCCGTACCTGCATGAGCACCGCTCCGACGGTGGATCTCCCCATGCCGAACTGGTTCCCGACAGATCGGTAGCTGTCCGGCGTGGAGAGCTTCCATAGGGCGATGGCCACCCGCTTCTGGAGGGGGATGGCGGGCCTCATGCGAGTGTCCCTTCTGCACAGGGCAGGGGCGAGCCACTCGCAGAGCTCCAGGAAGGTGTCCCTCCTCATCCTAAAGTTCTGGGTCCACTGTCGGTCGTCCCAGCGCTCCAGGACGATGCGGTCCCACCAGTCGCTGCTGGTGTCCAGACGCCAGATGCGGCGGGGCACGCCAGTGCCAGGGCGCCGCCGCGGCTCCTCCACGGCCCCCAGGGCGGCCAGGCGGAGAGGCAGGGGGCTGACGTTCCCCAGGAGGTGCCAGGCAGCCTCGAGCCATTGCTGGCAGGCTTGCAGCAGCAAGTCCAGAACGTGCACCAGAAGGTGCAGGGCGAGCCGTGGCTCCATGTTGCCACCTGCGGCGGCCCCCCCCGAAGGGAAGCACCGACACAGACGGGCACAGAGACCGACGCTTTGCTGTCCCTCGGCGAGGTTGACAAGCAAGCAGGAAAAGCTGAGAACCGGCTGTCCAGGGGGGTCCCTTTAAGCACGAGCCTCAGATAGCCTCAGACAGCAGCCACACAAAGCAACTGCTGACCTGATGCCCTGCCAGAACCGGTTTCAGCTGCCCTTAAATGCCCCCCTGCGTCCAATCAGTGTGGACGCGCTAGTTCGAACTAGCAAAACGCTAGTTCGAACTAATTTTTAGTTCTAGATGCGTTAGTTCGAACTAGCTTAGTTCGAATTAATTAATTCGAACTAAGTTAGTTCGAACTAGCGCTGTAGTGTAGACGTACCCAGTCTATCCAGACAGCTGACATCACTTTGAAAGCTCTATATTTGGCGCATACTAAGGGGAATGGAAGCTGTTTAGAATGGTGAGGGTATCCTCAATCTGGATGGGTTGTACTTGCTCTCGTAGACTATTTTAAATACTATCCATTTGCATTAAAATACAATTGCTTATTTTACAGGAAATTATATATAACTTCTCTAGGAAAAATGACTACGGATACCTTTAAGAACATAAGAACAGTCATACTGGGTCAGATCAAAGGTCCATCTCGCCCAGTATCCTGTCTTCCAACAAAGGCCAATGCCAGATGCACCAACTGGAGTGAACAGAACAGGTAATCAATCATCAAGTGATTCCTCTTGAAGGATAAAATTAATTTGTTGTCAGTATGACCTCTGTGTGACCTGGATGTTAAGTCTGGTCTTTGTAAAGAGGTATGTGCTTGAAAACAAGTATACAAAAGAAGGGGATAGGTGAAACTGGTTTGAACCTGTTGTAAGGCCTGCAAAGGGACTGTGAGGGGGCAAATAATGTTTGAAGGGAATTTGGTGCAAAGGGGAATGACCTGTATATGAATGCAATTGTAAGTGGTCCGTGAAAAAGGGGTAACTACCATGTAAGGTAGTACAAAAGACCTTGCCTTTTGTTTGGGCAGTTGCAGAAACTTTGCAGAAACTTTTTCCTGAGTATCCTGGAGATTTTTGCCCTGGAATGCATTCCTGAATAAAGCTGGTTGCTTAAGAAGGGTGTCTGGAATTGATTTGGTAGGGGTTTTGGGCCCTCATCTGAACCCTCAGATTAAATTCTCCGTCACTCTCCTGTCATCCATTCCCAACCCCTGACAAACAAAGCCTAGGAACACCATTCCTACCCCTTCTGCCTAAGTATTGATGGACCTACCCTCCATGAATGTATCCAATTCTTTTTTGAACCCTGTTAATGTCCTGGTCTTCACAACATCTTCTGGTAAGGAGTTCTTCAGGTTGACTCTGTGCTGTGTGAAGAAAAACTTCCTTTTGTTTGTTTTTAAACCTCCTACCTATTAATTTCATTTGGTAACCCCTAGTTCTTTTGGGAACAAGTACATAACTTTTCCTTATTCACTTTCTCCATAGCTGTCATGATTTTATAGACCTTTATCATATCCCCCTCCCTTTATCTCTTTTCTAAGCTGAAAAGTCCCAGTCTTTTAATCTCTTTCCATAGGGTACCCCTAATCATTTTTGTTCCTGGTTTCTGAACCTTTGCCAGTGCCAAGATTTTTTTTAGATGAAGTAACCACATCTGTATGCAATATTCAAGATGTGAGTGTACCATGACATAGCTTTATATGAGACAATAAGATACAGGCAGTCCCCGAGTTACGTGGATCCGACTTACGTCGGCTCCGCAGTTACAAACGGGGATTTCTCACCCCGGAGAACTAGAGCAGCGGGACGCCTGGTCCCGCCGCCCGCCTTCTCCGGGGCGAGAAAAGCTGCGGAGCCAGCAGACCAGGGAGACGGGAGCAAAGCGGCGGAGCACCAGGGGCCGGACCCGCGGCCGCTTCCAGATCAGCTGGAAGTGGCGCGGGTCCTGCCGGGTGCTCTGCCGCTCTGTTCAGCATCTCCCTGGTCTGCAGACCAGGGAGACGCTGAACAAAGCGGCGGAGCACCCGGGGCCGGACCCGCGCCGCTTCCAGCTGATCTGGAAGCGGTGCGGGTCCAGCCGGGTGCTCCGCCGCTCTGTTCAGCGTCTCCCTGGTCTGCAGACCAGGGAGACGCTGAGCAGAGCGGCGGAGGACCCGGGCCGGACCCGCAGCGCTTTCAGCTGATCTGGAAGCCGCGGGTCCGCCCGGGTCCTCCGTGGCTTTGCTCAGCGTCTCCCTGGTCTGCAGACCAGGGAGACGCTGAGCAAAGCCGCGGAGGACCCGGACCAGACCGCGGCGCTGATCTGGAAGTGCCACGGTTCGGCCCGGGTCCTCCGCAGCTTTGCTCCACGTCTCCCTGGTCTGCTGGGGGGGGGGGGACACACGCAGCTAGTGCCCCCCCAGCAGACCAGGGAGACGTGGAGCAAAGCCGGGGGCCTGTGGTAGAGCAGGTGGGGCACTGCCGGTTGGTCCCGCAGCACCGCTCCTTGGCGCTACTGGACCAACCCGGCAGCACCCCAGCTGCTCTGCCCCAGGCGTCCTGATTCAGCTGCTGATCAGTTTCAGCAGTGGCTGAATCAGGATGCCTGGGGCAGAGCAGCTGGGGTGCTGCTGGGTTGGTCCAGTAGCTTCGAGGAGCGGCCGCGCTACTGGACCAAGCCAGCAGCACCCGAGCTGCTCTGCCCCAGGCGTCCCAAAGTCAGCTGCTGCTGAAACTGACCAGCGGCTGACTACAGGAAGCCCGAGGCAGAGTTGCTCTGCCCTGGGCTTCCTGGAATCAGCTGCTGATCAGCTTCAGCAGCAGCTGACTTGGGGACGCCTGGTGTTCTTACCTTGAATCTGTATGTAAGTGGAACTGGTGTCCAGATTCAGCGGCTGTTGAAACTGATCAGTTTCAGCAGCGGCTGATGCCAGTTCCGACTTACATACAGATTCAACTTAAGAACAAACCTACCGTCCCTATCTTGTACGTAACCCCGGGGACTGCCTGTATTGTCTTATTTTCTATCCCTTTTTTAAAGTTTCCTAACAGTGCCTTTTTTAATGCCAGTGCACATTGAGTGGATGTTTTCAGAGAACTATCCACAATGACTACCAAGATCTCGCTCTTGAGTGGTTATAACTACATTAGTCCCCATCATTTTGTATGTGTAATTGGGATTTTTTTTCCAACGTGCATTACTTTTGGTTTATCACATTAAAATTTATTTGCCATTTTGTTGCCCAATCAGCTAGTTTTGTGAGATCCTTTTACAGCTTTTCACAGTCTGCTTTGCTCTTAACTATCTTGAACAGTTTAGTATTATCTGCAAATTTGGCCATCTCACTGTTTACCCTCTTCTTCAGGATGGACCTTTAGGTGACACTACTAGTTACTGCTCTCCATTCTGAAAACTGACTATTTATTCCTACCCTTTATTTCCTGTCTTTTAACCAGTTATCAGTCCATAAGAAGACCTTCCCTCTTATCCCATGACAACTTACGTTACTTAAGAGCCTTTGGTGAGGGACCTTGTCAAAGGCTTCCTGGAAATTTAAGTATAATGTATCCACTGGATGCCTCTTGTCCACAAGTTTGTTGACCCCCCCAAAGAATTCTAATAGATTAATAAGGCATGATTTTCCTTTACAGAATCCATGTTGACTTTTCCCCCAACAAATTATGTTCATCTATGTGTCTGACAATTCTATTTTTTACTATAGTTTCAACTAATTTGCCCAGTACGAATGTTAGACTTACCAGACTGTAATTGCCAGGATCACCTTTAGAGCCCTTTTTAAATATTGGTGTCATATTAGCTATCTTCCAGTAATTTTTGGAAGTGGGAAAATACTCTTAGGACTCTTTGGGATAATACATATCACATGGATTTCCTAGGAAATATTTAGTGAGAGGGGAATGCAAATGACTCGCCACTCATCTTTTGAATTTTTACCTTGTCACCATTGTCTGGGTGATATACATATGAGTGATATATGTATATTGAGTGTAGGGCACTGCATCCCCCTCTGCAGTCAGATGCAACTCTCGGCCAACAAGTAGAACAGGTTTATTTGTTGACAGTGACACAACTGTAGCACTGACTTGTTAACACAGGAACCAGGAGCAGTCAGTACAATCCAACTGGAGAGCCAGCACCCTGGACCCCCTTCCTTCATCCTCCCCCAGCCCCGAGTAATTCACACACTCAGCAACTGGCCCCAGCCCTCCAGGCAGCCCCACCCCCTCCTTTGTTCAGATTCCTGGGGAAGGTGGCACCTGGTTGCTCCCCCCCTCAATTCAGATTACTAGACAGCCTGAGTTATTGTTGTGAATGTGCTAAGATGAGGCAGCCTCCCTCAGTAAAAGTCACACCAAACATTCCCATCCCCCACCACACACTGGTGCAGTACCCAGGGAAACTGAGGCACACACAGCGTTACAACAGAACAATACAGGACAGTAGGAATCATACAACATAAAGCAAACAGAGTGAACACAATCCCCACTACGTCATACCTATTCACAATCTCTGGAAAGGCCCAAATTGGAAAAATAAGTGACTCAGCGTCATGAGGTTCTTGTTCTGAACAAAAATGTGTGATGAACTCAAAATCAGAGCCCCTTTTGGAGTTGGGGGGTCACCTCTGATTAGCTTATTAGCATCTGTATATATTATTTGGTATTTTCTCTAATGTTTTTGCCTTAAGAATGAAGTATGCCCGATTTGAAAGAGCTATGTGGTGACTTATATCAGAGGCAATTACACTGTCCACAGTCTCTGAAGAGAAGAGAAAAGCAGCCTGTTTGGACAGCCTATCTTCTTCAGATTAAATGATCTTGAGACTTGTCAGAATGGTGACAGATGCATGTCTCCAACCAACAGAAGAGATTGTTGGCGAGCTGGAAGTGACCTTGCTCAACCATAGAAGGCAACTAACACTGCAGTTGCCCTTAGCTGAGATACGTTCATCTCACATACCTTGAAGGTCTGCCTTAAAAAACAAACAAAACAAAACAAAAACCTCACCACATGGACAACACATATTGCTAGTTATAGAATTGAGGTTGATGGGGATTCTCTCCTACAGGAGAAAAAGGATAGACTTTGGTTTTTGCACTGGGGAAGGGGCCAACATCTTGCATCTCCAGTCTGGAAATGCAGACATGAACTTTACTGTTCTTCAGCCATACCAAAAGCTGACACAGTACAACAGTTACTTTGGTAACTCCATGCTCCGCTGTCACTTTGAAATGCCATGCGGAGCCCGAGGTCAGCTGGGGACTCTCCAGCTGACCCCAGGCTCCACGCGGCTCTGCTGTTCAAAGGGGCTGGGCCACTCAGCTGATCCTGGGCTCAGTTGTGCAGTGCTGCCACTTTGAAATGCCGAGGCAGCATTTCAAAGGGGCAGTGCCGCATAGCTGAGCCAGGGATCAGCTGTGCGGTGCTGCTCCTTTGAAGGCCACTTTGGCGTTTCAGAGGGGCAGTGCCGCATGGAGCTGACCCTGGGCTCCATGTGGTGCTACTCCTTAATGGGGCAGCATCATATGGAGCCTGGGGTCAGCTCTGTGCAGCGCTGCTTTGAAATGCTGCCACAGCATTTCAAAGCGGCAGCGCCGCACGCAGCCCCTGTATGGGGGTGAGGGGAAATCAGCAAGGGGGTGAAGGGAAATCAACTAGTCCTTAATATCTTTAGTCAAAATAGCTTATTTTGGCTTTTGGCGCTGTCTGCACAGCAGGAAGTCCAAGAAAGAGCACTCTTCCGCCAACTTCCCTTAATCCTCATAAAATGAGGGTTACAGGAGTTGGAGTAAGAAGTCTTCCAGCTTAACATTATGTTGAAATAACCTTGTCGTGTAGACATGGACTATGGGGTTTTTTTGGAATAACTTCAGTTATTCCAAAATAATACTGTGCGTAGACGTACCCTGGATGTCCTTAGGCATCTGGATTATCAGAAGTTAGGCCTGAATCACAGAGGATAGATTGCTTGATAATTACCTTGTTCTGTTCATTCTCTTCAAAGCAACTGGCATTGGCTGCTGTCAGAAGATAGGATGCTGGGCTAGATGGACCATTGGTCTGATCCAGTATGGCCATTCTTATGTTCAGTGATAACAGATACAGTCTTTTATATACAGAATTGCATGTTTGGCTAAGTATATTATGGGGTTGTAGTCTTCCCCTAAAGCATCTGTGTAAATTGCTCCAGGAGACCTGATGGATTGTTAATCTAATGTAATGTAGTGAATTATGAATTGGTATGTGCAGCTGCTGAAGGATGTTAAGATATGAAATACTCTTAGATGTTTTTCATTTTCTTTGAAAAATAGCATAATTTCTTGGGTACAAAGCAAAATCTCTGGGATGCAAATATCTATCTAATATTCCATTCTCTTTGGAAAAACTGTTTAACTACTTCAGCCAGAATTTTCAATGCCACAGTCACTTTAGAAGGATAGTGAAGTTCAATTTATTTTGTACATATTTTACTGTTACAGGTATGACAATGGGATAGAAAAGTGGTAATATATTAATAAAGTTATCAAAAAAAGGCTAAAAACTGGTCAATAAATACATTAAAAACATACCACATGTTGCTGTAGAAATGTTGAATACTCATTAGTTTAAATATCTTACACATTTGCATTGAAAGATTTTTGGTGTTTTCCATGCAAGTTACAACTTGTCTTTTCACTAATATCTATGCTATGCAACATTCTTTCTTTACTAAGAATGGGATAATATTTAAACTCCACTTTATAAGAAGTAATAGCATCTCAAAAAACAAAATTCCAAGCCTCAATTGCTTTTATAACTAAGAAGTTGATTAAAATGAGGTCACCCTTATAATGTAATTTACTGAACACATTTTTATAAAAGAGGCAGTCTTTTAAAAGGAAGCTGTTACAGTAAACCCCAAATAGGTTGCTTGTGCTTCAGCATATATTACATTCCTGGCAAAAAGTAAATATAGTCAATACGGTTGCCAGATGGTTTCAGAAAAAATATCAAACAAACAAAAAAACAAGACAGGAAAAAGTTTGTTGAGGAACTCCCGCCTTCCCCCCCAAAAAAACCAAAACACCGTGGCCCCATTAAAAATTGTGTGGTGAGACTTTTTGGCCCTAACAGGCTGCTGGCCACACGCCAACTTGCCTCCCTGCGCTGGGCCAGACAGCTCCCCTATGGACGCTGGTAAGCACTAGGGTTGCCAGGCTGTCTCCGTATTGAGCTGGACTGCTCGAGATTTTCACCTCCTGGCTGGCAAAAATCAGAAAATACCAGACATTTTAGGTGTCCGGTATTTTCTGAATTTTTTTACTGGACAGGAGGTGAAAATACCGGACACCTGGTGTGAAAGTAGAAAGAATTATACTGTAAGAAAAAGATGAATTGTGCTGTAATAATTGAATAAGTTGAAGGAATTCTGTTTGTCTTTTGAAGAGGAAGAAGAAAAGTATGTTAATGTTGATTGTAGGTATGCAGATCAAGGTGCTAGCCAATTTGGGCCTAAGTTTAACAGGAAAAGAAACATTAGGTGTTAGACAGAAAGCAATTCCAGATAATCAGGGAGATATAGCCAGGAGATTGCTGTGTGCTTGATATTGAAATGAAGATACTTAACCACACTAATAATGTGAAGTTTTGCCACACCCTTTGATCTTGTTAACTTGGCCTTTTGACTGTATAAATCAAGGGGTTTGAACCTTGTATGGGGCTCACATTTTCTGGATGCATTTTAGCAGAGCTTTGCTGAAATAAACAGAGCGGTCTGCCAAATCTGTGAGTCCTGTCTGACTTTGACACTGGCAACCCTAATAGTCAACAATTTGAGAATGAGAGATAGCAATATTGATTGGGTGAAGGTTTAACATGCTTCAAAATCTATCCAAGACCACACTAAACATTAGTCAATATTACAAAACCATCACCTAATCTAACCCATTTGAAATAGAGTTCTAATAATACTTAGTTCTTTGCATGCTCAAAGCACTTCACAAACATTTTCTAATTGGTTCTAACACCCTGTGATGGAAGTATTATCCCATTTTACAGTTAGTGAAATGGAAGCACAGGGAGTTAAGTGACTTGCTCAAGTCCAGACCACGCCCTCCCCTCCTCCCATCCCTCTGAATTCTGTAATATTTTCTGTATTTTACTACTAACATTCTAAGAGTTTTCTGGTAACAGGTGGTATCACTCCCATCAGTCATTCATATAACATCTTTTTTAAAGTTACAACACAGATGTTACTGTAAAAATCAACACCAGATCCACTTTAATGTACCACTTGGTTAATGCACCAAGTTCTAGCATGCTGCATCTTTTTAATACAAGCCCATTCTTTTCAAAATAAAGTATTAAAGGTAAAGCTCAAATTCTCCTCATTAGCACAGGTGCAACAGCTATTAAACTCAGTAAGACTTGCACAGTACATCAGACAACAGAATTTGACCCATAACATCTATTTCTGGGAACATCTATAATCCCCACAGTAGCCCAATATATACTGGGCCTATAACACAGTAGTATTGACATTGAAATATACCACTAAGATGTGGAAAGGTAGCAGCATGTAAGGAGAACTGATGCTTCATTTTTTTCTAATTTTGACAATGTTCCTATCAGGACCATGTCCCATAATCCATCTGAGAACACTAGAAGTTAAATTTCTACCATTCTAGAGATTTCATCTATGAAGATGAAGGCAAAAATACTAGGTTTTATGGGAATTATCTAAAGCAGGGGTGTGGGACCTAAGGCCTGGGGGCTGGATAGAGTCCCCGGCTTGCCTGGATCTGGCCCCCAAGGCTTCAGGCTCCCTCCCAGCATTGGGAAGCCTGTGCTGGCACTCCAGCCCCTCCCTCCCTCAAGGCTCTGGTGTGTAAAGGGAATGTGGGGAGTGTCGTTCTCATTTGTTGTTTGTTTGGTTTTTATTCTGACTTGTGCATGGCCCCGGACTGATTTTTCTGTGGGTCAGCAGCCCCCGACTCAAAAAAGGTTCCTCACCCTGACTTAAAGCTACAGCATTCAGTCCATATTAAGATTTGACATTAAATGTCAGGGCACGTTAGTGATTTTACCCATGTCCTTTTCTGCATTTTCTACCTTGTTCCCTGCAGTCCTTGCTCCATGTCTTCTCCCCACAGGCATACTTCAAATCTTTCCTGATGTCTTGCTGCCTTTTCAGATGTCTCTTAGGCATGGACAGTTTTTTATGGGGGGCACTCCAAGATTTTGGCAAGTGGCAAGGGCTGCACTTTCCTATGGAGGGGGTGCAAGGCCTGTAACAGAGGTTAGGTACAGAGGGGAGCTTAGGGTAAAGAGCTGGAGTGCAGAAGATGTGAGGTCTGACAGGGTGTAGGGATACAGGAGAAAATTCTGACCTAGGGGAGGCATGTAGGAGGGGGTGCAGAGTCTGTGAAGGAGTTGTGACCTAGGAGGGAGGGTGCAGAAGGTTTGGATGTTGACCTGGGGCAAGAGGAGGTGGTGAGGTGGGGCAGGGATTTAGGGAGAGGGAGGGAGGGACTGGAGTGCCAGAGGCAGGCTGTGGCTAGGAGGCACGTATCTAAGTGGTTCCCAGCCAGCAGCCCTGAAGGACTCTGAGGCAGGCTCCCTATCTGCTGCGGCCCTAGACTGTTCAAAATGTCTGGCTGCTCCCTCAGGCTCTCTGAGTGCTGGGGTGGGGGAGAGAGGGGAGTCTTTGCACTTTGTTCTCTGCCCCCAGCAAAATCTGTCAGCTCACATTGGCTGGTTTCCACAAAGCCTGTACCTCCCCTTAGTGCCTAGAGCACAAAGCCACAGGGAGCAGCCACATGCTTAAAGTAGCATGGACTGTTCTTAACAGCTGGCTACTCTGTGCCTGAGAGTCCAGGGGGAGCCTGTGGACCAGACAGGGTGACCTGCAGGCTTGATCCAGTGGCTTGGCAGGCTGAATCTTCCCCACCTCTGCCACGTGTTCACTACTGGGAAGATTGATGCGCAGGTTGATTTTCCAGAGTTTGATTTAGCGGGTCTAGTAAACTGAACACTGAGGGCGCCCCCATCAACTCCTCAATTCGTAAGGAGTAAGGGAAGTCGATGAGAGCATTTGCTCCAATTGACCTCCTGCTGTGGAGACTGTGCTGAAGGTCAAATTAAGGCATGTTGACTCCATTAACATAGTTCGAGTTACATATCTTAATTTGACCTTCAATGTAAATATAGACAAGGCTGAAATTTGTTCCCACTGTTGGGCTGTAGGAGCAGCTAATTAAATATACATATCTAACTACCTGATTTGCAAGTGAAGATAGAGCTATCTAAATTATATTATTTGTGCAAAAATGATTATGGATGCACAATTAGAGCCCTAATAAAAGTGTCCATAAAGGTTTTGAAAGGCACACGCACCTTTCTCCATTCCCTCCTTGATAGGTGTTCCTATAATCCTCAGTACCTGAACTTGGTTGTTTACATAGCCAGTGTCTCCCCAAAAACCATATCCATGCACAAATTCGCCTGCAATGGAGAGGGAACTCAGAGCAAAATTCCCAGTTCTCCCACTTCATCTGAGCTGCAATGCAGAGTCTCAAAAAATGAGGATTAAATTTCTAACATGCAGAATACCCACAGTTGGGGCTGGATTTTCATGAGAATCTAGGTTCGTCGGGGGACGGTGACCAAAACCCTGAGGGGAGTGGGAAAGTCAGATACCGGGAAGAAATGCATAGAGCAAGGAGCGAGCAAGGAGGACCCCAGTTTCGAATGGAGAAGATAGTGCAATCAACTGGTTACCTGAAGTGTTTGTACACTAATGCGAGAAGCCTGGGCAACAAGCAGGAAGAGCTGGAGGCCCTGGCCCAGGCCAAGAAATATGATTTAATTGGGATAACAGAGACTTGGTGGGATGACTCGCATGACTGGAGCGCTGTCATGGAAGGGTATAGATTGTTCAGGAAGAATAGGCAGGGGAGAAAAGGAGGAGGAGTTGCACTATATGTAAGAGAGCACTATGATTGCTCTGAACTCCAGTATAAAGAGGGAGAAAAACTTGTTGAAAGTCTATGGGTCAGGTTTAAAGGAGCAAACAGCAGTGATGTTGTGGTTGGTGTCTGCTACAGGCCACCGAACCAGGTGGATGAGGTAGATGAGGCTTTCTTCGAACAACTGAGCGAAGCTTCCAGATCGCAGGCCCTGGTTCTCATGGGGGACTTTAATCACCCTGACATCTGTTGGGAAACCAATACAGCAGTACACAGGCAATCCAGGAAGTTTTTGGAGAATGTTGGGGATAACTTCTTGGTACAAGTGCTGAAGGATCCGACCAGGGGCCGTGCGCAGCTTGACCTTCTCCTCACAAACAGGGAGGAACTAATAGGGGACGTAGAGGTGGGTGACAACCTGGGAAGCAGTGATCATGAGTTGGTAGATTTCAGGATCCTGACCAAAGGAAGGAAAGAGAGTAGTAAAATACACACCTTGGACTTCAAAAAAGCAGATTTTGACTCCCTCAGAGATCTGATGGAAAGAATCCCCTGGGATGTTAACATGAAGGGGAAAGGAGTCCAGGACAGCTGGCAGTATTTTAAAGAAGCCTTATTGAAGGCACAGAAAGAAACCATCCCGACACGTAGCAAGAGAGGCAAACATGGTAGGAGACCGGATTGGCTTACAGGGGAAATCCTTGGTGTACTTAAGCACAAAAAGGAAGCTTACAGAAAGTGGAAACTTGGACAAATGACTAGGGAGGAGCTTAAATGTATAGTTCGAGAATGCCGGGGGGTTATCAGGAAGGCGAAAGCGCAAATGGAGTTGCGACTGGCTAAGGATGTGAAGGATAACAAGAAAGGTTTCTACAGGCATGTCAACAAAAAGAAGGTGATCAGAGAGGGTGTGCAGTCCCTAATGGATGAAGGAGGTAACCTAGTGACAGAGGATGTAGGGAAAGCTGAAGTACTCAATGCTTTCTTTGCCTCTGTATTCACGGACAAGGTCGGCTCCTGGACTTCTGTGCTAAGCGACGCAAGATGGGAAGAAGATGGACAGCCCTTGGTGGGTAAAGAACAGGTTAGGAACTATTTAGAAAAACTAAACGTACACAAATCCATGGGTCCAGACTTAATGCACCCAAGGGTACTGAAGGAGTTGGCAAATGTCATTGAGGAGCCTTTGGCCATTATCTTTGAAAAGTCGTGGAGATCGGGCGAAATCCCGGATGATTGGAAAAGGGCAAATGTAGTGCCCATCTTTAAAAAAGGGAAGAAGGACGATCCAGGGAACTATAGGCCGGTCAGTCTTACCTCGGTTCCTGGAAAAATCATGGAAGGGATCCTAAAGGAATCCATTTTGAGACACTTGAATGAGAGGAAAGTGATCAGGAATAGTCAGCATGGATTCACAAAGAGCAAGTCGTGCTTGACCAATCTGATTGGCTTCTATGATGAGGTAACTGGCTCAGTGGACATGGGAAAGTCAGTGGATGTTGTGTACCTTGACTTTAGCAAGGCTTTTGATACGGTCTCCCACGATATTCTTGCCAGCAAGTTAAGGGAATGCGGATTGGATAAATGGACGGTAAGATGGATAGAAAGATGGCTAGAAGGCCGGGCCCAGCGGGTAGTGATCAACGGTTCGATGTCAGGATGGCGGTCGGTTTCTAGTGGAGTGCCCCAAGGTTCTGTTCTAGGACCGGTTTTGTTCAATATCTTTATTAATGACCTGGATGAGGGGATAGATTGCACCCTCAGCAAGTTTGCAGATGACACTAAGCTAGGGGGAGAGGTAGATACGCTTAAGGGCAGAGATAGGGTCCAGAGTGACTTAGACAAATTGGAGGATTGGGCCACTAGAAATCTCATGAGATTCAACAAAGACAAGTGTAGAGTCCTGCACTTGGGACGGAAGAATCCCAAGCATAGTTACAGGCTGGGGACCAACCAGTTAAGTAGTAGTTCTGCAGAAAAGGACCTGGGGGTTACAGTGGATGAGAAGCTAGATATGAGTCAACAGTGTGCCCTTGTAGCCAAGAAGGCTAATGGCATATTAGGATGCATTAAGAGGAGCATTGCCAGCAGATCCAGAGATGTCATTATCCCCCTTTATTCGGCTTTGGTGAGGCCACATCTGGAGTACTGTGTCCAGTTCTGGGCCCCCCACTACAAAAAGGATGCGGACGCATTGGAGAGGGTCCAGCGGAGGGCAACCAAAATGATTAGGGGTCTGGAGCATATGACCTACGAGGAGAGGCTGAGGGACTTGGGTCTGTTTAGTCTGCAGAAGCGAAGAGTGAGGGGGGACTTGATAGCAGCCTTCAACTTCCTGAAGGGAGGTTCCAAAGAGGATGGAGAGAGGCTGTTCTCAGTAGTGACAGATGGCAGAACAAGGAGCAATGGTCTCAAGTTGTGGTGGGAGAGGTCCAGATTGGATATTAGGAAAAACTATTTTACTAGGAGGGTAGTGAAGCATTGGAATGGGTTACCTAGGGAAGTAGTGGAGTCTCCATCCCTAGAGGTGTTTAAGTCTCGGCTTGACAAAGCCCTGGCCGGGTTGATTTAGATGGGATTGGTCCTGCCTAGAGCGGAGGGCTGGACTTGACGACCTTCTGAGGTCTCTTCCAGTTCTGATTCTATAAGGGGATGGTTGGATGAAATAACATGATCTTGGTAACTAATTGACCATTCATTTCCAGTTGGAAATAGGTCAATGGAGGGATGATAGGAGTTGCTATAGGGAACTTTCTGGGTGTCTGGCTGGTGAGTCTTGCCCACATGCTCAGGGTTTAGCTGATCGCCATATTTGGGGTCAGGAAGGAATTTTCCTCCAGGGTAGATTGGCAGAGGCCCTGGAGGTTTTTCGCCTTCCTCTGTAGCATTGGGCATAGATCACAGCTGAAGGACTCTCTGCATGTTGGGGCCTTCAAAGTATTGGAAGGCTTCAATATCTGAGACATAGGTGAGAGGATTATTCTAAGAGGGGTGGGCGAGATTCTGTGGCCTGCACTGTGCAGGGGGTCAGACTAGATGATCATAATGGTCCCTTCTGACCTTAAAGTCTATGAGTCTATGAGTCTATGAGAACTCAGCTTCCAGTTAGGCCCACAGATTGTGAGCTCTTTGGGGCTTTATGTTCTGTGTTTGTACAGCACTTAGTGCAGCTGGGGTCCTGCTCCATGACTCTGTAGCAGTACACATACTAATAAATAAGGGTATGTCTACACTACCCCGCTAGTTCGAACTAGTGGGGGTAATGTAGTCATCCGCAGTTGCAAATGAAGCCCGGGATTTGAATTTCCCAGGCTTCATTTGCATGAAGCCGGCCGGCGCCATTTTTAAATGCCGGCTAGTTCGAACCCCGTGCCGCACGGCTACATGCGGCACGGAGTAGCTAGTTCGGATTAGGCTTCTACTCGAGGAGTACAGCTAGTTCGGATTAGAAGCCTAATCCGAACTAGCTACTCCATGCCGTGTGTAGCCGCGCGGCACGGGGTTCGAACTAGCCGGCATTTAAAAATGGCGCCAGCCAGCTTCATGCAAATGAAGCCCGGGAAATTCAAATCCCAGGCTTTATTTGCAACTGCGGATGACTACATTACCCCCGCTAGTTCGAACTAGCGGGGTAGTGCAGACATACGCTAAGTGGTCAGATTTCCAAAAGTGGACAGCACATCACAATTCCTTTTGAGAGCTGCAACACATGGAGTACTTCTGGAAAGCTCAATCTTAATTTAAAGCAATGTTTACCCATATGTGTCCTCTTTTCTTTGTCTTTGGGGAATGCTGTATGTTATTGGTAACCCTTTAAGTGCAGTTTTCCAAAGTTCTGAGCCACTGCAGGGCTGTTAAGCCAGAGGAAAAAAATCCTCCACAAACAGCAGAGGAGTAAAAATTTCAGCGCTTCTGCCCCTTCATTTCAGCAGTGAACTCAAATAGTCTGCTAATCTTGCTGAGAACTGCAGTGACTACCACATTTTGGGAGGCAATAAGCACTAGCAGCTCCCATTGACTTCTAATGGGGACTGGAGATGCTCATCACAAATCAGGATCTGGCCCAACACACTGAGCAGGAACAGAAGGGACACTAATGACATTGCTGGGAGTCGTGGGTGCTCCGCATAACTAAGAAAGCAGGCCAGAACTGTAAGACATCTTCATCCAAATTTTCCAAAAAATAGGGAGTTCTGAAATCCCTGGATAGATTTTCATTACCTGGCTTAGCTTTTCTCCCTTGGTTTGAAAAAGTAAAGTGCTGCTTGGATCAGGATTTATCCCTTCATATTCTGGCAGTGTTTACATGATTTCCTTTCAAACCCATGAGAAATGCACCTAGACACCACTATAATGGGAAGTCCTATTGATGTTTGTTATAGTGTTTGGAACCCACAAACTTGCCTGGGCTCCAAAGGGCCTACTGTAGTTTCATTTTAAAATGCCAATTTGGAGATGTGAGCCAAGCATTCACTCCCAAGTATATTGACTGGAGTCAAAATACTAGTTTAAATACACTGATCTGGTTCACACCATCAAACTGGACTTTTACAGGTCCCCTAAATACAGTATCAAAAAAAATAAAATAAATAAAAAAGAAAGGCTGGTGCTTTGGCAATTCAGTAGCTATTATGCAGTCAAAATATACAAAAACCTCAATAGTTGGACTAGTGCCAATTCACTGTTATGTGAAATTGGCCAATAGTCACCAAGATAAAGCTTTATTTATAATTTAAAACAGTCGTGTCTTCAAGGTACTTCATAATTCCTCCAGGTCAGTTAAATCCACAACAACTTTCAAGAACAGTGTGTCATCTTTGACATACGTGTTCTTTGCACTCTCCAGCACAGCATGTGCCACAAACTTTGGGCACCCAGAGGCAATATTCATTTCTCCATCTGGTCTTTGGAAACTGCTGCTGTGAGGGTCAGCTTTAAAGACTTCAACAATGTGATTTTTTTTCCCGCTTTGATCCAGAAGCATAAGTGTAACTTTTTGCTTGAAAGGCCATGGTAGCAATGAGTCAAATTCCCCTTTCATCACTACAAAGTATAGGGAAACATGCGTCCCTTTTCCTGAACCATCCCCATTCAGATATGCTCTGGCACATAACCTGTACCCACAGCGGCTGGTATAAAAAGGATGACTGAATATAGAGACAGTGCGGCCTTCCATAGCTTCTTTTTTCTTCATCTTGTAGTCCATGATTTTCCAGATGAGTTTTCCATTGTAACATGTGCTCTCCAAAAGCTTAAACCTCTCTTCATTTTTATTGAGTTGTGCTTTGTGAATACTGATGTGGACGTCATGTTTGTTTGACTGGTCTTCCAAGACACCTAGGTAAGAAAGATACACCAAACATCCAATTAAGGAAAACTGACATTGAAACAAAGTGAATTACAGACCAAGGGACAACAACAAACTAAGCCGTTAGAGCCCAGAGATTAGAAATAACTGGGGAAATACAGGAACTACACAATGACAATTAACTTTGTAGCATTAGCCATTTCAATGTGTTTGTTGTAGTGTTTCCTATAACATTTTCTATCCTTGGGTGGGCTGAATTTTCAACACCAATATTGAGGGATGTGCACTACCAATACAAACAAAACCACACACACATACACAGTGTATATCTATATCTTAAATAGGGATGTTAAATTCGAGCAATTGACTAATCAAATAGTTGATGCAATTTGCATCAACTATTCAGTTAGTCGATAGGGCACCTCCACCTTTGAAGTGTAGCAACAGCACTAGGGCAGTCCCCCACTGGCCCCGTGTTCCCCACGGCATTTCAGAGAGGCAGCACCACGTGGAGCCTGGGATCAGCTGGGAACTTCCTCGCTGACCCTGGGCTCCATGAGGCACTGCTGCTTTGAAATGCTGCGTGCAGCCTGGGGACACCCCAGCTGGCCCTGGGCTGCAGTGGTGTTTTAAAGCGGCAGCACTGTGTGGAACCCAGGGTCTGGCCCCAGGCTCCATGCAGCACTGCTGTTTTGAAGTACCCTCTTTTCTCCTCCGCCCCCCTCCGTCTTGCTGCCTCTTTCTGATAGAGGCAGGAAGGGGGAGGGGGGAGGAAGCGACTAGTTGACTCAACTATCTGAAAAGCATTGTGTAGCGGATAGATGACTAGTCGTTCACATCCCTAATCTTAAACCAGGGGCCGAAAACTTATGGCTCCTGAGCCAAATATGGCTCTTTTGCAGCTTGAGTTTAGCCTTCCTCGGTCCCCCTGCAGCAGGGAGCCCATGCTGGTGCTCCAGACTCATGACGCCCTGCAAGATTGGCGCACCAGAGCTGGCTTCCTGTGGGGGCGGGGAGAAAACCCCTGAGCCTCCCCACTGGATCTGACTAATGGAGAAGAAGCTGGAGCTAGAAGCGGCTGCGCGTGCTGCCAGTTCCTTTCCCCCTCCCCTGGCTGAGGGACAGCATCGCAGGGATATGCTTTCTAGAGACTTTCCCCACTGCTCCCATTAGCTAGATTCTGGCCAATGGGAACAGTGGGAGTCTGAGCCTGAAACATGGTGCTGGCAGCAGCGGGAAAGCAATAAATGGCCCTCCACCCCCTCCAAGCCAAGACTCCACACCCCCAGTCCCCTCATTCATACCCCCCAAGCCAAGACCATGGACTCCCCAGCCTTCTCACCACCCTGCCGAGAACCTGCACCCCTAGCTCGCTCACTCACTGCCCTGATGAGACCCTGCATCCCCAGCCCCCTCACTCATAGACTTATAGACTCATAGACTTTAAGGTCAGAAGGGACCATTATGATCATCTAGTCTGACCCGCTGCACAGCGCAGGCCACAGAATCTCACCCACCCCTCCTAGAATAATCCCCTCACCTATATCTCAGATATTGAAGCCTTCAAATACTTTGAAGACCCCACTCATACCCCACAAGCCAAGAGCCTGCACCCCAGCCCCGTCCCCCTACTCCCCAAACTGAGACCCCATGTCCCCAGCCCCCTCACACACTCCCACTGTTGAGACCTTGCACCCCCAAACCCCTCATTCATACCACCCAAGCTGAGACTCCGCACCCCCAGCTCCCTCAAACACTCTCTCTATTGAGACCCTGCACCCTCAGCCCACTCCCTTTCTCCTAGCCAGATGCCCTACCCCCAGCCCACTCCTGCACTCTCCTTCCTGGCCAGCACTCCACCCCTAGCCTGCTCCTGCAGCCTCTCTTGTTCCCCTCCCCCTGGCCAGATACCCTGCTCCCAGCCAGCTCCTACACCTTACCTCCTCACACCTTCACCCCTTCCTACAGCCCGCCACCCACCCATATCCTGCACACCCATCCCTATCCCAGTCACTAGCAGCCGTCCCGCACTCTAAACACCTCATTTTTGGTCCCACTCCAGAGCCTAGGGGGTCCCATAAAATCCACTAACCCTGGAACTGCAGAAGAGCAAATCTGGCTGGAGGCCTTGAACCTTAGTTCTCCCTGCCCGCCCCACCCCCACCATGGGGCTGTATCTGTTTCAGTTGGGGACCACATCAGTGAGGGTTTGGGGGTTTTGGAGGTTTATTTTATTTATTTATTTATTTATTTATGCTTCTCAGTCGCATAGCAACTGATTTTTCTGTGGGTGAGTGGCCCCCGACCCAAAAAAGGTTCCCCGCTCCACCATAAATAAAGACAGTGTTGAAACCTTTTAGGTTGAACATAATATTTTACTTTATTTAAAATGAAGCCTGGACAACAAGGCCTCAATTGGGGCCTGTGACGGACTGTCACTGGTCGGGGGGCGGGGCGATCGGAGCCCCCGTGGGCAGGAGGCTGACGCACGGGAGCGGGCTCCCCGGCGTTCCCCCAGCGCTAGCCGGAGGTGGCGGCGGGCAGGGGCACTTCCCCCGCGCCTGCACCGGCTGCGCCGTTACGGCTCCTTCCCTGCGTCCCCGGACGACGGGGGCGGGGGGAGCAAATCAGCTGGGCGGCTGGGCGCCGCGCGGCGACGTGCCCGGAAGGGGCGGGGCCCCAGGGAGCGGGCTCCCCGGCGTTCCCCCAGCGCTAGCCGGAGGTGGCGGCGGGCAGGGGCACTTCCCCCGCGCCTGCACCGGCTGCGCCGTTACGGCTCCTTCCCCGCGTCCCCGGACGACGGGGGCGGGGGGAGCAAATCAGCTGGGCGGCTGGGCGCCGCGCGGCGACGTGCCCGGAAGGGGCGGGGCCCCAGGGAGCGGCTAACGCGGCGGGCCAGCTCAAAAGAGCTGGCCGCCGACGGAGGAGGGGGGAGGCTCCTGGCAGGAGCGGAGGAGCAGACCCGGAAGAAGGACGGAGCCCGGGCGGCATACCCCACGGCTGCCGGCCCGGCGCTGGTCCCGAGGCCTTCGGGACAGCCACTGCCCATGGCGGTCGCTCAGCCCCTCGGCCGAAGGGGGGCGGACCCCACCTCATCACACCCAACGGGAGCGGGACGTCCGGAGGCGGAACGGCACCCCAGAGCGCTCCCCAGAGGCCTCATCCGGGAGCGAGACACCACAGGACACCGAACCAGGGTAGGTTCAAAGGCGGCGGGCACGATTGGCGAGAGCCGCCCGGAGGGAGGAAGGAGCCCGGGGCAGGGCGCTTTTGGCGACCTTGGGTGGATGAGTTGCGGAGGGATTAACTCCCTCCTCCACCGCGTCGGGGCATTAGAAAGCCCCGCCGCTTAGGGCCCCGGGCTGGGACCCGGAGAGAGGGTGGGATCGGGTCCCCCTCCCTCCACGAAGGGAACGGCCCACTACCCACGGCCTTAACGGAGGGACGATACAAGCCGCAACCCCGCGAGGGGAAACTCTGAACCGGGGGCCTGCTGCCCCGCCCCGC
The DNA here is from genome assembly GCF_049634645.1 of Pelodiscus sinensis. Lineage (NCBI taxonomy): Eukaryota > Metazoa > Chordata > Testudines > Trionychidae > Pelodiscus > Pelodiscus sinensis. Next base: position 146,149,143 of record NC_134713.1, on the reverse strand, counting down.
AGAGACGGGTAACTATTGATGGGTTTGCTGACCCCCCCTTCCTCCTGGGAGGGGGTGATCGCACCCATTGTCAGGGGTTCCCCATCGGGGCCCCGGGGGCTGAATAGGCACTAAGAGGGGGCACTAGGGTTCGCTGACCCCCCCTCTCGGACCAAGAGGGGGTGATCGCACCCCGAAACCCCCACAGGGCCCAGTCCACATCTGGCCACAGCGTCCTCTCCTGGAGCAGGCCCTCATCTGGCTATGGGAAGGGCTGGTGGCAGCCCCACTCCTGTTGCAACATGGGTGGGGGGGAGGCTGTTATCCTTCTAGCCCCTCGTTTAGCCACTGCTGCCCAGCCCTGGCCAGGTAAGGTAATCAAGAACCAGGGTCCCCCCACATACACTATTTCCCACTCACAGCATCCTGCCTGCCTCCTGCATCTCCCACACACCCCAACCCACTGCTCTGAGCCCCTCATACCCCAACCCTGATTCCTGCATCCCCATCAGCAGCAGAAGTCCCATTAAATAAAGTCTGTGAGTACATTTCATTTATGCTATTATTAAGCATGTCAATTATCATTATATTAAGCTGTATATTTTCAGACATGCAAATGGGCATTCTTATACTGGCTCTTTGTTGACCACTTGTTCCAAATTTTGATGTAGTTTGGCTCTTTGGTTGGAGCAATGCTTACAATATTTATTATAAAATCAAATAAAAAAGAAAATTAACACTATCCTTGGTGTATATGTATAATCATCCTAACAACTCGAACTAGTAAACACACCAAAATGCATATTATCCACGTATAGCTCAGCTTTAAGATTCTAAACAAATCTGAGTCAACTAGAAATAGTCATGCAATACAATATTTCCTGACACTGGAAACACTAAGGCTTATGCAGTTTCTCTGGGGAATGTTTAGGATCCATGCTATACATGAACAAGTGAAACAGAGACCTATAAAAACTGATGTAAGTTTTCCTGGTTTGACACTTTCACCTTGTGTGTGTCACTAGCTCAAAGAATAGAAGCCCCAGAAAAAATTAACACATGGATTCAGGGGTTTGTAGACACATGTTTCAAAGAGCTTGCAAAGAAGGTTTCATCATACTAAACAATTAGCATCATACCTAGTACTTGCTACTTCTGACTCATAAGAGGCAGAAGTCTCTACCACATAGCAAAGATCTGGCTTTAATGCAATACAAAACACCATGTATTAATTAGTAACACGAGATTTTAAAAAAATCATTAAAATTAGAGTTTCAGATATCTGCAAAACTCCAAAAAATATTGTTAAAAGAATCTTTTTCTTTCTTACCTTAAACGATTAACACCTATGTAAACTTTGTTTGAAATGTAATCAGGCAAATGTCCTGGCACACCTCCTTCCCCCCACCCCCCTCATGCAGCTTGCTTTCCCACCTGCCCTCCAAACCAGCCACACAGAGAGGACTGCAGCAAATAGGTCAAGACACCCCAAACCTCATTACACAATCTGCTCCCCCAGCCCAGCTCCAGGCTAAGATAAAATCCTGCTTCTCAAACTTGCAGGCATGAGCAGTCTAGCTGGGAGTCAGGACATAACACAAACTCTCCACCCTCCCCTATCCTACCTCAGGACACAAAGCACAAACTCCTCCCTGCCTCTACCTCACCCCAATGCCAGCACCCACTCACCCCCTCTTTTCCTCACCTACCCCATGCAGTCAACTTTCCCCCAATCCCCTTCCCAGTTCAAGAGGACTGAGGAAAGTGCTAGATTTCTGCCTCTGCCTCCTCTTCATGCACAGACTGAACTCCCCCAATGTTCTCCCCTCCAACTCCCTCCCAGCCAATTACTCCCTTCCTCTTCTTCTTCCTCTCCCCAAACTTCCCTACCCTATGACTCTCCCCCTAGTCACTTATTCCTTCCTTATCTCCCCTTCCTACCTGCTTCTGAGCTCCTCTGTCTGAAGCAGGCAGCTCCAGATCTGCTCAGACAGCCCCTCCCACCACCAGTCAGCTGAGCTCCTGGCCTGCGGTGGGAATTCTGAGCCTCTGCACAGGGCTCATTAAAGGGCTGTGGGTTGTGCAGCCATGCAGCTTACTTGGAACTTAGGTCTGCTGTCATTAACATACTTTTAGCCAATCTTAATTCCATCCTAAAAAAAACCCTTTGAAGACTGCAGACACACATGCATCCTAGAGATGCAGAATTTGGATTCCAACTTCCCTCAAGTTGGGGTGTATTTAGCTATATGAGCTTTTGGGTCTGATTTGTTGGATACACATATCTGTGTTCTAGTCACATATTCAGAAGGCTTTTTTGTAATTAAAACAATCATGTGTTCCAGATACTTTTCACAATTCCTGTAGGTCAGTTAAATCCCCATCTTTGAAGAATGGCATGTCATCTTTACTATGGGCCCAAATTCTGAGCTCACAGGTGAGAATGAGAAGTAATACTACAGGATTGAAAGGAGAACCAAGCTTCATGTGTCCTACAAGAGCAGAGCATTACAGGCTGCATCACAAAAGCAGCTTATATAGAACCCTGTTGTGCATTAATTTCCTGATCTTGACAACGAGGCAGTCCGCTAGAATTTAAGGGAAAAGCAGGATAACAGATGGCAGCACGAGTACTGATGAAGTTACCAAAAAGTGCAAGCTTCCTATAGCAAATTTACCCCGGGCTCTCAGACGAATATTTTTAATTTTGGAACCCTATAATAATTTCATTGTAGGATTATTACACTTTTTGGTAACTTCCAGTGCAGTTACAGACATTGTCACCCAAAACTATGAAGAACTATGGTCAGAAGAAGACGACTCAACAGAGGGCACAACTGAATGCAAAAGGTTTGCCTGTCATCCATCATGAATATCACGGAAATTTATCACAGGAACACCAACATAGTTTTGCTTAAACCTGATGTTCATCTTCAAGAGCAATATCAGGCAAACAAGTTGATGGGGAAGGTGATCCAAACTGATAAACAACATCACACCTTTAGGAACACCAGCTTTTACTCAAAAAATACAAAAGAAAAATCTGAGCATACCTAAACGCTGATCGTATGTCTCCATAAAGGCAATCTTCTGCTTTACATTGTCAATAGTCTCCAACAGTGGCCTCAGGTCAAATTTACTTTGCTGCTGATTTGCCATTTGTATTAGTTGCCTCACTTGTGTTTCCAGCCACACAGATTTATCAATATGACTGGCAAGAGTCTTCATGTTTAATGCAGGAGGAAGAGAATGAACATATACTAATAAAATTAATAATTTAATCTGACATTTAAAAAGTCTTTGTACAATACTAATATTGACATTATATACCACATTCAAGAATATCCTTGTTTGTCTTTGGAATCCTTCAAACGTTTCCTCATCATTAATTCTGCATTCATTCACTAAGAATCAATTTCTAATTCATTACCATTCACCAAAATTACCTTCATCTCAGCTGATTTGATTATTCAAACATATAGTAGCATAACTAAAATTGGAAACTAGATCTATTCAGCACTCCTTACTCGGGTCAAACTCCCATGGAATTCCCATATTATGATTAATAGTAAGAATGCACATACTATATTTAAAAAAACAATAGTGGCTTAAATCCATAGATGGAGCACAGTGCACTCCAGAGATCAATGCAAATTCATGCAATAAAATGGCTTTGAGATCCAGTGTATGCAATTGTCTTAGAATTAATTACAACTAACTGTATTCCAGGCCATAAAGAGCAATTTGTCAAAAAGATACAGTAAATGTCTTACCTGGGTGTTTACCATCAGATTGCTGTTTTTACTTAGAAGCTGTGCAAACTGTCTGAATTCCTTTTCACACTTTTTAACTGTGTCTGCGAGCTGTTGGATTTTAAACTCTTTGAATTCCAAACTCTTATATAGATCAGATATCTAAACAATGGAAAATGAACAGTGAAAACTCAAACCTATCCAAAGCATACAGGAAACAAATTAGAATTTACAGAAGGTATATAGGTACAAATGGAAGGGCTGGTTGATGTGACTGTATTAACAGGACTAGAGATGATAGCTGTTTTCCTGTTTCAAAAGGTTAACCCAAAGTTCCTGGATTTGGTAGTGGTGAGGATAGAAACCCTGTCTCTGTGTTTAAAAACCGAGTTCTTATTGCCTTAGCTGAAGAATCAGATTTTTTTTTTTTTGGTTTGGTTCAAATGCTGTAGGAAACTCAAGACCACCAAATGTTGACTAGCTACTAAAAGGGAGACAAGAGAGTCACCCTAGGATGAGTTAAAAATGCACTGCACTAAAATTATTGGTGCTTAGAGTGAGAGATGAGTTAGGGGGAATTACCAGCTCCAAAAATACTAAAGTAATGTGCTACATTGTAGAATCTAGAATCACTTATTGGTTTTGTTCATTTTTTAAAATACATGCAGTTGGTGGTGTGAATTCATTCTGCAGTTTCTATCTGCTTTGGTTCATGTAAGCTCCAAGTGCTGAGTACCAAACAATAGAATATCTTTTGGGGGTAAACAGCAGCAGATCACTATACATTCCAAAGTGTCTGTCTGCAACTTCCTCTGCACTGGTAGGAGAGGGACTGCAGATAGTGTGTGGTGGTGCCTGTAAATATGGTAAAGAAGGGAGAAGAGAGAACAGCAAAATAGAGACAATGGATTTCAGGAAGGCAGATTTTGATAAGCTCAGAGAGCTGATAGGTAAGGTCCCAAGGGCATCGAGACTGAGGGGAAAAACAACTGAGGAGAGTTGGCAGTTTTTCAAAGGGACGTTGTTAAGGGCCCAAAAGCAAGCTATTCTGATGTGGCAGACAGATAGAAAATATGGCAAAACACCACCTTGGCTTAACCACGAGATCTTGCATGATCTAAAAATAAAAAGAGAGTCATATAAAAAAATGGAAAGTGGGACAAATTACAAAGGATGAATATAGGCAAACAACACAGGAATGCAGGGGCAAGGTTAGAAAGGCAAAGGCACAGAATGAGCTCAAACTAGCTACGGGAATAAAGGGAAACAAGAAGACTTTTTATAAATACATTAGAAGCAAGAGGAAGACCAAGGAGAGGGTAGGCCCACTGGTCAGTGAGGAGGGAGAAACAGTAACCGGAAACTTGGAAATGGCAGAGATGCTCAATGACTTCTTTGTTTCAGTCTTCACCGAGAAGTCTGAAGGAATGCATAACATAGTGAATGCTAGTAGGAAGGGGGTAGTTTTAGAAGATAAAATAAAAAAAGAACAAGTTAAAAATCACCTAGAAAAGCTAGATGCCTGCAAGTCACCAGGGCCAGATGAAATGCATCCTAGAATACTCAAGGAGCGGATAGAAGAGGTATCTGAGCCTCTAGCTATCATCTTTGGAAAATCATGGGAGACAGGAGAGATTCCAGAGGACTGGAAAAGGGCAAATATAGTGGCCATCTATAAAAAGGGAAATAAGAACAACCCAGGAAACTACAGACCAGTTAGTTTAACTTATTTGCCAGGGAAGATAATGGAGCAAGCAATTAAGGAAATCATCTGTAAACACTTGGAAAGTGGCAAGGTGATAGGGAACAGCCAGCATGGATTTGTAAAGAACAAATCATGTCAAACCAATCTGATAGCTTTCTTTAATAGGATAACGAGTCTTGTGGATAAGGGAGAAGCGGTGGATGTGATATACCTAGACTTTAGTAAGGTGTTTGATACGGTCTCGCATGATAGTCTTATCAATAAACTAGGTAAATACAACTTAGATGGGGCAATGATAAAGTGGGTGCATAACTGGCTGGATAGCCGTACTCAGAGAGTAGTTATTAATGGTTCACAATCCTGCTGGAAAGGCCTAACAAGCGAGGTTCCGCAGGGGTCTGTTCTGGGACCGGTTCTGTTCAATATCTTCATCAACAATTTAGATGTTGGCATAGAAAGTACGCTTATTAAGTTTGCAGATGATACCAAGCTGGGAGGGGTTGTGACTAATCTGGAGGATAGGGTCATAATTCAAAATGACCTGGACAAATTGGAGAAATGGTCTGAGGTAAATAGGATGAAGTTCAATAAAGACAAATGCAAAGTGCTCCACTTAGGAAGGAACAATCAGTTTCATACATACAGAATGGGAAGCGACTGTCTAGGAAGGAGTATGGCAGAATGGGCTCTAGGGGTTAGAGTGGACCAAAAGCTAAATATGAGTCAGCAGTGTGATGCTGTTGCAAAGAAATCAAACATGATTCTGGGATGCATTAACAGGTGTGTTGTGAGCAAGACACGAGAAGTCATTCTTCCGCTCTACTCTGCACTGGTTAGGCCTCAATTAGAGTATTGTGTTCAGTTCTGGGCACCACATTTCAAGAAAGATGTAGAGACATTGGAGAGGGTCCAGAGAAGAGCAATGAGAATGATTAAAGGTCTAGAGAACATGACCGGCTGAAGGAATTAGGTTTGTTTAGTTTAGAAAAGAGAAGATTGAGGGGGAACATCATAGCAGTTTTCAGATATCTAAGAGGGCGTCATAAGGAGGAGGGAGAAAACTTGTTCATCTTGGCCTCTGGGGATAGAACAAGAAGCAATGGGCTTAAACTGCAGCAATGGAGGTTTAGGTTGGACATTAGGAAAAAGTTCCTGTCAGGGTAGTCAAACACTGGAATAAATTACCCAGGGAGGTTGTGGAATCTCCATCTGTGGAGATATTTAAGAGTAGGTTAGATAAATGTCTATCAGGGTATGTCTACACTACAGCACTAATTCGAACTAACTTAATTCGAATTAGTTAATTCGAACTAAGCTAATTCGAATTAGCGCATCTAGACCTAAAAACTAATTTGAATTAGCATTTTGCTAATTCGAAATAGCATGTCCACATTGAGTGGACTCTAAACCGAAGTTAAGGCTGTAAACCGAGGGCTGTGCTTAACGGGACCTGACCCCCATCCTGGACAGACAGTTCTCAGATTTCTCTGCTTGCTGGTTTACCTCGCTGATGGACAGCAAAACATTTGTGTTTTGGAGTGCTCTGCTTGCTCTCACTCGGGACACCACAGCACTCTGCTACATGGAACCAGACCTGCCCCCGGGGACTCTGCTGCATCTCATGGACACGTTGCCGGCAGCCTGGCTGCACTGTCTGCAGGCTGCCATCCGGGAGGACTATCAAGGGGATGTCAGGATCCAGGGGGCCCTATGGGAGAGCTTCCACTCTGAAGAGCACTAACAGTCTCTCCGGTCTGCCCCACCAGGGGCATGTGCCCCATTCCTCCCTCTCCTCCTTCCACTTCCCTAGCCCCCCCTTCCTGATGTCAAATAAAAGACACGTGTTTTCAAAAATAACAATTCTCTTTATTCAACACAACTGGGGAAGAGGAATGAAACTGTCGGGAGACAGGGAAAAGGAGGTGGGAGAGGGCAGGAGAGAGGGTGGGAGAGGGGAGGAGGAAACCTGGGAGGAGGGAGCTGGAAGGGGGAAGCAAGGGGAAGGAGGGGGAGGGGAAACTTAGGGATCGGGGTGGGGGTCTTGCCGGGCCAACTGCCTCCCAGCACGGCGAGGGAGTGGGCCTCAGCGTCTCCGGGGTGATGGGGTGGAGGATGCGGAGGTTGAGGTGGAGGGTGTGGACATTAAGGAGGAGGGTGTGGGGGTTGAGGAAGAAGAGGTGGGAGAGGGGCAGGAGTGGGAGGAGGGACAGTAGTTGGGAGGGCAGCAGGCGCAGGATGGGCAAGGGGCACCATGCTCTGCAGCAGGGCCTGCAGGGTAGCATTTCTGGTTCGCTCCTCAGCCAACTGCTCCTGGTGGAGCTGCAGGTCTGCCCGCATCCAGGCCTCCACGGTGTGGGTCAGGGCTCGCAGGGACGCCAGGTGCTGGTCCCAGTAATTTTGCTTCGTGGTGGTGGTCCGGAGCAGGCCGCGGGTACAGGAGCATGTCCTGGGAGGTGTGGAGCGCCCTGCACGAGCAGCTGGTGCAGCTGTAGAGAAAGAAGAGAAGTGGTCAGTTCTCCCTGGGGACACAGTGGTTGATGCCCAGCCCTCCCGCTGCGACGTGAGGGCAACCGTGCCCTGCACCGTCAGAGCCGTTGTGTTTGTACAGAGGCCATGGTCAGGATGTCTGGCTCTCCTTGGGACTGGGAGCTGCCCCAAGACCGCACCCATGCCCCTGTGCCGTGTATAGTGTGGCCTGGGCGGGGGGGGAGAGATGTCCCCTGCCTCTGTGTAGAGGGGGCGTGTGAAGGGAGAGCATCCTACTGGGTCTGCCCCGGGGTCGGGAGCGTGTCAGGTCTCTTCACACACGCATGTGCCTATTGGGCCATGGCCCCCGGGAGTCACGCAGCTGGAGCCACCTGCCCAAGGGTGGCATGGCACATGGTTGCACGTGCACAGCTGGCTGCATGATCCGTGGGAGTCATGGCGCACGCACGCGGTCCCTGGTCTCCCTCCCTGCCTCCCCCCTGGGCAGGGGACAGTGCTGGCACTTACCCAGTATGGCCTCCCCGGATGACCCTGCCGACTCCAGTGCTGGAACTGCTTACGGTGGCCCCTCTGGTGCGCCCGGATCAGGGCCCTCCGGTCCCAGCTCGCTGCCTCCCGGGCTGGCGCACACCGCCCCACCACCCAAGAGTCAGTCGAGGGTGGGGAAATAGGAGAAGGTGGCAGCCTTTGCTGCGGCGCTGCCCCTGGTGGCCCTGGCGTACACCTGCCGCAGCTCTTTCGCTTTCAGGCGCACCTGCTCTTGGGTGTGCCTGTGTCCCTTTTGGGCAATGGCAGTCGCTATGCGGCCGTAGACGGCCACATTCCTCCACCTAGTGCAGGGATCATGGAGGTTGGGGGCCTGCCCCCAAACCTCAATGAGGTCCATGACCTCCGCACTAGTCCAGGAGGGCGTGCAAGTCTACGGCCCCTGGCTGGCCCCTGAGTGCTAGGGGACTGGGCGGGGGATGGCTGGCTGTCACTGGCTCCCTGGCTCATCATGGGGCCACTGGGTCAGGGGCAGAGATTGCTGGAAGGCCTGTCTCTGGCAAGTGCCGTCTGGCCAAAGTCTCCCTTTTTAAGGGCCACGGGGCTGGGGAAGAGGAGAGTTTTCCTGGTTTGGCCCAGAGTGGCCACCAGGGGGAACCTGGGAAGGGCTAGCCTCCCACTAGTTCGAATTAAGTGGCTACACAGCCCTTAATTCGAACTACTTAATTTGAACTAGGCGTTAGTCCTTGTAGAATGAGGTTAACCTAGTTCGAATTAAGCGCTCCGCTAGTTCGAATTAAGTTCGAACTAGCAGTTTGCATGTATAGACGCTATGAAAGTTAATTCGAACTAACAACTGTTAGTTCGAATTAACTTTGTAGTGTAGACAGACCCTCAGGGATGATCTAGACAGTATTTGGTCCTGCCATGAGGGCAGGGGACTGGACTCAATGACCTCTTGAGGTCCCTTCCAGTCCTAGTATTCTATGATTCTATGGTCTGGAGAGCCATAAGGCATCTCACCATCGTTACAGCTGCCTGTATCTTTGCAGCTCCCTGTCCCCACATCCCTGGAAAATCTACTATGGAGCTCCCAGCCAAAATGTAGGCTGATGTCCCAAGCCCTTCCCCACAAAGGGAGAGTGTGAGATGGAAAATAGCAAGGAGAGCAGTGGCAACAAAATACACCAGGGTCAGTGCAGGGGTAAGGAGCAGGGATGTTAAATTTTGATTAATCAGCTAATGGAGTAGTTGATGGCATTTCCATCGACTACTCGATTAGTCAATGGGGGGGGGGGGTCACTATCCCACTGTGCTTCTCCCTTTTAAATACACAGGAGCCACCCGTGACTCTTGTATATTTCAAAGGGAGAGATGCAGTAGGTTCCTGCTACCTATCTCCCACTTGAAATGCACAAGAGCCACTATTTCAAAGGGGGAGAGGTAGCAAGAACCCACGCCAGCAGGGACCAAAGCTGTCCCTGCTGGCGCGGGTTTCCCTCTGTGCCTGTGGCTTTTGTACATTTCAAAGTGAGAGGAGATGCAGTCGGACCAGCATGAAACAGAGTGGAACTGTTTAAATCCCTGCTCGTGCCATTTCCCCTCTGCCCTCCCTGCCCCCCGTGGAGACAGTGCTGGGGGGAACTGGTTTTAAGTCGGCAAGAAGGGAAGTGACTAGTCGAATTCCTACTCAACTACCTCATAAGCATTTGCTTATCGGGTAGTTGACAAGTTGCTTACATCCCTAGTGGGAGGTTAATCTAGCTTATTGATTTCACTGTAAAGGGTTTCTGAATGGGTTGCAAAATGTGGGATGAAAGGATTAATATTCTTTAAAGAAAAGGCTGGGCCAATTCCAACACATGTACAATCTATACTCTTCTTATGCCAGTTAAAAGCTGTTGAAGTTTCATTACATATGACTTACTTGTTCTTCCAATTTGGAATTCTTATCTAAAATTTGTAGCATGTGTTCCTTCAGAGCAGCATTCTCATGTTCTGCAAGCTTTCCTCTTTTAATCTGGGGGCAAAGGTAAAAAAATAATAAACCACCTTCCAGATTAACAGAACGGTTAAATGGAAAGTTCTATTGGGGCAAATGGTAAAATGCTTCTTTGCATGCTTCAGAAAGGGACGAACAGCATCAGCTGCTTACTTTAATATCTTAAATCATATTGAAAGGAACTGTGAGAGGACAGAAAAATAGTTTTGTAGGTTTACCACCCTTTAGTCCCTTTGAAGGCACACCCCAATCACAGTACAAATAGAGGTCTAGATTACAGTACCTTTACAGGACAGCCATATTGTTTATAGGGACAATCTACTTCTGCCTCAGGGCACACAGAAAAGTGTTCATCAATCTGCAATTATTTACAAAACAAAGTGGTAGTGATAAAATTATTGAATACCTGCATTGAATCTAAACTCCTCTATAGGGTGAAAAATGCCAAAGTGATGTTAAGATTTGTCACATACAATGGAAATTGGTTAATTAGTGTCAACAAATGAGACAGATGATTTATAATAATGCAATGGGCAAAAGCTCTGCAAAGCATAGTGCATTCTAGGATATGCTTTGATAAGATCACATATCAATTTTAGAAACCAACAGGAGTAGCTGATTCATATTGCCAAATGTCGACTCGTGAGGCCTATGATGTAACTTTTAGTTTTCACAAAACTATATAATTTGCCAATTTACAGTTAGTAATACAACAAAATAATACCTCCTTTTTCAGGATTATCTGAGAACAGTTGTGGAGACAAGGCACAGGAAAATCTGGACAATCATTTTTCTCATGGTTCTGAAAAAAAAAATTTGATCAGGAATGGCTTATATACCAGTCTTATTATTTATGAACAACTCAGTTTTTAAAGATTGTACAGTTAATGCAAAGTAGAAATAGACAAGATATATATTCTTTACAGAATACTTACTATAAATACACACATTGGTGGCACTCAGAAAATAATTACATACACAGACTTAAAGGAATGTTATGGTTGCAAAAATCAAGCATTCAATAGCCTTACTTAAATCCTTGGAAATGTGCAGAGGAGGAAATGTTGCCAGAATTTGTTTAATATGAGCAAAACAACACACTTTTTCCTAGCCTTGATCTTGGAAATGACTAAATCATTTTGACTGAAACATTCAAAAAGCAGATTTAGACATTTGAGGCCAAATTTCTCTTGTGTAATTCCCAGACAGAGATAAATTTGTGCCATTGTGCGTAGAAAAAAATTACTAATTTGTCAAAAAGAGTATATTTAAATATAATTTTGTTAAGTATTATTTTCAAAGAGGTATGTGGAACTGAATCCAATTTTTACCTACAGTTATCAATAATAATGTTACAAGTTACATATATGTTATTCAGATATTTAAATGAATTCTGTTTTATAAGCATAAAACCACACAGCTACTTTGAACTGCTGTGAAAAAGGTTCCAAACAGCTGAATTTATAATATGTGTTTGGGAAATCTTTCACAATCTTACCTTTAAATTAACTGAAACCATGTATGTGTTACAATACTGGCATATTTCTTCTCGAAATTTACAGTGCAGAATTAAGTGATCTTTTAAATCTTTCCGAAGAATTTGATCATGACATCCATCATTAGTGCACTGAACACATTCAAATAAGCATTGCTGAAGGTGATCCTGTGCCATGCAACAAAACAGCATCATATTTTAAAAGTCATATGAGTGTAGAATGCATTAAGTAGGTTAGAATATAGTTAATTGTGCCATTAGTTAACATACCAAAGTGTTTGCTAGAGATATTAAAACACTAAATAGGTTAATTTAAAGAAAACCAAGACAACACTCTACCATTAATGGCTCCTGTCAAGGCTTTTTCCCCACTCTGGCATGATAAATGCAGAAGTGGGGGCCCACAAAAGTACCCCAAACCCTTCTCTTTCCAGGCTTTGGTATAAAGCTTCCCCCCAAAATCTTAAAACCCTAGATTTTGGGGATAAAAAATCCACTGCCACCACCCAAGTAATGATAAGGAAATCAGGGAAATCTCAGCCCCTAAAGTAAAACCAGGACACAAAAATTAACCAATACTAGGTTAATAAAAAGAAAAGAAAGAACGAACTTTTATCATCACCATAAGAACATAAGAACGGCCGTACTGGGTCAGACCAAAGGTCCATCTAGCCCAGTATCCTGTCTACTGACAGTGGCCAACAGGTGCCCCAGAGAGGGTGGACTGAAGACAATGATCAAGCGATTTGTCTCCTGCCGTCCCTCTCCAGCCTCTGACAGACAGAGGCGAAGGACACCACTTTATCCCCTGGCTAATAGCCTTTTATGGACCTAACCTCCATGAAATTATCTAGCTTCTCTTTAAACTCTATTATAGTCCTAGCCTTCACAGCCTCCTCTGGCAAGGAGTTCCATAGGTTGACTACACGCTGTGTGAAGAAGAACTTTCTTTTATTAGTTTTAAACCTACACACATAATGACTAGATGGAAAAGTCACCAATTAATATACACATGGGGGATTCCACAATGGGCCCAAACTTAGTTGCAAAAGAGAGAAAACCCCATTTTTAGATGCAGAGACATCATATTCCCATTCCCAAACCATAAAACCTAACAGATTTATCTAAACTTTATCCTACTTACAGATAGTGAAGAGTCTTTTCTTAGAGGGAGACATAGTGTCTGTCCCCCTCAGTAGCTGGAGAGAAACTGCCCAGAGACAAAAAAGGGAAAAAAACCCAAAAATTCCTTTGTCTGAAAGTTTGAAATTCCTACCTGAATTCCTATTGGCTGACTCTACCTGGCTTAGGTAAGGGACACAGTTAACCCCTTAGTCACCAGGATGCTGGCTAACCCTCATGATCATGACCGCTCCTGTAACTGAAGTCAGAGAAAGATCTGAATTTTCAGAGAGAATCTTTGCTGGATTTCCACTCCTTGTCCAGTTAATATCTCAAACAGGAACCAAACTGAAACAATTTATGTTGGGAAGCAGCAACATTTCTTTAGGTTCTCAAAGATTTTCCATCACTATGGGTACGTTTAGATTACACGCCTTTTTCAAGAGACTTTTTCAAAAGAATTCAAAATCTCTTTCAAAAGAGAGCGTCTAGATTGTACTAAGTGATTGAAAAAGTGATCCACTTTTTCAAAAAAGAGCATCCAGACTGCCTGTCGAAAAAATGGCACCTGGAACCACTTCTGGCAGGGCATGGGGGCATCCTTTACTTCTGGGTGCTGCTGCCTGCCCTTTGCAGAGATGCATGCTTAAGGGGATCCCCCTCAATAGCCATTTCTCTGCTGCTGCTTCTGGCTTGCCTACCTCTGAGAGGGAAAACAAAGCTGCTGCAGTGCTTGCTCTGGTTGCCCTCCTTTCAGGGACACCACAGTAGTTTGGTTTTTGGTTGGTTTTTTGCTTTTCATCCTTTTTTTGATATGGAGCTGGAGCTGCTACTGGGCAAGCGATAGCCCCACACTGTTATGCTTGAAGTTCTGCTGCATCTACATGAGACCAGCATGATGCTCGTGCAGATCTGGATTCAGAACCCAGCCTTGAGCCCCTCGCTCGGGCTGCAGCACCACTGCCCTTGCCACCGAACTTACTCCCGGAGAGGAAATTTTGGAGGCTGGACACCAGTTCATACCAGTGGGACCGGCTCATCATGGAGCAGTGGGAAGACCAGGCTTGACTCCGAAACTTCCGTATACAGAAGTCCACATTCCAGGAGCTGTGTGCCTGGCTTGCCCCTGCCCTACAACGCCAGGACACCCACTTGCAGCCCGCCATCCCTCTGGAGAAGCAGGTCAGTATTGCCCTCTGGAAGTTGGCCATCCCCGACAGCTTCTGCTCGGTGGGATAGTAGTTTGGCGTGGGGTGGTTTACTGTTGGGGCCGTCTTGATGGAGGCAAGTCATTCTCTGGAGACAGTCCATGGGAGGGGGCAGAAAAGGGGGGCCATTAGGAAAGGGCAGAGGGAATGGGGGATGGAGTGGGAGTGGGAGTGGTAGAAGCCCTCCTGGCCTCACCCTGCCCTGCCTTTGGGGAGGCTCCTGGGGTCTTGGAGGGAAGGGGTGGAGGAACATCTCTCAACAGCTCAGGCAACCCCTCTAATTTCCTGTTATGTGTGTTTCTATTTGTCCCTTTCTGCAGGTGGTGATGGCCATCTATTTGGAGCTGCTTCGCAGGACTGTCCACCTCAGAGACCTAGATACCATCGTGGCTGGATTTGCAGGGCTAGGATTCCTGAACTGCGGTGGAGCACTCGATGGGACTCACATCCTGATACGCTCACCACCCCATCAAGCAGCCCAATACATAAACAGGAAGGTTCTCAATGGTGCTGCAGACCCTGGTCAACCACTGGGGACAGTTTACGGACATTTGTGTCAGCTGGTCAGGCTGGGCACATGATGCCCGCATCTTCTACAACTCATAACTGTACCACAGGCTGCAGGCAGAGACATTCTTTCCGCAGCGCAACTTTGCAGTCGGGAATGTGCAGATGCCTATGTGCATTGTGGCCGACACGGCCTACCCCCTTATGCCCTGGCTCATGAAGCCGTTCACTGGACACTTGGACACGAGCAGGGAACTATTTAACTCCCACCTGAACCGGGCTTGCTTGCAGGTGGAATGCGCCTTCGGGCATCTGAAGGGCAGGTTTAGGTGCCTGCTCACTGCCTGGACATGGGGGAACGCAACATCCCCGAGGTGATTGCCACCTGTTGTGTGCTGCACAACCTGGTGGAGAGGAAAGGGGAGACCTTCCTCCCAGGGTAGGGGACACAGGCTGATGTGGAGGGGAGGCAGTTTGAGCAACTCTGGACAGCTGCCATCTGCAAAACCCACCAGTCAGGATTGCGTATTCGGGAGGCCCCGAGGTAGAGAGTCTCCCAAGGAGCCCAATGACTTTCCCCAGGGCCTTCCAAATGTGGGCTTGTTCCTTGCCCCCCAATGCCTTCCCCCACAAACGCATCCCTGCCCCACTTTGTGGACATACACACAGAGACACAGGTGTGATTTTCAAAATGGTTACAATTTACTTCAAAGTTCTAGGTAGCAAACAGTAATGAAAAATAAAGTTTTATTTAAAAAATTAAAGTTCTTCCCTCACTCACTGGTGGGTAGGGGGTTGTAAACCTGGGGGGGGGGGAGAAGGGGGAAGGAGGAAGGGTATCTCATGAATGAGGGTGCCACCCAGATGAATAGCTCCTGGTGCTTCAGCTATGGGGGACTCTTCTGAGACGGCCTTGCATGCGGCCTGGGACAGTAGGGGGCTGGGCAAGTGGGACTGAACCTGGGTTTGGGATGGCAGAGAGTATGGGGGGGGGCACAGGCTGAGCAGGAACAGGGACAGGACCTGGGAAGGTCATTGCCTCCTGGATAGCAGCACAAATAGCAGCGTGCTGCTGGACGAACTCATCTAGCAAGTGAGTGCACCACTCTGCCTCTGCCTGCATCCTCTGGGAAAACGTGTCCTGCATCCTTTGCAGGACCAAGATGTGCTGGCGCATCAGATCCAGGTATGTGCACCAGTGCTGGCGGTTTCCATGCAATCGTCTGGGTGGTGGGACAGGTGTGGCTCGCTCCTTCTGGATGGCTGGTCTGGCTGTGGAGGGCAAGAGGGAAAAGTAGTCGGTCATGCATGCTCACATTGTCCCTGAGGACATACCCTCCTTCACTGCAGTCAGTGCCTATCCTAGAGTCAGAGGATGCTGATGTTCTCTCAGCAAGGCCTGGTGTGGGCTGGCCAGCAGCCACAGCCTCACTGGAGCCCAGAGGGTGTGCAGGCCACCATCCTGCCCCCTCTCACACACACACCATGGCCAAGCAGCACAGACAAGTGTCGGGCCACAGTTGAGTTCCCACAGGCTACAGAGTGGCCTGGAGCTGTGTGGCTGTCCCAGGGTCCTCAACCCATGCTTGCACCTGGCAACAGTCTGCGGGAGCAACTGGTACCTCGCACCCATGTGAGAGTAGGACGGCCCTCCCTGTGGTCGGCCATGTGTGGGAGCCCCCCAGGCTGTGATCAGCATGATACGTCACAGTATCGCACCATCCCCTTTGCTCCCGCCTCCCCTGTCCTGTATGCATTGGACCCTCACAGCACTCACCTGATGTTCCCTCCCTGGTGTCCGAAGATGTCTGGGAGGCCTTCTGCATCTGGGGCTCCTGGGTGAGGGTCACTGTGCTCTTGGTGTCCTCCTCCTTCTCCTCATCTTAGAGCTGCTGGTCCTCAGGGATGTAATCCTGGAGCTGTGGCCGCTGCTGCACAGGTCTCTCCATCCCTGACTCCACAACCTTCTCCAGAGACAGGGGTTCCCATGCCCCCAGGATTCAGTCCAGGTCCTCGTAGTAGGCACAGCAGTGTGCTGCTTCCCTAGACAGGGAGCTGCACTCACAGGCCCTGACATACCCCTGCCACAGTTTCTTGACCTTGGCTGGCACTTGGTCTAGTGTGTGGGGGTGGTGGCCTTTTTTGGCTAGGCCATCTGCCATTCAGGCATAAACGTCCACATTTCTCCTGGACTGCAGGGCCTGCAAAGACACCTCCTCGGATCAGAGCTGCAAGAGGGTTTTGCTCTCAGGGCCAGACCACGATGGTGCCTGGTTTTTGGTGCCCCTGGCTTGGTCCTGGGATGTGTCCCTGGAAGGGCCAGGGAGGTCTCGGAGGGCTTGTGCCTGTGACATGGTTGTAAAGTGGGCCTACCAGGAACAGCCGAGCGGTCAGGGTCCTGCTTGGAGCTGGCTTGCTGCCACAATGCTTCTCCTTGGTGCCTGTGCCTTTAAAAGATGGCTACAGACAGGAACAATAGAGGTGAAAGGTCTGGCAAGGAGTGTCCACCAGGGCTTTTGCCTGGAGGCCTTTATTTTTGAGAAAAAAAAAAAAAAAGCTTCCCCACATCTACACATACCTTTTTTCGACAGATCTCTATAAAAAATGGCGTTATTCCTTGTAAAATGAGGTTTATCGCTGTCGACAAAACTGCCACGTTCTTTCGATTTATTGTTGACAGAATGTTACGGCAGTCTAGACGCAGGTAAAGATTTTTTTGTAAAAAGGCCACTTCTTTCAAAAAATCCCTATAGTCTAGACATACCCCATTTGTCATAAATAGGAGCTGCTAAGGAGAATCTGACTTACCTGAAGAGTGAGGAAAGGGTTAAGCACCTGGGGGAGGGGGCTCAGGCATTCAGCCAATAAAATGCAGATGGGAATTTCAAACCAAGAGAAAGGGGGTTTTCTTCCTCTTTTCTTTGTTTGAGATCAGAGCAGTTTCTTCCAGGTATGGAGGGAGACAGGCTTTCCCAAGAATGGACTTCTTGAAATGTGTAAGTAGGGAAAAGTTTACATAGTCCATCAGGTTTTATTGTTTTCCTTGTTTGGAGGTTTGGAAATCATGTCTAAGCTGGTTAACTGTTTTTCTCTTTGTAACTCAGGATTACAATGCATGGATTTCCCCTGAGTCTATTTTATTCCACCCAGTCATTTACTATGCTTGCAACAGTAGTTTTGTTTTGATAATAAGTGTTTTCCTTTTTGTTCTTAACAACCAGTATTGGTTGATTGTTGTGTCTTTAAGCCTACGTGCATAAATCGTCCAGGAGGAGGAGATCCCATTGTTCTCTGTGGATTCCCTCTGTTTGTTTTCCCAACTCCAAGCAAAATGGAGGTTGGAGAAGGGGGGAGAACTTTGCCTTAGGAAGGGGATTCCCAAGTGATCTCTTCCCTGGAAAAGGATTTATTTTATATTTTCTTTTAATCACTTGCATGGTGGCAGAGAGTAATCAGTCTTTGTCTTTTTGGATCTCAGGGAGACTGAGACTGGACAAGTTTGTCTCTGGGAGTCACAGAGACAGGTTTTACAGAGTTTATTCTACTAGCCAGCTCCCCATCTCTGCACTCAGTGTCAGGCTGGGTAATTTTTGAGCCGTGACACCATGGTATCTACATGCCTGAGTCTCCTGTCTCTCATTTTCTACAGAATTCTTTTTAACAAAATTACTGTTTTTTTCTCTCTTACAGGAGCAAAGAAAGCCTGAATGTGACCAAATATAGTACTGTCTTACTGTACTACAGTCAGCTGACAAAGACATTGGCACGAAATGAAGGAATATGTGTTAACAAGAGTTCTTATAAGCCAATTACTTAAAATATAACACATGGACTTACAGCTGCACATGCTTCAGCTTAATATTTGTTTCACATTTAGATAGAGTAGTACACTCAATAGGTCAAATCAAGAAGTATGTACATGGGCCAAACTTTAGTTACAGTAAATTCAGTGCTCTAATAACTCTGAAGCATAATGATAACAGTTTAAAGGGGAAAGAGCAAATTAATTTATATCAAATCAAAGTTTTGACCAACTAAAGACTTCAGAATTTGGGCCAACATAGAGAAAGATACTTTAATACTAACCTGATATCGCCCCAGAATTATTTTTGATTTGCATCCAGGAGCATTTTTGCAAAATACTTGCAAGTTGAGAACCTCTCTTTTACAGCAGTTGTCTTTGAACACCTGCAAAGAAAGCAACCTACATTCACAAAGTATATGATCTTGCATCATCAAGGACACAAAAAGGACAGCAACCTACCACATGTAATTTTTAAATGAGGCATCCATTCCAGCTGCTAGTGTGGTTCCAGACAATGTCATGCTGAAAACATATACTGAGAATAGCAGTAAAAGGAAATCACTGACAATACCAGACTAAGAACAACAGTGGGATGCTTTGAAGCATGAAATAAAAACAGGCTGACTACATGGATTATGCATTGAGCTACCTATTGTACTGCAGCTTTGGAAACCTGGGATTGAGGCTAACCTTGGTCTTTCATTCTAGGACCTGCTCTGGGATGAAGCTGTTGCAGAGGTGATGCTTTTAGCTTCAGGGAAGAGAGGATACAGTACACTGCTCATATGCATCTTCCACTTGTTGGATGAGAGCCAAATTAAACTCTCAGAGCAGACTGTCAGCCTTCTTTTGATATCTTCAAAATGAGAAGCACTATAACAAGCACAAAGTATTACTATTATATTAATGATTCCAAATAATCTTTTTGTGTTACTGTTGCCACTACAATTTGTGCACACAATAAAAGGAGAGGAGGGTAAATCCAGTGAATAAAATGGTGGGTGAAATACCTACAACATCCCTGACACATGGAATGATGGGCACATCTCAGTACCCAAGTTCCTTGCTCGGTGGGAGATGTGAAATCCACAAGGAATGCACCCTGGCAGAAACACATGGATTCAGGGAAGGCTCATGCTCAAACTTTTGGGACAAACAAATATATGCCAAAGAGAACATGACTTAAACAACAGCCATTATGTAAATGTTTTCCCTCCAAAAGAATACCCCAAAATTAAGTTTGCAGATTACATTAAAACTAAGGTCTGTTAAATAGCCAGAATAGCATAAGAAATTAAAAGAATAAGAAATGTATTCTCTGCTGGAAATTCTCTTCAAGACCATAGACACCTTATGAATCTGCCATGTCTGTGAGTATAGATCACATACTACAGCATTTAAGGCAGGACTCCCAATACAAATTATTAAGATGGCTTTATTTTGAAACAATTCAGTAGAGTATGGGATAACTGCTTGAGATGTGTCTTATTCATTAGTGTCTTACTTCATCAACAAAACATCATCAAACAGCTTCTTTGAAGGTGCCAGTGCCCTTGAAGGCTGAGAGCTGCATTTGTTCTCTGCTTTATCTTACACTTCCATTGGAGGTCCTTTCCCCAAAAAAGGCTGGCTATCCTAGCAACAATAACTATAAGAATTATTCCTTTTCTTACCTCGTGTCCTTTTATTGTTTCTTTGTCTACAGGACAGGTGGGTACTGGATTCAGTTCTCTAAATTGAAGGAAAAAGGCAGAAAAATGTTAATTCATAGAATGTATAATTCCTTCCACAGAGGCTTGGCCATCTTGATTCAGACTATTGGTTCATCAATTTCTTTATTCTGCTAGCAAGTTCCAGATGCCTCAGGGACAAGTGGGAAAAGCCTCATAATGCACCTTGCTAATTTTCATTATTACATACATATAGGGATTTAATAATGTTTGAATAGCATTTTGAAAGTGTATTATACTAAGAATTATAAAGCCAAGTTCAAATGATAAAGACTCAGATTAACTGGGCACTGGATTTAGTATAAATTATTCTATTGTTAATAAATATTTTTAATTAACAGGATTTTATTACCCCATGACTATCCATTGCTGGTAAGTGATGATGTATTTGGGAAAAATCTCACATTGTAGGTGAAAGTTTTCTTATTCTTTGCCTAATTTAAGCAGTACGTTTCCCTTTCATGCTTGGGACTTTTAAAATGACCTGAGCCATTTCAACAAGTTATCAGAAATACTAAAAAGAAAGGGCAAGAAAGAAAATACCAAATAATATATTATTTTAACAGACACACTACAAAAGGGAGAGAACCAAATATGAAACATTTAAAAAGTATATTTAAAGATAATGATAACTATACATGCAACAAAATGTCTCCCTACTATGCAATTAGATCTGCAAGGGTGAACTCCTTTTACCTGTGATGAACCTCCATGAACTCACTAGACCCTTTCACCTCTTTGAGCTGATTGCAGCATTGGACTGATTCTGATTTCGTATCAGATTTATAATGATATAACTCCATTAAAGTCAATGGAGTCACACCAGTGCAAGTGAGAGCAGAATCAGTCTAATCACCATTATAAACTACTATTTAATGCAGATAATGACACACACTTGGATATTATGGTGACAAGCAAGAATTTTATGCCCATTCGACCATCCTGCTGTATGTTCTCTCATCTATGATAATCTATAGCATAAAAGATCAACATTTTTATCTGAAAACAATTGCATCAGACCCACAACTTGATTTATTTTGTTTGCAAGTGCCAGAAAGCCCTCAGGTTCCTTACCACCAGCCACCCAAACTGTACTAGAGAGATTCAAATGCCACTCAGCTGATTAGCAGAGCACTCACATCTGAGAGCAACATGTATATTTGGTGGCGTATATTCACACATGCCTCAGTGCACATAAAATATATTCTGCACATGGACAGAAAAAAAATTGAGGGAATACTGCTAAGGACCTTTTAAAAATAAAACTCCCAAACACATAATACACATTCCTTGATCCCCAAATGACAGGTTGTATAGTGAGACACATGTACCTTTAGCCCAATGGAAGTAGGTACCATTCTCAGTCTGCCTTCAAAACACAGTCCACACACTCAGCAGAGTCCAAATGTGTCCCCCTCCAGGGGCTTGATTTTATTATAAACAGAGAAATGAACCAGAATAAAGTTCATCTCAATCCTACTGTATGGGCTAAATTGCTCGAAGGCTGTGTCTACATTGGCAAGATTTTGCACAAAAGCGGCCGTTTTTGCGTAAAAACTTGCTGCCTGTCTACACTGGCGGGGAGTTCTTGCGCAAGAACACTGACGTTCTAATGTAAGAAATCAGGGCTTCTTGTGCAAGAACTATGACGCTCCCACTCAGGAATAAGCCCTCTTGTGCAAGCGGTCTTGTGCAAAAGGCCAATGTAGACAGGCAACATGAATTTCTTGTGCAAGAAAGCCCGATGGTTAAAATGGCCATTGGAGCTTTCTTGCACAAGAGAGCGTCTACACTGGCACAGATGCTTTTGCGCAAAAGCACATCTCTTGCGCAAAAGCACATGCCAGTGTAGATGCTCTTGTGCAAATACTCTAACGCAAAAACTCTTGCGTTAAAAAATATTTGCACAAAATCTTGCCAATGTAGACGTAGCCCTGGCGTTGCCTACTTTAGGACTCACTCATCTCTCCATGAGTCTCTCCCGTTTCCCAAATAGCTGATGTCTTATCTACACACAAGAGTTAAACAGATTAAGTTAAATCAATACAGAATCTGAAGTAAACTGATGCACTCCCTTTCTGTATATACATTTCAGTTTTTAAACCAATTTATTTCCATCAATATAACTTTTACATTTAGAGAACACCTCAGAAGCAATGAGGAGTGTTTCCTCTCTTTATGTCCACGTGCAGAATGACTTTTGTTATGTGATACGTTTGTGTAAATAACAAAAGTCATTCTGCACGTGGACAGCGTGTGGCGGGGGTGGCTCCAAGGGTTTGAAGTGTGGGAGGAGACTTAGGTCTGGGACAGAAAGTTGGCGTCTGGGCTCTGCTGGGGATGCAGGCCCTGGGGCGAGAGCACAGATGAAGGGCTTAGGGCACAGGCTGCTGTGGGAAGAGAGGACTACCCTCAACCCTCTCTCACCAGAGCACCTGGGGCCAGGTGAGAGGCACCTCTCCCACAGCCACCACAACTCCAGAAGACTCATCTGGGGGAGAGATGCCTGTTCCCCAGCCGGGACATGTCCAGGCTAGACTGGGTGGGGCCATGGAAGGGACATTTGTTCCTCAGCGGTGGTCGCTCTGGGGCAGTTTTGGGTTGGGGGCTGTGGCTAGGGGAGAGGTGCCCCTCCCTGCTGGCCCCACCGGGCTGTGAAGCTTAGAGGAAACTTTGCTCAGAGGGTATCAAGCTGCCAGTGTCCATGAGTCAGCAGAACCAATTTAAGCCTTCCTCCAGTCAGACCAACACCTGCTACCAGACAGGAATGTTTCTGTTTATCAAGGACAACCTGTTACACCAGGGGTGGAGAGGAAGGATTTACTCACCTTATGCAGTAACAGTGGTTCTTCGAGATGAGTCCCCCCATGGATGCTGGTGCACCCTCATGCCGGTGACTGGAGATTTTTTCAGCAGCATTTACCGTGCCACACATGTGCCATGGTGCCCCCTTGTGCCGTTGGTGTCCATTAAGTGCACACGCAGCGTGGCTCCCTCCATTCCTTCTCTACCCATGCTAGTAGAGCATGGGATGCCAAAGCAGGGGAAGGAGGAAGGGTAGTGGAGCACCCACGGGGATACACATCTCGAAGAACCACTGTTACTGCACAAGGTAACTCCTTTTTCTTCTTCGAGTATTGTCCCTGTGGATGCTCCACTCTGGATGACTATAAAGCTGTAGTTGGCTCATGGAGGCGGATTTGGAGCCCTGTTGTTGTCACAGAGGATAATACTGCTTGTCTTACAGCCATGGATGATGCTATGGAGGATGCCAGAGCGTAATGTTGTGTGAATGTGTGGTCTGATGACCAAGTGGCTGCATTGCAAATGTCCTGGAGAGGTACATTTCTGAGGACAGAGGTTGTAGAAGACATAGCCCTGGTGGAATGGGCAGTGACGGTGCCCAGTGGTTCTTTGCTGTGGATGGTGTAGCATGTGTGGATGCATGAAGAGATTCACTTGGAGATCCTCTGAGAAGAGACAGCCTGCCCTTTAGATCGTTCCACAAAAGATAGGAAGAGTCTAGGAGATATCTGCCAGGCTCTCATATCATCAATGTAGAATGCAAGCACTCTGCAGTCATCGAAGATGTGCCACACTGCGTGTGATGGATTAGTGTGTGGCTTGGGGAAAAGCAAAGATAAGTGTATGGGTTCATTTTTGTGGAAGGGAGAGGGAACTTTCGGGAGAAATTTGGGGTGGGGTTGAAGTGTCACTCTATCCTTAGTGAAAATTGTATAAGGGGGGGAGGGTCCACCATTAGGGTGGCAAGTTCCCCCACTCTCCTATTGGAGGTTATTGCAACTAGAAAGGAGACCTTCATAGATAGGTATGACGAAGGACAGGTTGCCAAGGGCTCGAAAGGCAGCTTTGTCAGGCTCTTGAGTACATGAATTAGGTCCCAGATAGAAACTGGTAGGTGAATGGATAGAAAGGTGTTTTGTATACCAGTAAGGAATCTTTTGGTGATTGGGTTTGAGAGGAAAGAATCACCTTCAGTGGTGTGATGGAAGGCTGCTACAGCAGCTGCATGAACCTTGATAGTACTTAGCGCCAGCCTGACTCCCTGAGGTGCAAGAGGTAGTCCAGCAGGAGGTAGAGAAGGAAGATCTCAGGGAGTATAGTGTGAGTGCATTTAAGCCACCGGGAGAGACTGTTTCATTTGTAGTGGTAGGTTTTCCTGGTGGACTCTCTTCTGCTGTTGATTACTATTTCTTGCCTGCTTTGAAAGAGAACATTCTTGGCATCCTGGAGCCATGAAGGAATCAAGTGTGGAGGCGGAGTTTGTACAGTTCGTGGATGGAGGGGGGACAACTGTGCAATGATTCTGGGGAAGATGATTGTGTTGAGGCAGAAAAGCATATGGATCCATCACTGTCATTCTGCAGAGGTAAGGATACCATGTTTGCCTCGACCATGCTAGTGCGGTGAGAATCATGTGAGCTTGATCTGTTCTGATTTTGATGATGATCTTGTGAAGAATGGGAAGGGATGGGTACGCATAGAGTAGTGGTGCATCCCATTTGATGGCGAAAGCATCCCCCAGGGAGCACTTCCCTAAGGCTGCACTGGAGCAGTAAAGGTGGCATTTCTGATTGTTTTGCAGAAAGGTTTATGTCTGGTTGACCCCACTGGCGAAATACGTAACTGAGGGCATGCAAGTCTGTCTCCTACTCGTGATGGTCATAAAACTTGCGACTGAGGGCATCTGTAACATTTAACACCCCTGGGAGCTACGTTGCAACGGGGGTAATATGATGTGCCAGGCACCAATTCCATAGCTTGAGAGCCTCCATACATAGGGATGGAGATTTTGCACCACCTTGCTGATTGATATAATACATGCAAGTGGTGTTGTCCGTCTTGATGTTTATAGTCTTGTGAGCTATGTAGTGTAGGAAATGCTGGCATGGTTTCGTACTGCTCTCAGTTCCAAAAGGTTGATATGGAGGGCTTGCTCTGTAAAGGACCATTTGCCCTGGGCCATGAGGCTCCTAGGTGAGCACCCCATCCCATGAGTGATGCATTGGTCGTAATAGTAAGTGTAGTGGTTGGTTGATGGAATGGAACACCGGTTAAGATGTTCATTCATCCACTAGTGCAAGGAGTTGAGGATCCGTGGCAGAATGGTAACTGACTTGGAGAGCAGGTCTCTGGACAGGGTACAAAGTGTAGCGAGCCAAGACTGAAGGCATCTCATGTGGAGCCTTGCCAGTCTGACAACGTAGGTTGTGGCAACCATGTGACCCAAATTTTTAGGCATTTGCGACCTGTCATGGTAGGGGTTGTTTGTGCTACCACTATGAGGCTGCATAGGGTGTTGAATCTGTGTGTGGGTAAAGTCACTTTGGCTGCAATGGTATTGATGTGTGCTCCTATAAATTCCAGCACCTGTGTGGGATGGAGCATGGATTTTTCGAAGTTTATACGGAAGCCAAGGCGGAGGAAAAGGTTTGTGGTAGTCTTGGTCATGTGTTTTGTCATCATGACTCCCTGATGACGTAGGCATGCCGCTACAACAGGCAGAGTTTTGGAAAACACTCCGGGGGCCATTGAAAGGGCAAAAGGGAGCACTTGGTATTGGTAATGACGACGGCCAACCATGAATCTCAGAAAACATCTGTGGGCGGGATGGATTGTTATGTGGAAATATGCATCTTGAAGGTCGAGAGCCGAAAGCCAATCTCCTTGAACCAATGCTGAGATTATTGTTGCCAGGGTCACCATCTTGAATCATTGATAAGCAATGTGTTTGTGGAGCTTCCATAAATCTAGAATGGGCCTCCATCCTCCATTCTTTTTCTATGTCAAAAAATAAGTTGAGTAAAACCCTGGGCCATGGAACTCTGTTGGTACTGGTTCTATGGCACCTAAGTGGAGGAGGTGAAGCAACTCTTGCTCGAGGAGGGTCTCGTGAGAGGGGTCCCTGAAGAGGGAGGATGGGTAGGGGGAAGACAAATGAAAGGGATGGAGTAACCATAGTGGATGAGGTCTAGGACCTATTTGTCTGATGTTATTTGAACCCATTGTTGAAAGAAGGGGTGGAGGCAGTGACTGAATTATGGAAGGTTGGTTGATGGTGTAACTACAAGGAGAGTGTCTTTCTGGCTCCTGACTGACCCTTCAAATTTGCTGTTTGGATGAGGGGGGTTGGGATACCGCCATGTGGTATTGTTGCTGGCACTGAGACCTACATTGTTGGGGTCTTTACTTTTGTCGGAAGTCATATCTTGGTTGCTGTCTGCATGGCTCCCTGGGTCTTTAGAAGTTGTTGTATCTGGCTCTCTTAAACAGGGTCCAGCGGGTGGTGTGGGAGTCCTTCATCGAGTGAAGTACTTTGTCGATTTTTTGCAAAGAAGTTGGTCTTATCAAAGGGTAGGCCTTCAACTTTTTGCTGCAAATCCCTAAGGACTCCTGATGCTTGGAGTCAAGATATTCTCCACATCACAACTGCTGAGGCAGTAACACATGCAGCTGTGTTTGCTACATCCATCATGGACTGTAGTACCGTGAGAAAAATTATATGGCTCTCCTGCATAATGTTGAAGAGGATAGGCCTCTTGTGTTCGGGTAAGTATTGTATAAGTTTTTGGAGTTTGGAATAATTAGAATAGTCATGATCTGCTAAAATGGTGGTATAATTCGCTGCTCTGAGGAGCAAAGTAGTCAAAGAATATACTTTGCAGCCCATAATACATATTTTTTTTTGTGGTTCTGGTTGTGTAGAGTTGATCTCATGTTTGGCTGTCTGGCTCTGTGTCTAACAGAATCAACTACCAAGGAGTTTGGTGGAAGGCGAGTAAAAAGAAAATCCACTCCCTTTGGTGTGATGAAGTATTTTCAATACACTCTCTTACTGGTTGGAGTGATGGATGCCAGGATCTGCCAGATGTTGTCTGCTGGGTCCATAATCGCATCATCCCTGGGGAGGGCAATTCTGGAGGAGGTAAGAGGCCGCAAAGTTCGCAAGAGATTATATTGCTTTTCTTGAATTTCCTGCAAGTCTCACTTTTGTGCCAAAGCCCCCTTTTAAAAAGCACTTGGAACATCTTTGAGTCATCTGCTGGTGGGGTGGTGGTGGATATTACCGCCTCATCTGGTAAGGATGACGAATTATGGACAGGGGACCTCTCTCCACTCTCCAACAAAGAGTCCTCCATCTGGACCGGGGAGTTAGGAATTGTCACCGAGGTAGAGGAGGGAGAATGAGGTCGTTCCCTGGGTGATATGGAAGGTGTGATGTGATGACTCTTCACATGAGGACGTGACTCCCATGATTGCCATTGCCCCGGGTAAGAGGGTAGCGGATATGTATACACATACCGGAGTGGTGGTGGTGCGTATGTAGCAGGCCTAGTGGCCCAGGATGGGGCTCTGTGTGCCGGGCTGAAGTGCTGGGAAGAAAAACAGCTGCGTGGTTTGGTGCCATTTCACTCAGGGAATGAGAGAGATTTGGCGACCTTCTAGAGTGCACCGATTGTATGGAGGAGCCTGGAGATACTGGTGCTGGTGAGAGGCAGCTCCTAAAAGGAGCATTGTGCTATTGATGCTCCTAGGATGGTGCTGAGGTTCTCGTATTGCTCAGTGCCACGGGAGTTGGCGGTGCCAATTAGTCCGGAAGTGGCATATTGACACAGGGTCTCTTTGGTGCCGATGTCAGTGCCGAGCAAGTTGGCTGCTTCGATGCCGAGTGGATGGTGTGGTCAGTGACTCTTGTTTTTGTTTGGGCTCTGAGTGTGCCCTCTTATGCGGTGCCGGTATCTTGGACGGTACCATGCTCGATGTGCCGGGCCTGTCTGTGGTGCTGACCCTCGAGGCAGTTAATGCCAAGGGTAATGTTCGGGCTGGAGATAGTCTCGTTTGTGAGACAGATTTGCCAAAAGAGGTAGAGGTATTTGATTTGTCCATAACTTTCAGCTTGGATGGTGATTTTGAGGCAGTTGTGTCCTCTAAAGGTAGTTGGAGAGACCTTTTGTAGAGGAAGGTCTTTAGTCTGTTAGCACGGTTGTGGCATGCTCTGGCCGTCAATTTGGAGCAGCGAGGGCACTTTTGTGTTTGCTGCGATTCTCCAAGGCACTTTATACATGTAGAATGCCCATCAGACAGAGGCAGGGCATCCTGGCACAACTCACACCTCTTGAACCTGGGAGTTCCTGGCATTAGGTGCAATGAAAAGTGGCGGGCCAACGGAATTTTTTTTTCTGCTATAGGGTTGGGTGTGGGGAGCTTAAAACTTGGAAATGTGAGGAAACTAAGGGGAATTAACCTTTTTTTGTCATTTCTCCATAAAATAGAGGAAAGGAAAGAAGCTTCGTCTGCTGCCGAGGACAGTAGAGAAGGAACTGAGGGAGCTGAGCCATGCGCATGTTGAAAGGCAACAGCACAAGGGGGCGCAGCAGACACTGCTAGAAAAATCGCTGGTTGCTGGCACGAGGACGCACCAGCACCCAGAGTGGAGCACCCATGGAGACAATGCTCAAAGAACCACCATTTTTGGGTCAGGGTCCACTGACCCACAAAAAAAACCAGTCGGGGGCCGCACACAAGTGAGAAGCAAAAAACGAACAAAAACAAACCCCCTCACCCCATGTTACACTGAGAGAGACTATGTACTATTATAAACACACAGCATCACCTCATATGATTTGTCTCGAGGTTTATTATTAAGGCCATGCTTACTTAAGTCAATTAATCTTTCTGCTGACTTCCTCAGGCTTTGGATTAAGTCCTTTAGTATTGTTATGGCATTTGCTGTTGCCTTTCAAAAGATGTTGACTATTATTAATTATTGGAGGTGGAGGGATTATTTGTAGAGGGAAAAGAGAGAACTGTATTGCTCTTACCTCAGAGAAATAATACAATGCTGGCAAAATCTGTGGCCACATCCTGTCTGGTGAGGACTGTGAAGGACTAAGTGGCAATAGGCACATTTGTACCGTTCCTGTAAGGTTTCAACGAAGTGGTAGTCAACGTCAGGTTCAAAGTCTAGCGAAATGCCACTGGTGGAATTCTGGCGTGGAAAGCTGTTTGGGAGACCCATAAATTCTTCAGAGGCCATGGAAGCTGTATTGGAAAGTCAAGGACAAAGAGTTTCAACTGGAATACCTTTATCATCAATAAAATTATCTCCGCTACAGTTTGCAAGATTAACATTAACATGCATTTGGACTCTCTCTTGCTGAAGATTTCCCTAAAGATTTCATATTCAAATGGAGGATCAGATACTAGACAGCAGTACAAAACATATCATCAAAGGCACTCCAGAATGATTAATCATTTATTTCAGAGCTACCACCAATGTTTATGATCGTGATCAGGCTCACAGTCTGAAAATTTCTCTCAAACAGAAAGGAGGTTACTTTTTCTTAGTTCTCATGCTAGATCCTTCTATCCTTATTCAAGCAAAACTGCAGCTGATTTCAACAAGGCATAACTTGGACCTACAAGTCCCAGGCACCAAAACTCTACATACAGTAATAAAATTGCCTTGAATTTAAGCCTATGCAACTTTACTAATTAATTTACACTAGTGCAAAAAGAATACTGTGTCACCATGATATATGTCATGTGAAGAAGTGGGTTGTGCCCACAAAAGCACATGATACTATCTATATTTTTTTGGTTAGTCTCTAAGGGTTCGTCTACACTGCAAGCTTCTTTCAGAATAAGCTTATCCGGAAAAGCTTATTTTGAAATAGGGCGTCTACACCCAAAAAGTGCAACAAAATAGTAATTTGCTATTTTGAAAGCTAGCATCCACACTGATTGGACGCTATCTTGCATTTAAGGCCAACCAGAACCATTTCAAGCAGGGCTGTAGGTCAGCAGTTGCTTCCGGGAGCTGCCTGCCTCTCTGAGGGTCAGCAAAGCATTTCCACTGAATGCTCTGGTTGCCCTGCTTTTGGACACCACAGCACTCCTTGCCATTGAGCCAAAGCTGCCTCTGGACATGCGATGGTCCCATGCTGCCGTGCTGCAGTTTCTGCAGGCTGCCTTCATGGCCCTACATGAGTTCGACCCCGAGCTAATCATTGAGAACCTCTGTCTGTGTGCTAGAGCAATGCCCTAGCAACCGCACCCCATCGTGGAGCAACGCTTTTGGAGGATGGACACCAGTTCCAAACTGGTGGGACTGGCTGGTGATGGAGTGGTGGGAAATTTCCACATGAAAATTTCCACATGAAGGAGGAGACATTCCTAGAGCTGTGTGCCTGACTCGCCCCTGCCCTCTGACGACGGGATACCCAGATACAACCAGTCATCCCCCTGGAGAAGCAGGTCACCATCGCCGTCTGGAAGCTCTCCATACCCGACAATTACCAGTCTATGGGCAACCAGTTTGGCATGGGAAAGTTGATTGCTGGGGCCATCCTCATGCAGGTATGGTGCTCTCGTGCTGCAGTCCCTGGACAGGGGAGGAGTACTGGAAAGGGGGACCCTAGGGAAAGGGGGGAGTTGAGGGTGCAGGGGTTCTGCAGTCCTACCCTCACACAGCCCTGCGGAGGGAGGCAGACTTCATATGGGCTGGCTATTGGGGTGTTTGTGGGGGGAAGGAAGGGCTCAGGAACCTCCCAAGGGCTCTGGCAGCTCCTTTGATTCTCTGTTTTGTTTATCTCCTTCTGCAGGTGGTGAGCACCATTAACACTGTCCTGTTGCGCAGGGTCATCCACCTGAGTGAACTAGAATCATAGAATCCTCGGACTAGAAGAGACCTCAGGAGGTCGAGTCCAGCCCCCTGCCCTAAGCAGGGCCAATCCCAACTAAATCAACCCAGCCAGGGCTTTGTCAAGCTAAGACTTAAAAACCTCTAGGGATGGAGATTCCACCCCCTCCCTAGGAAATCCATTCTAGTGCTTCTCCACCCTTCTAGTAAAATATTTCTTCCTAATATCCAACCTAGACCTCCTCCCACTGTAACTTGAGCCCATTGCTCCTTGCTCTGCCATCCGTCACTACTGAGAACAGCCTCCTCCATCCTCTTTGGAACCTCCCTTCAGGAAGTTGAAGGCTGCTATCAAACCCCCCTTCACTCTTCTCTTCTGCAGACTAAATAAGCCCAAATCCCTCAGCCTCTCCTCATAGGTCAAGTGTTCCAGTCCCCAAATCATTTTGGTTGCCCTGCACTGGACCCTCTCCAATGCAGCCACATCCTTTCTAGGGGGGGGGCATAATTGGATTCAGTAGACCACATGTGGCCTCACCAGTGCTGTATAAAGCGGGATAATCACTTCTCTAGATCTGCTGGCAATGTTCCTCCTAATGCACTCCAATATGCCATTAGCCTTGGCTACAAGGGCACACTGTTGACTCATATCCAGCTTCTCATCCACTGTAATCACCAAGTCCTTTTCTGCTGAACTGCTACTTAGCCAGTGAGTCCCCAGTCTGTAACAATGTTTGGTGCAGCTTGCGAAGAGGCTGAGCTGGGACTGTCAGGCTGGAGTGGGGGCCTAGACCAGGCTGCATTAGCTGCAAGGCAGCACTGGGCTCGACCTGAACCAGGCCAAGGAAGCCGGAACCACCAGGGCCAGGACAGCTTCTATTGTGCCCGACCAACACATGTTTGGAGAAAGCCATGAGGGATGTGAGCAGCCCATCCCCAATGGCAGCAGCCAGGCATAGCCCCAGGCACTTGGTGCATCTACCCCCATGGGATGGGCTGAGCTCAGCGTAGGCTCCACAGGTCTCGCCTGAACTACTCTGCAGTGCAGCACACAAGGAAGAACTAGTATGGCTCTCTAGCCCCACAGAAGTGGCCAGTGCTGGCCCTGTGACTAGGGCAGCCTCCCTGATGGCTGCAACCACAGCATGGAGAGCAAGAGGACGCCACATGGGAGCAGCTGCTCAGAGTAAAGTAGCAAAAAAGCTGCAGCAGGGAGCAGGTGACACTGGGAAGTTTCTGTAGAGAATGGAAGGCAGGGGGAGCACCCCAAAGATGAGCCAGCAACCTCCTCACCACAGGCCAGCCGTCACTCCCAGTCTGGGGGCTGCATTGAAAATTTGGCCAAGTGGCTAGTCCTGAGGGTCTGTTGCTGGCAAACTCCTATTCAGGGTAATAGCCACGTGGCCAGTGCAACCTGTCCTGCTGGTGATGAGGTATAACTAGACAGTAAGTTGGCTTTCAGACCCCAGGTAGTGTTTACTGAGTTGCCAGGAAAAAATATTGTTTTTCACCAGGCGTATATCAGACCCAGCAGGCCCAGATGCAGGGTGTGTGCACGAAGGGTGTGAATGCATCTCTCATGGTCCTCCAAGTAACCGTGCTTCAGCCAGCTAGAGGAAGGTAGGAGCAGTGCACTGCCCAAGCCTCCCTCCCCCATGCTCTGGCTAGCTGGGGGAAGGCTGGGACTGATTTCCCCGTGTACTTGGGGATCATGGGTGAGGGGAGGGGCACAATCACACCCTTGCAGTCCACATTTACCAAAAAAAGCACCCCTTGCAGAAATTTGTGCACACGGGCCTGCCTGGAGTCAGATCCCCCAGCCTGCCTTCTCAAGTCCTGGTTATGTAATGAAGGGTACGCATGTGTTCATTTTAAACAAAATGTGGTTTGGAAAGTAGATATGCATAAAGAAGCATGCTGTGGCTCACCACCCTAGGAACAGTCTAGAAAAGGCCAAGGGGAGGGGGGTGAACTCAACACGTGGAGTGGAGAAGTACAAGCATGTGACAAACAAAGCCATATATGGAAAGGTTGAATATGATTGGTTTAGAAGTTTGTGTTATGTAACCTGTTATGTAACTGCCATGTGCTATAAAACAGCAAGGGGAGGGGCTCCTTGCTCGAGGGGCTCTGGCTGATTTTAGTACCAGGGGCTCTCCATTTGTGCACACTGAATAAAGTCTTGTTGAATTGAATTGAATTATAGAAGACCCTTGATTCTGCCCAGCACCTGACTCTCTGGGAACCACAAAATCCCAACAGTAGCTAGTTAGAATCATAGAGCTGGAAGGGAGGTCATCAAGTCCAGCCCCCTGCCCAAGGCAGGACCAATCCTGTTCTTGAAGTACACCAGAAACTCACATTTCAGAAGCAACTTGCTGCAGTATTTCACCTTCAAGCTACCAGCTTGTCCAGCACTTCTCAGCCCTCCCTGGTTCCTCTGGCATGGGGTTCAAATGCTGCCCTGCTGGGTACAGGGAAAAGCACTTTGCTTGAGTGCATTAAACAATGGGACTATAGGGTAGCTCTTGCCTCTCTCTTTCCCATTCTGCCTGGCAACAAGAGGTGGGTCACAAGAGGAGCCGGTCCATTAGGAGTGGGCAGCTCTGAGAAGGGAAAATCGCAGCCTGCTCTTTAACCCAGAGGCTGGGCTTGGCAGTGAGCTACAGGACTCCCACTCTGTGCAGTTGTCCACTTGTCCTCACCTTATTCATTTATCAACGTTCCTAGCTTCCTTGCTGCAGAATGGGCACCTCATTCCAGCACAGCAGCTTTGCCATTCAAACCCCTCACACTTCAGCTGTTGCTTTCGCAGGCTTTAAGATGGCTTGGTGGTGTTCTGGCTTTGCATATTAGCATGGAGAGAGAGGAATTTTCTAATCTCCTGCAACATCCAACAAACACACTTATGACAGTTCTGAAACTTATTTGCTTTTTCCTGTCCTCATTTCTGAATAAGCCTAGTGCCTCACTAATCATGAGTTAAGGGAAGCAATGCAGTGGGTGCCTAAGTGAAATAGCTAGGGCTGTTTAATATGCAAAGTAGGATGGCTTGTCTTAACTGGGTCATACATGAAAATTGGGGCCTCACTCAGTGTACAATGTACTTGCTCGTGCTACTGTACAGTCATACAAAAGAAAGAGTCCTCCCCAAAGAGCTGATGCTGTCTAATCTTTCTTGCTGGATTTAGATTGGTTATCCACAATTTAGAGTGGTTCCCGGTTTGGTGGGTGGCAGCAGCAGCTCCGGCGGCTTGGGCCAGAGCTGCTGCATGGTGGGTGGCAGTGGCAGCTCTGCAGCCAGAGCCAGTGCTGCGTGTCCGGGCCGGAGCTGGGTGGCAGACGGAGGCAGTGTCTGGGCCAGAGCTGCGTGGTGGGTGGCTTCCTTGTTGCAGGGCCCATGCCCAGGGTGCCATAGCCAGAGGGCAAGGGGCAAATGGAGATGGATGTTGCTGGGCAATAGGAGTGGAGGGTACTGGGCAGAGGGGCAGTCAGTATTGGTGCACAAGACAAAACTCACTCTGTTCACGGATGGAAAAATCTTAGAGGTAACACTGGTGGTAATATGACAATAATTCCTTGTCCAATAGGTTCTGCTTCTGTTTTCTTATCTAGAGTTCTATTATAATCTTTTGAAAGAAGTTAACCATCAATAGAGTCAGCACCTGTAGCCTTCCAAGTCTTTGTGCAGCTCAAAAAGACAATGGGATGATTTTAGAGGGCTTATCCCTTCCTCCTCCCAGTTCCTATTCATGTTAACAGGGAACAGCAATACCGAAAATCTGGAGATGCAGACAATTCAATTTTATTGGATTTAGCTTCCATCAAGCATGAATCCAGTTTCCTTTTCCCCCAACTTACTTCCCATTTGCCCCCGATTTATATAGTAACTATAAGACTTACCCGGTGTTGGCTGGGTCTGACCCAGGGGTGGCTGTTTGTGTGCGTGTGTGGGCGGGGGGAAGCGGTGCTCCGGGGGAGGGGGGAGGAGAGGACAGCAGCATTGGGGCTGGCAGGGCTTCCCCCCCCACACACACAGTCCAGCACTGGGGCGGAAGGAAAAGATTTGGAGCTAAGGGACCACTCTCCTGAGCCGGTGGTCAGCTGGCCACTCCCTTCTTAGTACAGCTGTCCCAGTGGTCATGCTGCAGTATAGCCGTACCTCATGTATGGCTTGCTGTCCCCAATGGTCACTGTGAAGTATCACGTCCCTCCAATCAGTTCCCTCTCTTTCTATGTTAATTAAAAACAATTGAATGCCAGGCACATCCTGTTTTTCTGGCACAACCAAACCTTAACCTTGCTTTAAGTCAGGATAAGAGGAAGCTTCATACCAAATTTTGTGATCCTAGCTTTTACCATTTAGGAGAAGTTCTTGAACAAATGGACTCGCACACAGACAGAGAAATCTCAAATATATAAAAGTGGCGAGGAGTCCTGTGGCACCTTATAGACTAACTGACGTGTTGGAGCATAAGCTTTTGTGGCCTTGCATCTGACGAAGTGGGTCTTTGCCCATGAAAGCTTATGCTCCAATACTTCAGTTAGTCTATAAGGTGCCACAGGACTCCTCGCCGCTTTTGCAGATTCAGACTAACACAGCTACCCCTCTGATACTCAAATATATAGATATTCTTAGCTATACCTCAACCAATGATTTTACTGAAATACAAAATGTTATGATTGGTTAATTATAACACAATTGTCTAACCAATATCCTACCACCTTAATTGGTTTACACTAGGGATGTGAAGGACTAGTCGGATAAGCAAATGCTTATTGGATAGTCAACAGGCTAGTTGACTAGTCACTTCCCCGCACTTGCTGCCTCTATCAGAAAGAGGCAGCGGAGGGACGGGGGAAGAGGAAGGGATACTTCAAAGCGACAGTACTGCATGGAGACCAGGGCCAGCTGACCCCAGTCTCCATGTGGCACTTTCACCTTTACAGTGGGCTGCTGCTACACTTAAAAGGTGGAGGCAAACTGATGGAAAAATGCATCGATTATTCAATTAGTCAATATTTAACATCCCTAGTTTACACCTAGCAAAATTAAGCAATCAGCTTAAATTGCAGCAAGGGAGGTTTAGATTGGACATTAGGAAAAACTTCCTGTCAGGGTGGTTAAACATGAATCAATTGCCTAGGAAGGTTGTGAAATCTCCAATGCTAGTGATATTTAAGAGCAAATTAGATAGACCTCTATGAGAGATGGTCTACAAGGAACTTGGCCCGTGAAGGCAGGATGACCTCTCAAGGTCCCTACCAGTTCCAGTGTTCTATGATTCTACACCAGACAGAAACAAAGAACTAGATAGACACCATAGAAAAGTAGGGACCATAATGCCAAAATAAAGAAATGAGGATTTCACAACCTCACCTACTGAAGTGGGTCCTTCCCAGACAGTAAGCTATCAACCTAAGTTTTCTTTAAATCTTCTAGGCTCTTCCCTTATCAGCCCAAAATTGCCTTATTTCAATGTTTGGGATGTGTGAGGATGCAACCATACATTCCCCAGCTTATGACTGCCCTTGCTGCTTAGTCAAAGGATAAGTCTTTATACTGTCACAGTAAGAGAATGCCCTTACACAGGCAGAATGCATTTAAAACTCAGACTGGCAGGCTGACTCATTCCCAGCCCCCAGTCTGAGTTTTATATGAAGCCAATTTTTAAACAGAGGCAGCAGCATGGGGTAGCAGGGGGATCCCTAGAAGTGGACCTCGGATCACAATGGCTGCAGGCCCCACCCTCAGGGGCCATTGAATAATTGTGTAATCACTAAGAATTGTTGGGGTTAAGGTTGCGAGATGGTCGTACCAAAAATACCCCCCAAAGTTAGGACACTGAGACTTATTAATCAAAAAAAAAATCAAATAATAGAACAGCATTAAAACAGCATGGTCTCTTTCAGAGACAGTGTAGAGTATAATAAGGATAGGAACAGGGGAGTGGTTGTGCACTAAGACCCAGGGACTAGATGTCCAGTATTTTCTGAATTTTTTTTACCAGATAGGAGGCGAAAATTCTGGACTGTCCAGCCAATACTGGACACCTGGCAACCCTAGGTGGGGTTATATGATTACTAATTAAATCATTTCTAACATCCCTACTTTCTTTTTGGGAATTTTTAAACCAAGAGCTGGGGGGGAAAAGATAAACAACCACAGGAATACCAATGCCCAAAAGAGGAATACCTCTTAGAAATGGACTGGACCTTGAAAATATGGAATGTCAAGGCTCTTTCCCACTCTAGCACTTCAAGTGCATAAGGTGGGGGCCAGCAAGAGACCTTAAAAATACCTTGACTCCAAAGCTTCTGTTTTAAAAACTCCCCAAGGTTACAGATCTCCTGACCTTGGGTGGTATGCTGCCAACACCCAAGTGGGAAAAAAACCAACAACTTTCTTCTGAACCCAGGAAGATTTGCTTGGAAACTTCTTCCAGAGAGGTAGCTTAAGCTCTGTTACCACCAGAGAGCTTGGGAAAAAAGGACAATGAAAACAACTGTAATCTCTGATAGCTTACTTTTCAGTCTTAGGCATGCATATATAGATATCTCATTACTTTTCCAGGACACAAGAATCAGATCATAGCCTTAAAAGTGATTTTATTAACAAAACAAAAAGATTTATTTGGTAAAGCACATTTGGTTGCTAGGTGTGATAAAGCAGTTGAGGGGAAAAAAAACAGATTAAATTTAGTTCAGAGAATTGCTTCACTGGGATTCAACTTTTATTATAGAGTATGGGAGGGAGGCACATGGACTTACCACTGAGGAGTTTAACCAAACAACAAAACAAAGAAAATAACCTGATCATGTCCATCAAGTACATAACCAGGGCTCGACAAATGATACAATCTACTCACGCATGGCGAGTAGATTGCAACCTGGAAGAGCCGGGTTCGGGCGACCTGCACATGTGCAGAACGATTTGCGCACACGCAGATTGCCGGACAGTGTGGCTGGCGAGTGGGGCTCACCGCAGTTTGGCGAGCCCTGTACATAACCATATCTTCAAGATCCAGTTCATTTCTAGGTCCAGGTGTATGGGCATGGGTATTCCTGTGGTTCAATTAATCTTTTCCCTCAGCCCCTCCCCCCCAAAAAAAGAAAGCATGCAGATTCCTTTCAATTCAAATCTCAACACTTTCTTCTCATTGGTTCTCCTGGCTCCCTGCCAACACTTCCCGGATTTTTTTTCAAAGATCTTCTGAGTTTAAGCCTTTAGGCAGTATTCCTCCCATCCATCACAAATACACATTGCTGAATTGAGCTATTGGGGTCAAATTCACTACTGGTATATGTCTATGAGATACACCTGTTTGCATCAGGGTGAATCTGACCCAATGTGACTAGTTTAGCAGCATAGGAATACAATACTACTCTGTAAACATGCTGGTTGCTACAGAACATTCAACATGATATGATCTGAACCATTACAGATAAATATGATGCCTATATGAATGCGTATGTCTTGCATAACTCATGCTAAACAGAGGAAACAAGAGTGCAGAAACTGTAATTCCACTTCCGGCTTCAAGTATTTGATGCCTGCATTATTTCAACTCACACCAAAACAAAACAGGCAAGGAAAAAGTAATTTTGTAATATAAAGAGCTCTATGGGTTAACTGAATCAACTTCCTGTTTAAACTGATGTCTGACCAACATCTGTATGCTTTAACTTTTACACATCAAACAGCTAAATAAGTGAAGTCAATATATTGTACTATTATAATGCACATCCCCATGAGGATATTGTTTTAAAAATATTAAATGGGGGTGGTAACATGACACATTTGTGTCAGAAAACAAAAACAGACCCAAAACATATCTGTAAAAAGACTTTAATCATGTCACTACAAAAATGTAAAATAAACCATTATATCCCTCTAAACCTAAATACAGAAAAGGATTTGATTCAGAGGAATTTTTATATGCTGTATTAAATAATGGATTTTGACCTTTTGCAAAAATAGGGTTTAAAAATAGGGTCACTAAACCCACGTTCCATATTATAACTAATCACATAGCTTCAGAACAACTAGATCTTGAGAGCAACACAATAAAGGGACGCCCTCTCACACGGTTTTGAAAAAAATCCAACATGGGAAGTTTTCAGTACTAAAGAATAAATTGTCCTGAATAAGGGCAATTACCCCTTAACTAGCACCAGACTAAATGAGGCTATGCATTTTCTATTTATACTGGCCCTGTATAATCTAAATTACTTATTTATAAATATATACAAAACACTCAGTAGGACCTGCGTGGAACGTGGTATAACAGTCAATCAGGATGATACTGTTTCCCACTGACTGACACACACACACACACACACCACACACACACACACACACACACACACACACCCCCATGGAACTTGCCTTCATTTTGTCATTTAACCAAAGACTGGACCAAAGACATGAACTGGTTAGGCCATTACATTCAACACCCAAATGACATCAAAAGCTAAGTATCGGGCACTTACAGCCCATTCTATTGGCCTCATTTAGCATGGACACTTTAATTGATACGGTTGGTTTTCTTCTCCTCTCCATCTTTTACAGCAGCATATCCTAACCTCAAAACTCTGGTCATCTGAAAAAGTGGGCTGTGCCTACGAAAGCTCATGATACCGTCTACATGTTTTGTTAGTCTTTAAAGTGCTACCAGACTATTTGTTGTTTTTTAAGTTTATCCTGTACAGACTAACTCAGCCAACCGCTGGAGCTATTTATTTGTATCTCTGGACTCCTTGCTCCATTCATCTGAAGAAGTGGGTTGTGCCCACGAAAGCTCATGATACTATTTCTAAGGTTCTGCAGGACCAGTCATTTTTAAAGTTTTTTTAAAGTGAATTAAATACTTTTTCCAGTTTTTTAAATAATATATTCAATCACATGCAACTATTTTGTCCCCCTATTTATGGGTCATCATCTGGATTTGAATTCTAGATCTTCAGAATCCTAGCCCAGACTCTACCGCCTGGACTACAAAAGTAACTGATACTCTGTGAACCAGCCACTAGAGCAGGACTTGGACCACACCTTGCCAGTATTACACAACTATTTTCTAGGCAGCTGATTTCAAGTCTTAGCTCTGATCTAGGAAAGTGATGTAACGATTGGAGATAGGATAACAGAATCACATTATTTGGCCAATTCACTTTGAAAAGTGGCATGGCTCAATGTATAAGAATTGAGCCTCCCATACTAGAGACCTGGATTCCATGCTCAATTCTCTTGTTTGTAAAATGGGAGGCTAAATCTTGGTTGCCTTTTAGAATTGGGATTTAAGACACAGCTCAGCATAAGGACTGTGAAGTACATGGAAGTATGAACATCATCATAAGGGATAAAATTTAAATTCATGGTCTCCTGGCATCCAACTTAGTATGCTCTTAGCTCCCAGCAGAATGTCTTGCAAAGACTGGTATACTTTATATGTCTAAGATCAATTTGCTCTAGTGGGAGCGGGAAATGGGGAGGGAGGAACATGAAGAAAAAGAATGGAATACCATACATTAAATTATCCACTCAACGTGCATGATGGACAAGGTGATCCATCTGATTCTATTATTGAGCTATACAATTATAGTATCCAGCAATGTGATTTACTGGTAATTTGGTGCCCTTACATGCAGTAATTGTATTGAGGGAGGGAAAGAGGAACAGACAAGAGAGTGCTTGAACTGAATGTAAAATGGATTAAAGAACTACTGCACATAATTAAATACAGAATAAAGTTATGGAAAATTATACTGAATCATCTGAAAATAACAGCTGGTCATACATGTTGTTGTCATGGGATAGGCTTACAACATATTAGGAGTAAACATTTTAAGCATTGGCAATACCATCCACCTTCATGGATCCCCACAATTCTGTGGAATGCTTCCCATATGGGAGGAAAAGATTCTGGATGTATGGGTATATCTTCTCAATCCTTGGGGATCATGAGGAAGACTCTGTTGTATTGGAGGTCTGGCTCTGGTTTCACCTACTTGCACAGTCCTACTGAGCTGTTCTACCACTGACCTAAGCTCTTAGTGGCCACACAACAGCAGCCACAATTGGTATGCAGGAGCTAATACAGAAATTCCTG
Organism: Pelodiscus sinensis; assembly: GCF_049634645.1. NCBI lineage: Eukaryota > Metazoa > Chordata > Testudines > Trionychidae > Pelodiscus > Pelodiscus sinensis. The sequence goes on along the minus strand of NC_134713.1, from coordinate 146,108,093 downwards.
ATTGGCCACTGAGATGCTGGGGTTGCTGCTGCAGAAAGCACAAAAATTGTTTTGTAAATAACAGATTTTTATCTACTCTGAAATCAAATGTCACCTTATAAGTTCACAGTAAAATCTTGCTAATCATCAGTTTGCTAATCATCAAATCCAAATTCTCATTAACACCCTGCAGTCTCACTCGAATCTACTTCCTTAAGATTTAGCAGCCAAGTACTGTAGTGAAATCCCAAAAGAATAAGACTTCTTTATTATTTATAAAATACACTATGGTACATATTATTTATAATTCAAACAACTATATATGTAATAACAACAAAATACTTTTTCTGTTGCAGTAGCTTTGAGTTTGTGTTATTCTGCTGACTTACTTATTTTTAAAGTTTGCTGATTTACTATCACTCTCCCAATCACCGATGTTAATTAATGAGTTTTCTACTGCATAAAAAAGTGTTCTCTGTATTATATCTGTTATTGTATTTGGCAATAATGTGGACAGAATTAGTCTTAAGAATACTTATTTTTTTAAACCGAGGGAAAAAAAATTGTGCTTAACATCTAGTAACTGTTGTAACTATAACACGTTAGCAACCAAGAGCTATTAACCACATCTAATTGATACTACAGTCACTCGTTAAAACACTTTAATTTTCCTATAACAGCATCTTAAGTGTGTAGAGTACAACATCAAAAAGAACATTGATATAGTAAGAGTCAACTTTCCTACTCAAATTATAATATGGTAACATTCAATAATTAATCCTTTCCTTTTCTACAATAACTTGTACATTTCTGTGCCATGGCTTGGATGTCTTAATGTCTCCTCTGGCAACAAATTCTGATGTAAATTCCTGAAATTAAGGATCACTGATAACATACATTTGTATTGCTGGAGCTGCATGAATATGCTGACTACAAAACCATTCTCAATGCCCTTCAAATTCTAAAGCTTTAACAAATCTACATGTTGTTTAAACATCAGGCTTAAAAATAGTTAAATGTTTGTAGAGTGCTTTGAAGATAGTAAATACTATGAATGCCTGTATTAGTCTATTGCCAACAATCACAAAGATGTATTTTGATAGAATTGTACCTGAAAACTGGAGCTGTTCCTAAACAGAAAGTGAGATGGTCTGTGGTTAAAACAACATGATGATAGGTTTTAAACAGCAGAGAGTGGAAATCCCCCAAGATGAGCTTTACAAAGCTCACCACTGCAAACAAAAAACAACAAACACAGCAAATGTTAGGATAAAAAAAGCAAACCATTTTAATAACATTCCTCCTTTAAACTACTGCTACAATGACTGAAATAATACAGCCTCATCCACTGTAAATTATCATCTCTGAAGAATCATAAGCTCAGAAATATATTTTTCGCATTTATAGTTTTCCTAAAAATGTTGTCAATTTCAATGAAGTTGTAAATTATTTGACAATTCTTTGGTCACAAGGAAACATGGAAAAATTAATGAGCAAAATGAAGAGCCCAAAACTAATTTTCCTACAACAAACAGTTCTTCCTCACCCAGGTAGATCCACTCACTTTATGGATATTCTTATTTTGGTTTAAATGAGACTTTTCAATTTAATTTAAGCCAACTCAACCAAAGTAAGAGCACCCCTACTGAGGTTTGCACCAGTTTAACTAAATTGGGTTAAAAGCAGATTTAAACTGAAGATTTAAAAAGTCACTTACTTTGTTGCTTTTGTCTGACAAGCAAAATGCATATGCTGGGGGCTTCTTTCATCTTTCCAATTCCCACCCAGCCCCACCAGCTTCCTTAATGCTACCCTCCCAATAACTCCTATTTCAGTGAGTTCCTAATCGTTACCACATTCCCTCATGACAAGGCATGACAGTTCTTGGGATACCAAGGACTGAAAGTTACCTGCCACCACTAACCTTTCAGCCATTTCAAGCGCTCTCTGGGCTATTCCAGTCCTGGTTTTGCCTTAATAAGTGCATCTTAGTCCCCAACATCTCTTGAAGCATTTCCCTGTAATATCCAGGGAAATATCCAGACACTGGCTGCTCCCAGAAACCCTAGATCCTCTGCCTCCAAAAGAGCAGTGTACCCTGGATTAGCAGTTTCATCTTAAACCACTGCTCCTGTAAACCACACAACGTATTGAAACAAAAGAAAACATATTTAGGCAAGCATAGAGATTGCACTAGAATCGAGAGTGTGATAGAAACAAATGGCTTCATTGCAAAACAAGAACACAAAACACAAACTTGAGCCTACACTTAATAGAATCATAGAACACTAGAATTGGAAGGGACCTTGAGCAGCCATCAAGTCCAGTCCCCCAAACTCACGGCAGGACCCAGTAGCATCTAGATCATCCCTGATAGATATCTATCTAACGTGCTCTTAAATATCTCCGGTGATGGTGATTCCACAATTTCCCTAAGCAACTTATTCCAGTGTTTAACCACCCTGGAAGTTAGGAAGTTTTTCCTAATGTCCAACCTAAACCTCCCTTGCTGCAATTTAAGCCCATTGCTTCTTGTCCTATCATCAGAGGCCAAAGAGAACAATGTTTCTCCCTCCTCCTTTTAACACTCTTTTAGGTACTTTAAATTACTATTAAGTCCCCTCTCAGTCTTCTCTTCTAAACTAAAGAAACATAATTTTTTCAGTCTTTCCTCATAGATCATGTTTTCTAGATCTTTAATCATTCTTGTTGCTCTTCTCTGGACCCTCTACAGTTTCTCCAGAACTTTCTTGAACTGTGGTGCCCACAACTGGACATAAGACTCCAACTGAGGCCTAATCAGCACAGAGTAGAGCAGAAGAATGACTTCTCAAGTCTTGCTCACAACACTCCTGTTAATGGTTACCTTTCCTATCTAAAAGTAGGTGCCTCCCAACAGTTGATTGCACATCCTAGCCCTAACTCACGAGAGCCATAATCCAATATTTCATGACAAATATCGCCATGACATCAACAAGATGTCTCCTCAGTGATTAAATATAGCATGCCTCTCCCCACCCTGTACATGAACAGACCATCACTCCCATATGACTCTCTTGTGTCCCCTTTTAACTTTAGAAACATACGAGTATAGTTTCATTATTCCTATATTACCTGGGCATACATCATGGACATAATCATGAACATAAATGAGATTCAATCTTTCCAGAAATTGCACATTACCCCTTATGGACACATACACTGTAAGTAATGTATTTGATGTAATGAAGTTTCAGAGGGGTAACTGTGTTAGTCTGTAACAGGAAAAACTTAAAAACACAACAAATTGTCTAGTAGCACCTTAAAGACTAACAAAACATGTAGATGGTATCATGGTATCTGGACTTCCAACACTCCTGTTATCTGAAGAAGTGGGCTGTGCCCACAAAAGCTCATGATCCCATCTACATGTTTTGTTAGTCTTTAAAGTGCTACTAGACTTTTCTTTTTTTGATGTAATGAGTTTGTCAGATTTGAGCTGAGAGCTCTTTCCAAAGAATAGGTGAGCAGTGTCATGTTTCATGATGGCCCCCCTCCCCCAACGTACACATTTCTCTACCACATGCAGGCCTGCTGATGGGGGAAGTGGGAAAGAGGGCAACTGCTCTGGGATTCAGCAATTCAAAAGGGCCTGGGGCTCGAGGCCATAGCCACTGTTACTGTGGCAGCAACAGTGGCCGGAGCCCCAGGTAGGCTTGGGCAAAATACCTTTCGCGGGCCAGATCCGGCACACCAAGCCACCAGATCCAGTCTGCGGATGCAGTGGGTAGTCTCAGGCAGATTCCCTGCCTGCCTCCCACATGCCGCTGAGAAAATCTACTGCAGGCCTTTGTTTGAACAACTGTGAGCCTTCACACCCTGCCCCTGCTCCTAGCACAATCCCATTGGCCAGTTTCCAGCCAATGGAAGCTACCTGTAGTCAACCTGCCATGGGGGCAGGGGACTGTACTCGGTGATCTCTCGAGGTCCCTTCCAGTCCTAGTATTCTATGATTCTATGAACAGGCAGCTTGTGAAGCACTCTCCTTCTTCCCCTCAGTCCCCTAACTGTTCAAAAACTACATGGCTCCTACAGCCAGTGTGGGCAGAGAAGGCAGGGAGTCGGCTAGAGAAGGCTGATGGCTGGGAGTCAAGCAGGTCAATCTCTGGGCCAAAGCCTGCCTCTGGCATCCTAACCCTCTGCTCATGACCCCACATAACCCAAACCTTCTGCCCCCATACCCTCTCCCAGATCCTGCACCACAATCCTCTGCCCTAGGTCACAGCCCAAATCCCATCACCCTTTCCTGCACCCTAGTCCCCTTCCCTGTGTCACAACCCCCTCTTGTCCAAGGTCACAACCCAAACCTCTGCACCCTAGTCCCCTTCTCCAGATCTCAATTGCCTCCTTCACACAAACTCCCTCCCAAAACCCACACTCTCTCCTTCATCCCAATCCCTTACTGCAAGCTCTTTTCTGCACCCAACCTCCATCCCAGACCTCCTCCATTAGTATGGAAGAGTGCAGCCCTTGACTACTTTCCAAACTCTTGGAGTGGCACCTCATCAAAAATTATTGCCCACCCCTGCTCTAAGGACTGGCAGGGGGCCCACCCTATCTGGGAGTGTGGAGCCAGGCCTCCCACACCTTGCGCAGGGCCCAGCAATTCTGTTGGCCCCTCTGGCTCTCTCATCAGAGGGTGCTCTAGGTGCCCTCATTTCCCCAGGTCCTTCTTCCTCTCCAACATTCTTTTCTGCCTGGGAGATAGGTCAGGATGTCAACATGTTAAAAACTGCATTGGGACAATGGGCAGAGTTGAGATGAGGTGGTTGTTATGTTGGAAGTTGTTAGTGGCTGTACATCAACCAGTTTTTCGATCTACAGAGATGGTTGAAACTATCTGATCTGCTAACTAGATGCAAGGGACTCCATTTTCTTGTCTTCCTCCTCATTCCAGTACTCTGATTTTCACGCAAACTAACAAGGTTCTTTGCACTGATTCCTTGCCTATTGCTTGAAATTTGGAATGGACCAGAGTCAATGGTCAAAAGTTATTGCGCTGTATATAGACAGATAGCACTTCTATCAAGTTTTAATTTAGGGTCTTGCTTCAGTGAGACAATTAAACTGGTGCAACTAATGTATAGAGAAGACCTAAGACTACTAACACAGTTAATGGTTTGTAGGAGTGAGACGTTTTTCTTCCCACATCCTTACAAATGACATCTGCCCTCAGGAATTATCATGACTGCACTGTAGAGTATAAGTAACTCTGCATTGGTAGAGGTCAGAACAACTGCCCTTATATAGATTTTACACAAAGTCTAGTATATGTAGAAGGAAGTGATACTCCTACTTGATTTCACTTACACGAGATAGCATTTGGAGGAAAACAATTTTATGTGAGCACAGCACCAGAAAATGTCATCTGCTTCTAGGAAAGCTTTGAGGGAAAGCACTGAACAGAGAAGTAGAGAAGACTAGAATACCAGTTTTAGTCAATTTTATTCTGTAAATTAGAAGAAAGCACTAGAATCATGCTATTGTTCAGGTACCCCTTTCCAATTTCTTGTGCAGCTAAAAATATTTTGCAGGTCTTCTAAGAGAAAGGAAACAGCAAAGGGTCAGAAAAGATTATTTATTTTAAGTATGTGGAGAGAGGGATGAAGATAAGTGAGCAAAAGGCAGGAAAGGAATAATGAGAGTGAAAAGAAATGTAGTAGAAAACAATGAAAATGGGGAGTGAATTGGGATAACGGAAACAGAAGGGGCAGGAAGATAGGGATGAAAAGGATTACAAGAGGTAAAAAGGGTCAGAATATTAGTTTTGATTTTTATTTTTTAATCTTCAACAGAAGCACACCAGGGCCAAAGTAAGGTCTCACTTTTGCATTTGTATATATGATTGGGGTCTTAGTGATGGACTATAATAATTTGTCTATTAACTTACAGATAGCTACCTTATACAGGGCTTCAACTGTGTTGTTCATCACCACATAATGCAAAGTATAAAAGATTTGTTTTAAAATATTAACCAATCTTGGCAATTCAATTTGGCCTGAACATACTATCTTATCAGCATGTGAATTGAAACCTCAGAATCAACTCAGCTTATTCATCTGAATTACTACGAAAGTTAAACTCTTACCTTAATTCACCCCACAAAAGACTGCTCCTTTACATTATTAAAGGTTCTCTCAGCTCAATCTCCTCCTTCATGAGCTCCATTTTTATTCAGTCTCACCACTATGTCTGAAGTAATTAAGAAAATGTAGAGCAAATGTTTAGGAGCATGAGACTATCAAACATCTAAAAACAGAAGTGATTTTAGTATCCATCTGAAATCACTATTAGTGGCAGTGGTGATATCAAAGATAGACTGCTCTTAAAACAGAAGGGAAATATTAAGTTGAAATTTTTTGAAAAAAAATCAGATAGACAACCTTCAAAATATTCTACATGGTAAACAGAGGATATTTAATATGTTTTCTTATTAGTCATACCATATGATTAGATTGTTATAATTTTGCTTTCATTTACAGAGCAAATACAAGCCAGCTATTTTAAACAAAGCCCTTTTGTTTAGCAGCCAGCTCAAGCAATTTGATTTAACACCAGGGATCTCTGCTGGGTGTAGGGGAACAAATCTTTTTCTACAAACTGCAACAGGAACAGCCGCACACCTAGAAGTCAGCTTTATTGTTTTGTAGTGCAGGGGACTTAATGTTCAGATCAGTGACGTCTCGACTCATAGCCCCAGCCCAGATGTGTGCTTAAAAACAAATTCAAAATTTATGGCTCTGGTCTGACAGGGGGTAGGGTTGGCTGAGGGGGAGACAGTGTCTCAGCGGGGTGCTGGTGAGTCAGAGGAGGAGGGAAGGCAGAGGATGCAGGAAAGTGGGTCTCTGAGAAGGTTTTGCAGGGGCTCTGGGCAGTGACCGGGAGGGGATGCTGGGAACTAGAGGTTTGCAGGAAGCTGCAACACCTCTAGGTTTTAGAAGGAGCTCTCCTCCTGGACCCACATCTCAGATCCTGACTTGCTGGCCCACACCAGGTGCTCCACTGCTAAGCAGATGCCGGGGTCCAAGCCGCCCAGCCTGGTGGGGACCAGGTCCCAGCTGCCTAGCAGGTTCTGGTCCAAAGGTCCGGGTCAGGCTGCCATCCATCCCCATAGCATCCATGCCACGGCATCACCAGGATCTGGCTGTCACATGGCCCACAGCCAGGACTCTGCTCTTGGCTCTGCTCTGGAGCAGGGTATTTAGGGAGTGGGTGCTTGGTATGGGGACTCAGGAGGCTTGGGGAGGTTATTGTGGTTGTCAGCCTGCAGCCCACAGTGATAAATAGGCTGAGAACCACTAGTTTAGATACAGTGGACTTATCAGACTTCTGCTCATGAAGGAAGATCCTACGTCTGACGGCAAGAGACTGCCAGCAGGTCGCATCTGGCTTACCAAGCCACCAGATCCAACTTGTGGCCACCTTGCCAGGACCCTTAGGCAGAGAGCATGTCACACTTAAAACAGCTGGCTGCTCTCCACTCTGCAGGCTGGGAAAGGAGGAGAGAAGCTTTGCTTGCTTCCTCCTCCCCCCCCCCCCCCCGCGCACTCCCAGCAAAATGTCTCAGCTCCCATTGGCCAGTTTCCAGTCAATAGAAGCTGAGAAATTTTGCTGGGGGCAGGGACAGTGTATAGAGAATCCCTCTTCTCCCCTGCATGGAGCAATCCCACATGGAGCAGCCAGCTGACAGACTTCTGCAGAGAGCCTGCCTCAGGGTTCTGCAGGACTGCTGGGCTGGCAGCCACCTAGGTAAGCGCCTCCTAGCCAGAGCCTGCCTCTGGCACTCCACTCCCTTTTTCTCCCCCAACTACTTGCCCCAGGTCACCACCCAAAACCTCTGTACTCCTTTCTCACCTTCTCCCAGGTCACAGCTCCCTCCCTGAATCCCTCCCCTAGGCCAGAAACCTCTCCTGAGCCCTTAGCCCCTCCTGTGTTTGTATTTTACAAGGACTATGTGGGATAAAACTTGTTTTCAGGTTGCTCTTCTCCGTGTTGTTTATGTAGTCACAAGGAGATTTTGTGTAACAATTTTATTTTGCACTTTTACACTACCTTCCACAAAATAACCTCAATGCAATTTACAATTAATGAACTTAAGCTCACAGCACCCAAGTGAGGTAAGGAACACACATACAAGAAAAAACTTGCTTTACTTAAATTATGAACTGTTTCCATGAAGTTAGTCAGGCCCACATTACACAGAATTTAGCATGTGCGTAAGTCTTTGCAGAACTGGGGTGTCTATGTACCTAAATGATTTGCCAAGGTTACATTTCTTTATTCTAACCTCAAGATAATTCTTTTCCTCTTCTGTTTTTAAATCCCCCCTGGACAGAGGGGTCAGCATTAGACAAGTTTCTCTCAGTTGTTCTAGACTTAGCATACCATGTGCCCCACTGATGACACTAATAAACAAAACACAGAGCAATGAAGTTCCCAGAAAAAATAAATATAAATGCAAACAACATATTTATCTAGGCCACAGCCTTCAGTACCAAAGAGTAATGGAACATCTTAAATATTCAGCTTATTTGATAATTTATGTACTGTGCTATTATATGAAGTCTTCAGAAAAATGGTTTAAAATAAGAATGGTTTAAAAATAGAAGTGCATATTATTGTTCCCAGCCTAAAAACGCCCACTGACATAAATACCTTTGACAGAATTATTTATTAGTAAACAAAGCACTGCAACCATTCATTCATCCCATGTTTATCATAGAAAGTTATGAATGAAAACATTGTACTGATTGATTTCAAGAAGTATCAGTCAAATGAACAAAAACCAGAAGAGGTGAAAGCTTCAGAAAATGCAATAACAGCTCTCCCCTCTGCCAGTCTTCATATGGGTGACTGTACAGGTGACCCCCAACTTATGACCACTTGACTTACTACTCCCCACATTTATGACCGCCTTGCTCCAGCCACCACCTTTCCCCAGCAGAGCTCCCAGCTGACTCCAGGAGCAACTTGCACTGTACCGCCTTTCTCCTGCACAGCCCCCAGTCGGCTCCAGGAGCAACTCGCACTGAACTGCCTTTCCCTTGCACAGCCCCCAGTCAGCTCCGGGAGCAGCTCGCGCCGTGCCGCCTTCCCACAGCACAGCCCACAGTCCACTCTGGGAGCACCTTGCACCATGGACTCCCAGTAGGCAAAGCAGGCCAGGAACAGAACCCCCATTTTTATCAAAGAGTTCGACTTACGACGGCTCGACTTACGACAGTTCTCCAGAAACCAATTAGGTCGTAAGTGTGGGGGTCGCCTGTACTTGATCAAAACCTTGTGCTTCACACGTCCTTTGAATATCTTTAATCAAGTACAACCACACCCCCCATTACATAATACATTGCAGTAGAGATCAGCAGAGCTGAATTGTTATAATTAAAAAAAAGTCAAAGCTGGTAAAAAGGCATTTGTCAAGGCAAGAGTTAATTGAAGCACTGTCATGGAAGGGTATAAACTGTTCAGGAAGGAGGGGTGTTGGAGAAAAGGAGGAGGAGTTGCATTGTGTAAGAAAGCAGTGTGATTGCTCAGAGCTCCAGTATAAAGCAGGAGAAAAGCTGTGGAGAGTCTCTGGGTTAAGTTTAGAGCCAGTACTGCAGGCCACCAGATCAGCTGGATGAAGTAGAAGAGAATTTCTTCAGACAACTAAGAGAAACTTCCAGATCACAGGCCCTGGTTCTCTTGGGCAACTTGAATGACCCTGACATCTGTTAGCAGACCAATACAGCAGTACACAGACAATCGGTGGCGGGGGGGGGGGGGGGAGGGAAGGGGTTTGGGCAGGGGCAGAGGTGGGGGAAGGGGGAGAGGCTTGGGCGGTGGGGGAGGAGTGGGAGAAGGGTTTGGGCGGAGGCAGAGGGGCAGGCACCAAGAGACAGGGGTGCAGGAGACACAAATGCCAGGGGGCCAAGTGCAGACAATGAGGGAAAGGGCAGGAGGGGAGGTGTCAGTGGGAGGAGGAACAGGGTGATGCTGGGAGAGAAGAGGAGAGGAGAGGAGAGGGGAAGGGCATTGAGGGTTAGAGGGGGAGGTGCTGGGAGAAGGCTTGAAAGAAGGGGTGGGCATGAGAAAAGTTCGGATGAAGCAAGGCATATGTGTGAGGGCACAGAGGGGCAGGAGGAGAATGGGGCAGAGGATGGTGAGGGGGTGGGTATTAGGGAAAAAGAGGGCAAAGGGGGCAGGGGCAGTAAGGGAAGGGGAAGGCACCAGGAGGGTGCAGGGCTAAGGGAAGGTGCAGGTGCCAGGAGATTCTGGGGGTGAAGCAGAAGGGCAGACACCTGCAGGGGAGGAACCAGCACCAGAGGAGAGGGGCAGGGCAGGTGTGTAGAGGGAGGTGTTAGAAGAGGGGATGAGGAAGGGTAGCTCACGTGATCAGAGTGGGGCTACTGGAGGAGAGGGCACTGGGAGGAGAGAAGGGCTGGTGGAAGGGGGCAGGTCACAGGAGGGCTGAGGGCAGTGAGAAGGGCAGGAGTCAGGACGGCAGAGGAGGGTGAGGAGTTGGGGGGCAGCAGGCACCAGGGGAGATGATGGAGGAAGGAGAGGAGACATGGCAGCAGAGAGAAAAGGGAAAGGTTTATAAAATATTTATTAATAACTTGGTATGCTGGCCACGGCCAGTTTGTTTGCGCCCCGCGGTGCAATTTGGGTTTATGTGGGGATCAACACGTGGCCGGCGAGTGGGAGCTAAAACAAAAAAGTAGTCAGTGTAATGATCTTCTGTTGATATGTTTTAGTAGTTAAATTCTTGGACTGTCATTGCTCATGAAAAGTGCTGTCACATGGGTAGAAATCGGGTAGAAATCGGGTAAATATTGCATTTTATTAATATCAGCAGAACTGACTTAAATGAGGCCTGTGTGTTGCGTAGTCTTGCCTTAATCTTTGTATTCATGCCTGTCAGTGTGAGAGAAGCTATTTGTATATATTTGCTTGCATAGGCAACCACACTTAAGTTGAGGCCCTCAGCATGTTCTGTAAGTATCAGTGTGGCCCCGGGGGCTTCCAAAGTTGAGTTGCCCTAGCTCATCCCTGGCAGATGTCTGTCTAACCTGGTCTTAAATATCTCCAGTGATGGAGATTCCTCAATCTCAGTAGGCAATTTATTCCAGTGTTTAACCACCCTGACAGGCAGGAAGTTTTTCCTAATATCCAACCTAACCTCCCTTGCTCCAATTTAAGCCCATTGCTTTTCATCCTAACCTCAGAGGTCAAGCAGAACAATTTTTCTTCCTCCTCTGTATGATACTCTTTTAGATACTTGAAAGCTGCTCTCGTGTCCCTTTTCGGTCTTCTCTTTTCCAAGGTAAACAAGGCCAATTCCTTCAGCCTTGCCTCATATCTCATGTTCTCTAGACCTTTCATCATTTGTGTTGATCTTCTCTGGACTTTCTCCAGTTTCTCCATGTTTCCTGAAATGTGACGCCCAGAACTGGACATGATAACTCCAGCTCGGGCCTAATGTAGATGGCTCATTCCCTGCCTAGGGGACGTGAGACTGGGCGGGTTAATTTCCAATCCTCCTGTTCATTCTTTTCCTAAGCCAGGAGGGCACGGTAGTTCTGATGGGGGCTCTGCAGGAAGGCAGCCCGCACTGCTCCCTGCCTGAAACCTTGTGCAGGTGTTAAACAGCTGTCCAGCCCACCCTAGAGGTGACTGCATTTCAGTGTGCCTGAAGCAACACAGCACCAGCAATGGACAGGAGAATGGCTCCCGGGCATGGCTTGCTCATGACGGCTTCAGTCCCGTTGATGGGCCTCAGCCTCTTTCCTTCCCCTCCCCCGCTTTGCAATGGGGCTGTAGACTCTGGGGAAGAGGGGTGGAGGCAGGCAGAGGTGTCTGCCTGCAGCAGATGTAGACATGTCTCTGTATTAATCATTCTCTCATTGAGGTTTTTAGCTTTGTAGTGAGTCCTTTTACATGGAAACTTTGCATTACGTCTTGGTAGAATAGGCCCTAGGACAAGTGAGGCAGAGACTGTCCCTGTGGGGTGAATGAGGTGGGAATGGATAAGGCGGAAGGTAAGCACCTCTGGGCAGTTGCAAAGGTTGGAGAGGGGATGGAAGCCAGATCCAAGATCAATGAGCCCTGGGAAGTGGGCCCATTAAAAGGAGACTGAACCTGTGGATGCCTTGGGGGTCAGCAGCAAGGGCCTGCTTTGGGAAGCCCCCTCTTTGGAGGTGAATGTGGCAGCATTGAGACACCACCCAGAAGCAGGCGCCACAGACACTAACTGCAGAGTCATGGGACGGCTCTCACAGACCTTGCACATGCATAAGATGATAGATCTGCAGGAGGGGTGGCAGTGCCGTAGTGAGGGGGCCGGAGGGGTCAGTTGCCCCTGGGAGAAAAATAATATAAAATTTAGTTAAAAATAGATATCACACGTTTTTAAAAGGAATACCATATCTCCTGCCTTTTGTCTATCTTTGTCTCTTTAGGCCCCCAGTTAAAATTTTCAAAAGCACTTGAGTGACTAAAGTCATTTTTAAAAATTGGACTTGGAAATCTAAGCTCAGATTTTCAAAGGTAATTAAGCTCCTAAATGGACAGTTGCCAACTCAGATCTTCAAAGATACCTATCTGATCTTTACACACCTTTGAAAATCTGGACATAAGTGTCCTAGTCAGTTCTGAATGTGAGATGTAGGCGCCCAGTCCTAATTCCTTCAGGCTTTTTTTTTGTTTATATATATAAACAAACATTTATCTACACTAATTCCCCTCCTTTCTCTTTCACTATCCAATAAATGCATGGATCAAAATTGTAGGTACTTTGTGAATATTCTGACTTGAGAGTGGAAAGATTTCATATTGTCATGTATGATTCCTGGTAACCCATCTCAAACATGAAAAACTAGGTTGATACCTGTTCATATCAGGAGCTGTTGAATTCAGTTCACCATTTGCAGTATCTCATTAGGATGTTTAGTGGAGAAGATATTGGTTTTTTTTTTATTTATACTGCGGGCAAAGCATGGGCTCACAAGAATTCCTCCATTGTCTTACCATGAGTATCAAAACATTTGGTGTTTTTCTAAAGGCCTGGAGTCAATTGATTATGTAGGAATCTCAGCTTTCATTTAAAAAAAGTTCTCTATACTTCTGGGCCTTATAGCTAAGGAGGAAAGCTTTAAAACATGAACCCTAAATACTCAAACAAAAGGCCAATAAAAATCCGACATGTTTTATTTTTAAAAAATACTATGATTTGTAGACCAGTCTCATAACTTTGTGCAGGTGTTCCTTGTGATTTTTGGGTTGGCAATACTGCTCTTTCATTGGTGAATTTAGAGAGGTCTCTCCCTTCAGTTTCCCTTTCCACCCTCCTTTTTTGTCATAGGTCATCAGAGAATCATAGAGACAATGGAGAGGAGGGTGAGTCCTTGACTCTGGTTAATGACTGGTCAGAGTGACTAACTATTATCAGCCAATGGTCTGAATGAGCCATCTACTGCCATCTGTTAATCAACTATAGGAAAATGCTTCATGAGCAGACCTTATTTATATAGACAACTTACTTTGCCACAGATCAGTAGACACACTTGCTGTGTCAAGGTGATCAATTTTGGCTCTTTTGGGTTGAAATTCACTTAAGACTTGGAGCTGGGAGAATTAAATGATTAAAACACAAAAGACCTGAACTTAATATGACCTGGCTTAGGGTCTACCATAACTTGAACGCTAAGCAGAGGATAGTGAGTCACATCTAACTGAAAGTCACAGAAGATGGAAACAGGTTTTATTTCTCGTGGTGTAGAGTCTATTTGGGAGTCCTCAATTATATCTGACACTTTACATCCAGTGTTTAAAGGCAGAACTGACTAGAATCAATTGAGAGTCCTTGTCTTGTCTCAGTGATTGCTTGAGCAAAAATCATTGATAAAAATCTTGTGTAGACTGACCTTGGACTCAATGTGCAGGCAATATGTGTTGAAGGGCAGTGCAAAGGAGGCAATGGTGGTGAGGTACCATATTGTGAAATCAATGGTGCTGAAATCACCAAGGACTGGAATTTGACCACAGAACTGACACTTTAACAGAGACTCCACTTTTGCTATTTAAAAAGTAAATCAATGTAACAGAAAACTACAATGCTCTCTGGTAACCTTTTAAAAATCAAACTTTAAACTTTATTGAAAAAATTGGATAGTTTGCAATTGAAAATATTTGACCTACACTTAAGGCAACTGATTTAATTTTGTGTAAAATTTTGCATAATAAAGGATGGCAGTTTTTTTTTTAAATGTTCAACTATATTGATATACATTTTGATCAGATCTCCTTCTGACGTGATATTTGTGCATGGTTGTGGTTTGTTGTGTGGGTGTTTTTTTTTTTGCTCAACAAAAAATCCTGCGGGGGTGGGGGGGCTGACAAAATGGTTCAAATTTGGCCCCGCACTTTCTAAAGCCGGCCCTGATTGCACCTTCAGCAAGTTCACAGATGACACAAACCTAGGGGGAAGAGATCCATGTGTTGGAGATTAGGGATAGGGTCCAGAGTGACCTACACAAATTGGAGGATTGGGCCAAAATAAATGTGATGAGGTTCACCAAGGACAAGTTCAGAGTCCTGAACTTGGGACAGAAGAATCCCAAGCATTGTTACAGGCAGGGGACTGACTGGCTAAGCAGCAATTTGGCAGAAAAAGACCTGGGGATTACAATGGATGAGAAAGTGGATACGAGTCAACAGTGTGCCTAATAGCATATTAAGGTGCAGTAGGAGGAGCATTGCCAGCAAACCTAGAGAAATGATTATTCAACTTTATTCAGCACTGGTGAGGCCACATCTGTAGTACTGCATCCAATTCTGGGCCCTCCATTACAGAAACAATGTGGACACATTGGAGAAAATCCAGTGGAGGGTAACAAAAATTAATGGGCTGGAACATATGAATTACGTGGAGCAGCTGAGGGATTTGGACTTATTTAGTCTATGGAAGAGAAGACTGAGGATAGATTTGATAGCAGTCTTCGAAGGGCAAGCTGCTCTCAACAGATGACAGGAGGAGGAGCAATGGTCTCAAGTTACAGTGGGGGAGGTCTGGGTTGGATATTAGGAAAAACTATTTCACTAGGAGGATGGTGAAGCACTGGAATAAGTTACCTAGGGAGGTGGTGTAACCCAGTATTCCCACCTGGCTGTGCTGTGATGTGTGATTCTCAATGACTCACCCCACATGTGTAATAGTAATAGAGATGTAGCTGTGTTAGTCTGGTGCATCTGAAACAGAAAACAGGACTATGTAGCACTTTAAAGACTAACAAGATGGTTTATTAGGTGATGAGCTTTCATGGGCCAGACCTACTTCCTCAGATGTATTGGCCCAGACACCTAAGTATTGGCCTGAGCAGATAACAAGGCTCTTCCCAGAGGAAGAGACAAAGGAAGGGAGGGGGAGACCCCACTTGGCTGGGGGGCAGAGCCTGGGAGCTGGTCAGTCTTAGCTAGGGGAAGCATGAAGAAAGCAGACTAAGTCCAAGATGGGGGGGTAGAGAGGTTCAGGGGCTTGTAAACCCCTTCCCCCCAGGAGGGCTAAGGCTGTCTGCCCTGGCTCCTATATCAACATTGAGCCTGTGCAGTATCTTGGAGAAGCAATAAACCCTTTTTACTCTGCTGGCTGGTACAGAGTCACATCTGGCTGCGGATGAGGGTGCAGGGTCAGGGGCTCCCCAACACACCATCACAGAGAGCACTTAGTGTCTTAGCTGTAATAAAGAATAACTGACAATCCAATAGGAAGTGGCTGCCTTGGCAGCTGATATGAGTTGAGGAAAGCATATGTAACTCTCACACTTAGGGGCTACGTCTACACTGGCATGATTTTCTGGAAATGTTTTTAATGGAACAGTTTTCCATTAAAGCATTTTCGGAACAGAGCGTCTACATTGGCAGGACGCTTTTCTGCCACCCCACAGGCCACCCAGAACGGTACCAGAGTTGACTTTCCAAAAAGTTCGCAAGGTTCCCAGGTTTGTACAGCTCAGACATTCCGGCAGTTGCTGAATTTCCTGTGCTCCCCTCCATCAGACAGAGCCACCTGCTGGGCAGCCGCAGGCTTAGGGGAGCTCTAACAGGGACACCCCCGGCTATGGCTACAGAGATACAGCACTAACGGGTGCTTCCAAACCCCCAAACTGGCAGTTCTGCAAACGTCAGGCAGGCCCCTGCTCGGTGACTGGCAGCGGGGCTCCGAGGCGTGGAAAGGCTGCGCCGGTTGGTCGCTGCTCCCGGGCCGCCCCACATGGCATCCCTAGGCTGGTGCGGGAGCGTTGCTAGGAGCAGCTGAACTTTCGCATTTCCCGGCACCGGTGCGCTGCCGTGGAGCCAAACACAAAGCGCCAGCGCACCTCGGCCCGAGCCAGCAGCACGGACACTGCCCTGGCAGCCAGCCCCGCCCGCCGCTTCTACAGCCGCGTCGCTGGGGGCCCGGCCCGCCGGGCACGCCTCGCACGTGGGGAGGAATTGTCAGCTCAGCCGGAGCCGGGCTTTGTTCTCCCCAGCTGCTGCCCCTCCCAAGCCCGCACCCTAGGCCGGCGGCGCGCTACTCACCCGCAGCGGCTCGCGGCGCCAGCCGGATCCGGCTCAGCAAACTTTCCCGCCAGCCACGGTGGCTGCGGCCGGCAGCCGGCAAAGGCGGAGGGAGCAGCACAGGGCGCGGCGAGGGGAAGCGTTGGCTGCTGCTCGCTGCTTTCAGTTTCACGGCAACTGCGCACCCTGCTGCCTCAGGGGGTGGGAAGAGGGGGGGGCATAAGGCGGCCCGCGCTTCCCCGGGGAGGGGCCGGCTCTGGTACACAAGCTAGCCGCGGGGACCAGGCATCATGTCAGAAGCGAGCCCATGGCTCGGGAGCTCTGAGGCTTTGTTCCCCGCTCCCCTCCGGCGCTCAGCCTCTGCTCTAGATTCGCCCGCCAGAGGCGCTTCTCCTGCCCGGGCACCTCAACCCCCACAGCCGCTGGAGGTTGCAGGAAAAAGCCAGGCCTGCGCCTCGCAACCTCCGGCATCTCTCCGCCCATCAGGTGCGAGCACAGCTAAGAGCCGGGCTGCGAGCGATAACAGCTCCTGCTGCAAGTCCTCGGCAGAGGTGGGAGGAGTGAGGGCCAACTGGCAGCAGGTGCCCTTTCAGTCCTATGTACAATGTTGTCTGGCCGGGGTAAAAACAGCTGTGTCCCATTCTGCAAGAAGTGTTTCTGGTACCTCCTGACCGTAGGGGAGCACAACATCCCTGAAATAATGGAGGCATGTTGCGTCCTCCACAACACTGTGGAGGGGAAGGGAGAGGCCTTCCTCCCTGAGTAGGGGGCAGATGCTGGCCACGAGGGACGAGCCTTCCAGCAGCCACAGACAGCTGTCATCCGACAGGCCCATTAGGCTGGAGTGCGCATCCAGAGATCCTGAAGGAGAGGTTCTTTAAAGGACCCCAGTAACTTTCCTCATGGCCTCCTCACTAGGGGCCTGTGTTTTACAGCCCTATTCCTTCCCCTCCACAACCCCTCCCTAACCTCTCAATAAACACACCTGTTAGGTTTTTAAAGAAATGCAGTCTGTATTGATTATTCAGAAAAGTTGGGCAGGGGAAGGGGGGGTATCTCAGAATTGGGCAAGGACTCATAACTGGTGGGGGGTGGAGGGGCAGCTTGATGTGCCACATCAGGTGCAGGGACCTCGTTGGGGCTGTGAGGGTTCGGGGAGCACAGGAGGGTGGCCAGGAGGGGGGGCTGGAATGGGGTCAGGGTTGGCAGGGGGAGAGGCCCTAGGTATCACTTGGGGAGGGGGCAAAGGTATAACAAGGGGGGCAGACAGAGGGGGAATGGACATAGCAGGAGGAACAGGAGGGTGGAAGCCAGGAGCAGTGGCTTCAGGCGGGTGTCACACTGCTGCATTAGTTAATCCCAGGTGCAGTTCTGCCACTCGGGCTTGGCACAGACCTTTTGCACCAGGGTTTGGTGGATGTCATGAAGGACACTAATGTGCTGCCGCATCAGGTCCTCCTGCACTCTGGTGTGCCTGCGGGTCCCCTGGGCTCTGGCAGGTGGCTGCAGGGGTGTGGCTCAGCCCTCATTTCCTTCTGGGCCGGCTATGGAGAACATACAGGGGGAAGAGATGGTTAGTCATCCCTGCAGACACTGTCCCTGAAGTTGTGCCCTCCTCTGTGAGCAGCAACCAACAGTCCATGGCCCAGAGGGGGATGTCCCGGGTGCAAGGCCATGTGTGGCCTGCACAGCACGCCCTGTCTCACAGACATTCCAATGTGCCCAGAGGACCATGCTGCCCATCCCCCCCCCCCACACACACAACCCCCTGACAAGCAGCTAAGGGAAGTGTACAGCCACAGCAGGATCCCCTCATGGGTGGCAAAGGAGTTGGGAGCAGCCTGGGCCTTCCTGGGGTCCATATACACAGGTGCGGCTCGCTGGGTTGTATGTGGGAGCGGCTGCTGCCTCGCACATGCAGGCATGCCTGTGTGCTGTGTACGGCACTCCTTGGTCTGCGTGGGATTGTGCCTGCACCCTTGTGGCTAGCCTTCTCCCAGCTGTGGTGACCCTCCCTTTCCTCCTTGGCAGGATGTGCGTGGCCTCCCGAGCCTGGAAGCAGGATCCCGGGCATGCTCAGCAGCTGCCCGCTGCACCCACGTGCTGCACAGTAACACAGCACATGATTGCACGTGCACGGACCACATGATGTGCAGTGTGAGCATCCTGAGTGACACTCGCCCCTCACCCCTGGGCACATGCCAATGTATGTATGACAAAATGAGAACTTACCTGAAGATCCCTCCCAGGCATCCAAGGCCGAGGAGATGTCTTGGCTGACAGTAACCAGCTCAAGGGCACCTGTGCTTTTTCCTGGAAGCCTCCTCTTCTGCAAAAAAACCCTTGCTCCCCGTCCACACACGCCTTTTTGCGAAATAAGGCAAAAAGGCTTTTACCTCATAGAATGAGGATTACCAATACCAGAAAAAATCCTTTGTTCTTTTGATTTATTTGTGAAAGAACGCGATTGCAGTGTTGATGTTACGCAAGTTGTATCAGAAAAATGGTTGTTTTTCCTTACAAAACTCTGTAGTGTAGACATACCCTACGGGTGCATCTAGACTGGCAAGATTTTGTGCAAAAGCAGCCGCTTTTGTGCAAAAACTTGCCAGCTGTTTACACTGGCCGCTTGAATTTGCCCAAGAGCACTGACTTAGTAACGTACAAAATCAGTGCTTCTTGCGCAAATACTTCCACGCTTCTGCTTGGGAAAAAGCCTTCTTGTGCAAGTATTCTTGCACAAGAGGGCTTTTTCCCAAGCAGAAGCGTGGAAGTATTTGCGCAAGAAGCACTGATTTTGTACGTTACTAAGTATACTTGCTCAAGAGGGCCAGTGTAGACAGGGAAGAATTGTTTTGCGCATAAAAGCTCCGATGGCTAAAATGGGGCTTTCTTGCACATAATCGCATCTAGACTGGCCACGGATGCTTTTGCGCAAAAGCATCCTTGCCAATCTAGACGCTCTTTTGCGGAAATACTTTTAACGGAAAAACTTTTCCGTTGAAAGTATTTCCGCAAAATCATGCCAGTCTAGACGTAGCCTACTAGTCTACTTTTCCTATGTGCTGTTTAGAGAATGTTCACTTCTATCCCAGAAATGGTTCTCTGTCAGTGATTAAGTGCACCCAGATACATATATACATAATTTTAAGGTGTTAAACAGTTCAGGAGATTTGGATGAAAGACATTAGAGAGTACTTAATGGAAAAGAGCCACCACACCAACAAATTGATCCCCCTGCAAAAGCTGATGCACATTACCCGCTAAAGGAAGTAGCAGAATTATCACCTTGAATCTCATAATAGTTTTCAGGTATCCTAAAGGATCCAAAAGAATTGAAGAAATAATTTAGCAAGCTGAAGTAAGGCATCATTGCTAATGGAGAATGCTACTGAGAAATCAAGCTTTTTAAAAGGCTAACTCACCATTAAAGCTTCCTTAATTTCAGGAATATTTAGCGAAGAGAACACAACAGGACTTTTTTTTTTCCTCCCAAGACAGATTCAATTTTTGAGTAATCATCAACGCTGATAGTGTTCTAAGAACTCTGGAAGTAATTCCCATGCACTTCAAAAATATCCCTTTAATAGTATTCCTTGTAAAGCACTTAAAGCTGGCTTTCCATTCTTCTCTCCATTTTAACAAGCAACCAAAGAGTCATACTAATTTGTACCAGTCTGTACTTCTGGTAGAACCATATTGTATGGAGCTTAAGTTTATCCATTACCCTTCACTTACTGTCCTGCTCTCTGAAGTCAAGTGTCTTTATCAGAACATCCTGTAACTACTTTTGCAAATTAGGCAGATTCAGCTTTTACTCAGGCATGCATGCATGTTAACCTATAGGTCCCCAAGTAAGCATGAGGGGGTTCTGTTAGATATAATTTTAAATCAAGTAAAATATTAATTTAAGTTTGATTAACATGAGAAAGTTAAAGTGCTTAATCTGTTTAATAATTTACTATTTCCTTTCTTACTGGTTAAATTAAACTGTTCTCCCTAGCTGCAGCACTAGCAAAGTGGCTTAGAAGTAATTATGTAATTAAAGGCAAGTCTCCATTAGCAACTGGAAAGGTTTGTATTGAGCCAGGTTGGCCACAGGCAAAAATGTTTGAGAATGGAAGGTTACTTACCCTGTGCAGTAACTGGAGTTCTTTGAGATAGTTGTCCCCATGGCTGCTCCACCTTAGGTGTTTTAGCGCCACTGAGCTCAAGGCCAGAGATTTGTGACAGCAGTGCCCCTGGCCGGCCACGCGTGCAGAGAGTCTGGGTGTTCTGGGGAAGCTACTGAGCATGAGCGGCCAGCCCCTCTCCTCAATTCCTTCTCTGACCCAGGAGTGTAATACCCAAAGCAGAGGGGAGGAGGGTTTATTTGGAGCAGCCATGGGGCCAACCATCTTGAAGAACTCGTTACTGCACAGGGTGAGTAACCTCCCCTTCTTCGAGGAGTGGCCCCGTGGGTGCTCCACCTTAGGTGAATTCAAAACAGTATTCTTGTTAGGAAGGTGGCAACTTTGGTTGGTGAGGATCTGTGGTGGACAGTATTGTTTGTCCAAATCTTGTATCTGTCTTGGAAAATTTCTGGAGCGCCTAATGCTGTGTGAAAGTATGCATTGAAGCACCTTGTGGTAGCCCTACATATGAGTTCTGTGGGCACACCATGTAGAAATGCTGTTGTAGCTGCCATGGCTCGTGTTGAGAGTGGTCGCACCGTATGTAGTGGCTTCCTCTGTGCTAGTTCATGCGCTAGTCTTATGCATCCCAATATCCATTTTGATAGCTTCTATTTTGATATGGGTAGCCCCTGCGATCTCCCTGTAGATGAAATGAAGAGCTGTGGGGTCCTTCTAAACAAGCTTGTGCGTTGCAGGTAAAAGGCTATGGCTCTACGGACATCGAGGGTATGGAGAACCACCTCTGACCTCTTTATGGGGTTTTGGGAAGAAAACTGGTAAGGATACAGATTTGTTGCACTGGAACGAGGCAAGTACTTCTGGGAGGAATTTGGGCTAGGTTCGCAGTATTACCTTGCCTTGTGGAATATTGTGTAAGGAGGGTCAGCCATTGAGGCTGCCATCTCTCCCACTCATCTGGCTGAGGTAATCACTACCAGCAAGGCCACCTTCATCAATAAATGTAATAGCGAGCAGGTAGCAAAGGGCTCGAAAGGTTTTCCCATAAGAGCTCTCAGTACTAAGTTCAAGTCCCATGCAGGTACTGGGTCCTGGTGTGGAGGAGAGGTATTATGGAGTCCCTTTAGAAAACATTTGACGGAAGGGTGTATGAAGACAGTGTCCCTGTATAGGGCCATGAAGAGCTGAGATAGCGGCAAGGTGGACTCTTATGGAGAGGCCTGTGTTGTGTATTTCTAGTAGGTATTGTAAGATATGTGATATTCCTGTGTGCATGGGTTCATAGGTATGGGTTGCACATCATGCCCTGAATCTCTTCCATTTTTGGATGTAGGCCTGTCTCGTTGCAGGCCTTCTAGAGTTTTTGAGTATGACCTGGATTACCTCTGGAAAGCATCGCTCCAGATTGTTCAGCCAATTAACATCCATGCCTGAAGTTGCAATTTGTGGATGTCTGGGTGTAGAAAATGCCCATTCCTCTGTGTGAGGAGAAATGCAACTGGTGGGAATCTGTGTGGTGGACGGTCGGTCATCTGTAGCAGGTAAGGATACCTTGTCTGCCTGAGCCAGTTGAGCACTATTACTATCACTTTGTTCCCCCTCATACACAGGGTGATACTCAAGATCAAACAAGACAGGGCCAGAGGGAATGCGTATGACAGGTGAGCCATCCATCGTACGCTGAATGCGTCCCCCAGGGAGTGGGAATCTATGCCTGCTCTGGAGCAATATAGGGGACAGCGAGCATTCCTGTGGGTAGTGAATAGATCTATCACCGGGAATCCTCACTTCTTGAATAGGTGGGTGAGCATTGATCGGTTTATCTCCCACTCGTGATTTTGTGGGAATTGTCTGCCTAAACTGTTCACGAGTGTGTTGTCTTTGCCTGGTAGATAAGTTGTGACCAAAGTTATGTTCTGTGTGATATACCATTCCCATAGGCGCATGGCCTCCTGGCATAATTGGAAGGATCGTGCCCCTCCCTGCCTGTTGATATAGTACATTGTGGTGATGTTGTCTGTCAGAATCTGAACTGTTTTGTTCTGGATTAGCGAAAGGAAGTGCATGCATGGAACTGCCCTCAGTTCCAATAAGTTTATGTGGTATGTGGTTTCTTTGCAAGTCCATTGACCACCTTGTGATTTACGTGTGCCCCCCCCATCCTAGGAGTAAGGCATCTGTCGTTATTGTAATTGATGATGTGTTGCGCTGGAATGGTACTCCCACACATATGTTGCTGTGTACTGTCCACCGTGCTAGGAATGTTTTTTATCTTGTTTGGTATGGACAAAAGTTTGTGTAATGGGTGGGTTCGTGGAAGATAGACTGTGCATAACCAGGCCTGGAGAGGTCTCGTGTAGGTGAGCATAGGGTACTACGAACGTTGCAGCTGCTATGTGCCCCAGTAGGCATAGCCTTGATGTTATGATTGGACTGTTCTGTGCTGATGCTATCAGGCTCTTGATGGTCATCCATCTGTGGTGAGGCAAGTAAGATGTGCACTTATGAATTCCAGTGATTGAATTAGGGACAAAAAGCATTTTGTGATGTTTGTTTATAGACAGATTTTCGAAAAGTTTTTTTGCTATTGTGACCGCTTGCTGCGCTTCTTGCTGTGTACGACTCACTATGAGACAATTGTCGAGATATGGGAATATTGAGATCCTGTTCTTGTGTAAATGTGCAGTGACCACTGCCAGTGCCTTTGAAAATACTCTCAGGGCTGTTAATAGTCTAAATGGAAGCACCCTATACTGGAAGTGTCTGTTCTTTATTGTAAACCACAGGAACCTTCTGTGTGCTGGGTGTATGGATATATGAAAATAAGCATCCTGTAGGTCGAGGGTAGACACCCATGCTCCTTTCTCTAAGGCAGGAATTATAGTTGCGAAGGTGACCATCTTGAAACACTGGTATGTGTCAAAGCGGTTGAACTTGCGTAGATCTAGTATTGGTATCCAACCACCCGACTTTTTGGTGGAGAAGAAATAATGAGAATAGACTCCTCTGCCCCTGTGTAGGTCCGGTACATCCTCTGTAGCTCCAAGGCTGAGTAAGTGCTCCACCTCTTGAAGAAGCAGTATCTCGAGAGAAGGGTCCCTGAAGATGGATGGGGAGGGAGGGTGGGTGGAGGGTTGGTTATGAACAGGATGCAGTACCCTGTTTTCACTATTTCCAGCACCCACCTGTTGATGGTAATGGCTGACCATGCTATATAAAAGTCAGCTAGTCTGTTGTCAAATACTGTGGATGAGGTGGATTACTGCCTGAGAGATTCTGGGGCTATTAGACCCTCGACCAGCACTTCAAAACTGTTGCCTGGATGTTGATGGTTGTTAAGCACAACACGCACAGACAGTCCACTAACCAAGCTGCTGCCCAATTTCATCTGTTATCATATTGACATTGGTGTTGATTGAATGGTATGTCTATCTTTGTTGGAATGGCCTGTTTTGCTTTCTTCTCACAACAGGTACCTGAATACCTAAGGTTCTGAGGGTAGCCCTCGAGTCCTTCAAAGTGTGCAGAGACATATTTGTGGATTCTGCAAAGAGCTATGTACCGTCAAATGGGTGGTCTTCTACCGTGGACTGAACCTCTCTGGGAAAACCCAACTCATGCCAGTAGGCTCATCTTATTACTACAGCTGCTGCGAGTGATCTGGCTGCTGTGTCCGCAGAGTCAAGCACGGCCAACAGGGCAGTACGAGAGTGTGCGGGCACATTAGTGTGCCTTTAATATTTGTTTTAAATTGATCTCTCGTTGTCCAGCAGTGAATCAATAAAGGTTGTCATATGGTCAAAGATCTGGTGTATGTATTTTGCTAATGTGCTGTATAGTTAGCAATTCTCATTTGGAGGCTTGCCAATGAACAAGCCTTCTCCCCGCATTGCATCTAATCTCTTCCAGTCTTTATCATATGGAGTTATTTGTGCTGTCAGTTGTTTTCCCCTCTGGTTCGTGGCTTCCACCACAAGAGAATCTGGTATTGGGTGCGAGAAAAGAAAGTCTGCCCCCTTGGGAGACACATAGTAATTCCTATCTACACACTCAGAAGTGGGGTTGGTTGACACCAGTTTCAGCCATGTATTTTTGGCAGGGTCCATGATTGCCTCATTCATGGGAATGGCCAGCTTTGAATGGCAGGACATTTGTAAGCTTGTGTTGTGTCTGTGGAGCATCTAAGAGAGCTCTCCAAGGTGTCAGTAACTCTCTTAAAGAGGTCTTGGAACAACTTAAAATCGTTACCCATATTTGGTGGCTGGGTTATAAAGCGAAGTTACTCACCTCCGGTGCAGTAACTGTCATTCTTCGAGGTTGTGTCCCCGCAGGTGCTCCACTATGGGTGCTGGGCTTTCCCCGGCGCTGCAGACGGAGACTTGTCATTAGCAGTGTCCGGCCAGACCACGCATGTGCCACAGGCTCGCGGCTTTCACGCTCTGTCGCGCAGTCCGGCCCCTCCGCCAGTTCCTCGGAACTGCCTCGGAGTCTGTAAAAGACAAGAGCAGAGAGAGAGAGAGAGAGAGAGAGAGAGAGAGGGGACTCTGAAGCGGGGAGGAGGGCAGGTAGTGGAGCACCCATGGAGACACCACCTCGAAGAACGACAGTTACTGCACCGGAGATAAGTAACTTCGCTTTCTTCTTCGGGGATGTCCCCGCAGGTGCTCCACTATGGGTGACTGAGTAGTGGTAGTCGCCAAAAACGGAAGGAGGGCACGGAGACCCTATTTATCCGCCGTAGAGAGCACCGCAGTCGCCACTGCCCCATCTGAGAGATAGAATAATGCTTAGCGAAGGTCCCATGAGAGGACCACGTCGCCATTCTGCAAATGTCCTTCAGAGATACGCCTCTGTGGAACGCTGTAGATGTGGCCATGGCTCTAGTGGAATGAGTGTATGGCTGGATGGAAGGGGTAACCTTCACGTTGCGTACGATTGCACTATGCATGCGGTCACGAGATTGGAAATTCTTTGGGAAGATAAGACGTTGACCCTTTGACTTGTGTGCCAGGGAGACAAATAAATGGTCCGTAAGCCTGAACGATTTAGTGCGATCTATGTAGAATGCTAAGGCCCTGCGGATGTCCAAGGAATGTAGGGCCGCATCTTGTGGCGAGGCATGGGGCTTCGGGAAAAAAGTTGGCAAGATGACTGGTTCATTAATGTGGAAATTGGAGACAATCTTGGGTAGGGAACTTCAGTGTAATCTCAAGACTACTCCATCGCTACAGAAGATCGTATACGGTGGGATGGCCATCATGGCGGAAAGCTCGCTAACCCTGCGTACAGAGGTTATTGCGAGCAGGAAAACCGCTCTCAGAGTGAGGAACTGTAAGGATACGGTCGCCAGAGGCTCGAATGGTGGCCTCATTAGGGCGTCGAGTACCACGTCCAGGCTCCACACAGGAGGGACTGGGTTGCGTGGTGGGTCCATGTTGATAAGGCCCTTGAGAAATGTTTTAGTCATAGGATGGGCGAAGATAGAAACGCCATCTATAGGTGGTGTGAATGCTGATATTGCTGCGAGGTGCACCCTGATGGAGGCTAACGCAAGACCCTTGTTTTTTTAGGTGCAGTGCATAGTTCAGTACGGAGGAAATGGACGGATGTGTCGGATCGTGGTGGTTTGAGCTACACCAGGAGGAGTACCTGCGCCACTTGTGAAGGTAAGTTTCCCTCGTGGTTTGTCGTCTACTTTGTACTAGGACGTGTTGGACTGCGGCAGAGCAGAGAGATTCACATGGGTTCAGCCAGTTAGGTACCATGCTGTTAGGTTTAGCATTTGTATCTGGGGATGTTTCAGGCGTCCTCGGTCTTGTGTGAGGAGGTCGTGGAGAGAGAATCGGTGTCCGCACAGAGAGGCGGTGCAGGAATGGAAACCAGTGCTGGCGAGGCCAATCTGGGGCTATGAGGATTAGTGTAGCTCTGTCCGCCTTCAGCTTCTGAAGGACCTGGGAATGAGAGGTATGGGGGGAAATGCATAAAGGAGGGGTCCGCGCCAAGTCACGAGGAAGGCATCCCCTAGAGATGTGCGGCCCAGGAAGTCTGCCGTCATGTTTGTGATGCCAGGTAAGTAGGATGCCAAAGGAGTCACCCCGTGGCGAATGCACCAGTTCCAAAAGCAGATAGCTTCTGTGCATAGCAAACGGGAGCGAGTGCCGCCCTGGCAATTTACGTAGTACATGGCTACGATTTTGTCTAAGTATCGTCACAGTGGTATTGTGAATGTAGATGAGGAAGGATTTGCATGCGTTGAAAATAGCACGAAGCTCTAGGAGGTTTATGTGTAACCTTGCTTCTTGTGGAGACCATTGGCCTTGTACCGAGAGGGAGCCCAGGTGGGCCCCCCAGCCTAGTAGGGAGGCGTCTGTTGTGATTTGGTGGAGAGGCTGCTGCGGGTGAAATGGTAAGCCCGACAGCAGGTTTGTGTGGCTGGTCCACCATCGGAGTGATTGAAGAACGCCAGGTGGCGGTGTAACGGGCCTGTGGAGATCGTATCTGGTGTGGTGGTATACGAGGGTCAGCCAGTGCTGAAGGGCACGCAGGCATAGTCTGGCGTATTTCACCACGTACGTTGTGTCGGCCATGTGGCCCATGAGTCTGAGACGTGATGAGTGGGACGGTGGGGCTCACGGTGATGGTGCAAATGAGGTCCTGGATGGTTTGAAACCTCTGCAAAGGTAGGAACGCTCTGCCGGCGAGTGAGTCCAGACGGGCCCCAAAGAACTCGATGTCCTGAGTGGGATGCAAGATGGACTTCTGCTCGTTGAGGAGTCAGAGCGATCGAAAGACTTGCATCGTGAGGTGAACTATATGGGAGACCACGCCGTGACCACGGATAGGACCTTTGAGAATACCCTGGGGGCTGAGGATAGCCCTAAGGGGAGAACCTTGTATTGAAAATGGTCCTCCACCACGACGAAGCGCAAGAACCTTCTGTGAGCAGGGTGAATAGGGACGTGGAAATAGGCATCCTGGAGGTCGAGGGCGGCAAACCAGTCCTGTGGATTTAAAATAGGAATTCTGGCAGCTAGTGTTGTCATTTTGAATCTTTGTTTCCTGAGATATTTGTTCAGACGACGGAGGTCTAGGATAGGGCGCCAGCCTCCGGACCTTTTCTGCGTGAGGAAATAGTGAGAGTATAAGTCCCTGTTCCTGAAGTCCTTCGGAACTGGCTCTATGGCACCCAGAGAGAGAAGGTGGTCGACCACTAATCTGAGGAGGGTTTCGTGAGAGGGGTCCCTGAAGAGGGACAGAGTGGGGGGGAGAGTGGTTGATGGGACGGCTATGAGAGGGATAGGATAGCCGAACTGAACGATCTCGACGACCCATTTGTCCGTGGTGATTTTGCCCATTGATGTAGAAAGGGTCTTAAATGGTGGTGGAACAGCTGGGTTGAATGATTCACGGTGCTGCCTGTGGCTGTCTGCTCGCCCTTGACCAACACATCAAATCTGTTGCTTGCTGTTGGACGGCATGTTTGTTCTGCCGGTTGGGTTTCGGCGTTGTTGAGGCCCCTGGCGAGAACGCTGATTGCCAAAAGGCCACTGGTGTCTAATGTAGGGGTAATCATATATGCGCTGATAGGGAGTACCGCCGTCTCTTAAAGGGGGGGCATATACATCCCCAAAGTTCGCAGGGTTGTCCAAGAGTCTTTAGAGTAGTGCAGGATTGCGTCCATGGTCTCTGCAAAGAGCTTAACCTTGTCGAAGGGTAAGTCCTCGACTTTTGTCTGTAGTTCCTTTGGAACTCCTGCCGCTTGGAGGAAAGAGGCTCTACGCATAAGAATAGCCGTAGAGGCAGAACGAGCAGCAGTATCAGCCACATCCATGGCCATCTGGAGGGACGTTCTCACTGATGTGTAGCCCTCTTGGATGACTGATCTCAGGATCGATCTTTTTGAGTCGGGAAAATGATCCATGAGAGGAGTGAGGCGTGAAAATGTATCGAAGGTATGATTGGAGAGATGCGCTGAGTAATTGGCGATTCTGAGAAGTAGAGTCGCTGAGGTGTATACCTTCCTGCACAAAACTTTGAGCCTCCTTACGTCTTTATCAGAGTCCTGGTGTTTGAGGTGAGGGGCTCTAGATCTCTGTTGAGCTGCGTCAACTACTAAAGAGTTAGCCTGTGGATGGGCAAAGAGGAATTCCATGCCCTTTGGTGGCACGAAATATTTCTTGTCAGCTCTTTTGTTGGTGGGAAGGGCCGACGCTGGAGCATGCCACACCTCGTCAGCCAGTTCCAGGATGACTTCGTCGAGAGGGATGGCGAGGCGTGAACTATGTCGCGGTTGGAGATTCCTAAAAAGCTCATGCTGCTTATCTTTGAGCTCTTGTAGCGGAATCTCCTGTGTAATAGCTACCCGCTTAAACAATTCTTGGAATTGACGGAGGTCGTCTGGAGGAGAGCTGTCGTCTGGGTTCACTGCATCCTCCAGAGGTGCTAAAACTGGAATGGAAGACCCCGAGGTATGGTGCACGAAGGGAGTATGTTCCAGCTCTGAAGAGTGGTAAGATGGTGATGCCGCATGATGCGGAGGAGTAAGGGGAGCCGGGGTTGGAGAGCGCCTGCGTGCAGCGTAGTCAGAGACGGATCGTGGTCGGTAAAAATACCGGCTATGGGAATGTCGAAAGTTGTGGTTGTCGCGATGGTAGGCGCCGTGGCGCAGCGAACGGTCATCATGGAAGCTGGAGCGGCTGTCGTACCGATAATGGTACGGGGAGGGTGAGGAGGAGCGGAGCTCTGATGCCCTGGACGAGGCAGGAGAGGCAGAGAGAGGTCTGTGCTGGTGCCTGCAATGGGGAGATGCAGCAGCCAGAAACGGGGAGGGCAGTCTAGACGAGCCGCGAGGAGAGCGGCACCGATGAGAGGAGCGGAGTGGAGAAGACGGTGCCTGAGAGACGAAGCGGGAGCGGGAGCAGCTGCGGCGGCGTGGGGAATAGAAAGCAGCAGGGCTCCGGAGTGATTGGGTTGTGGCATGCGCTGAAGCGCTGGCCGCTGAATCACTCGGCTCCTGGTGTGGCGGGGCAGGAGCGATCGGCACCGCACTGGCTGTGGAACGGGTCGGCGCCGTGTAGTCCGGCACTGCATGGTAACTCGGGGGCAGTGCCAGGGCCGGTGTCGTGGTCGGGTCCGAGGTTGCTCTCGGCGACGGCTCAACGCTCAGTGCTGGAGGAGGAAGAAGCGGCTGCGCTGATGCAGGCTGGGGAGCCGGCATCTTTGAAGACTCCCGTGGCCGCTTAGGCTTTGAAGCCGCCTAGACAGAGGGACGTGGCTTTACAAAGCCAGACGTCCCAGGTGTCTCTGCCTGGCTCTCCCTGCCATTAAAGGCAGCTGGCAGGGATCTTGCTGGGGACAGGCTCATTTTCTTCTGGAGTCCCTCAGTAGGGGAGGAAGCCCAGCGCTTATGAGGCTGCTGATTAGAGTCAGCCTGCTGCAGTTGTAGGGCTGAGTCAAAGAGGAGCATATGGAGGCGCTTCTCCCTATCCTTCCTGGCTCTAGAGGTGAGCCTTAAGCAATGGGTACACTTTTGGGGGATGAGAGACTCCCCAGGCAGCGAATACATTCTGCATGGCCGCCTGAGGCTGGCACTGCCTCATAGCAAGAGCCGCATTTCTTAAACCCGGTCCCAGACATTGCCGGCAACCTGCTGCCTCTCTTCTTTTGTTTTCGAACAGTAGGTGGTTGTTGAAGCGAATAGCCTGGTAACGACTCTGCCCAGGTATATTTGTTCTTTTATCTTAACAGTCTGTTGGGTTTTTTTGTTTATTTTTTAGGTGAACGGAGCTATGTGGTGTGAAGCTGACAGGAGAACAGCTGAGAGGCGGGAGGTAAGAATGGTCTCTGCTTTTACTCCCGGTAGCTCTTTCTTTGTCCTTCCTCTCTTGAAAAAAAACTTTTTTTTTTAAAGTTTTTGGGGAAAGAGAGGAGAGAGGGAGGAGAAGGGAATTTTATACACAAAAGGGAGAACTAGAAGCAGTCTAGTTCTGAGGCAGTGAAGTGAGGAGCGCTATTAGAAGTGTCTGCAGCCTGAGGCGGTGAAGAGGAACTGGCGGAGGGGCCAGACCGAGTGACAGAAAGAGCGCGAAAGCTGCGAGCCTGCGGCACATGCGTGGTCCGGCCGGACACTGCTAATGACAAGTTTCCGTCTGCGGCGCCGGGGCAAGCCCAGCACCCATAGTGGAGCACCCGCGGGGACGTCCCCGAAGAAGAATGGTATCTTCTGGAGATGCAAAGGATTTCTGTGTGGGTGGGGAAGGAGAGGACCGCTGTTCTATAGTCCAGCTCCTGTTCCTTTGAATCAGAGCTGTATTGCTCTACGGTATGGCTATTAGGTGCCTGTAATCTTGGTATTTGGCTCCTGTGCTGTAGTTGGGTGGGCTGTTGTTGCCTGTAGGCTGCCCATGGCCAGGTAGGCAGGAACTGAGTAGGGAACCACTGTGGTATCTGCCATGGCTGGGTATATTTTTGTGCTTCTTGAGAGGTGGGTTGCTTTAAATGCAATGGTTTGTAAGATATCACTCACTGATAAGTAGGAGACGAGGCGATAGAACTGTCCAGTGAAATTGACAGGTTGCACCAGGAGGCATTTGGTATACCATCAGTGCCGAGGAGAGGCGATCCCAGTGCGGAGTTGATTGAAAACTCCCCTGCGGTCATAAACTGTGGCAGTAGCTGTGCGGTGGGTGGTGGGAGGCAGGCAGCTTGTGGCGTAGAGAGCGGTGTTACTGGGAATGCCCGCTGAGTATTGAGTGAGAGTGGTGCCAGGTACAGTTGCGGTGCCGGCGGAGCTGCCTTCATTGATTTGCTCGCGCTCGGAGCCTTGTGTCAGTGGTATCTGCTCAGCATAGAACCAATGCTGCTGCTGAGGGTTTGTGCTTTGTCCCTTGCCCCAGACAGTTTCTGAGAGAAGCATTGTGAATGCTTAAGGTTCCGGCTTTTTCACCTTGCTGGTTCCCATGGCTTGTTTGTCATAGCCCGTCTGCAGGATTGCCAGTGCAGCATTCTTGTGGGGAGCACGCTTCCTCAACGGGGAGTCAGTCCCTGAGGAAGAATAAGACAGTTTCTTGTTTTTATTTTTACGGTCCTTAGGGCTTGACCTGGTATGTGCTGTCACCTCCGACTTTGTCCTAGGTGACATTTGTCTGGGAGGAGTGGATCGCTCTAGGTCATCCGTTGATCGAGCTTTTTTCTCCATTTGGAGCAGCGCAAGTTGTAGCTCCCTTGATCTCCTGGATCGGGCTGTGAGCTTTTGGCAGTGTGGGCAGCAGTCAGGGAGGTGTTGTTCACCTAAGCAGCGAACACACTCCGTGTGCCCATCAAATTGAAAAGGATAGCCTGCAGCTCATACACTTTTAAAATCCAGACAAGCCTGGCATATCCCAGAGAGCCAGGCTGTGCAGGCTTAGCGCATGGCTTTTTGCACTCATCTTGCACTGTGTCCATCCTTTCTTCTCTCCCACCCCCCTTTTTTTAAAAAAAAGAAACTAGAAGGTCTAAGGTTATAGCAATTAGGAAGGATTCCTGAGGTAATTTTGAATAAGTACGGAGGAAAGATGCGGCTGAAAAGAGTCTGCTGATCAGCAACCGCAGCTGACAGCAGTAGAGAAGGAACTAAGGAGGGGGGCTGGCTGCGCATGCACAGTAGCTTCCCCAGAACATACACATAGACTCTCTGTGTGCAGGCTCAGCCAGAGGCACTGCTGTCACAAATCTCTGACCTCAAGCTCAGCGGCGCTAAAGCACCTAAGGTGGAGCACCCACGGGGACACTCCTTGAAGAACCACTGTGTTAAGGGGATGGGAGAGCACTGTGTTGTGAAGGTATAGGCTGTCGGCTAGTGGCATGGCAGTGCTAGGGGAAATGGCACTCATGAAGAGCAGACTGGGCTCAGCCCCGCTGGCTGGAAGCACACCTGCCCACACTCCCCCAGCAGCGGCCTCACAGAGCAGGTAGAGCAGCAGGCAGAGGCAGCCGAGGGAGCAGGGGCTCATGGGGGTTGCACTGCCCATCATGATCCCAGAGCTCTTCTAAAATATTTATTACTGTATACATTTTTAGTAAGCTATAACAATCATTTTTACCAATCACTATTTGCACACATTTTTCATTAACCTCTTATGCACACTCTTTGCATGATTGTACACTTCCTTTATAGTAGTACCAAAAGGTAATGTTCCAATTCATGTGATTTAAAGCTGAACAACAAAGACTGGAATGATGTGTGCCCCTAGAGTCCAATTTTGTAAATCTGATTCTTGAACCAGAAATCACTGTTGGTGATTTTGTAGCAGTACCCAAGAAAATAAGGAATGCAGGTCTTGGAGTCATGGCTTAACAGCTATTGACAATACTGCTGAGGCTACTGAGATATCATTTGTTAAATGCTGAGAGATAGCATATTATTTCACAAAAGTATCATTGGAGGATCACGTGGCCGCACAGCAGATGCCTCGGGGGGGGGGGGGGGAGGGGGAAGGGGAGACTCCTTGGAGGAAAACTGTGGATGTTGCTACAGCTCTTGCGGAATGAGCCCTGGGTGTTCCCGGAAATTCCTTATTTCAATTGGCATAACACGTAGTGATGCATGAAACTATGAGTCTAGAAATGCAGTAAGAGGAGAGTGATTCATTCATCTTTGGTCCACTAAGGAAACTAGTAAACATTGTGACTGCAGAAGGATCGGGTTCTGTCTATGTAAAATGCAAGTGCTCTACGCACACTGAGGGAATGGAGATCTTCCTCCCGTCAGGATGCATGTGGCTTGGGGTAGAAGGATGGGAGGATGATTGGTTCATTGTTGTGGAAGTCAGAACATACTTTGGGAATGAAAAAAGGGTGGGGTTACAAAACAACATTGTCCTTACTAAAGGTCATATATGGTGGTGCTGCCGACTCAAGTAATGGCAAGTACGCAACCCACCTTGATTGCCATTGAGAGTGGGGAGATGGCTAATGGTTCAAAAGGGGGTTGGGTAACAGTGTCCAGCACCATTTCAAGGTTCCACGCAGGTGGTGGTGTCCTGTGCAGCAGATTAAAGGTTCCACAACCCTTTGATGAATCTTTAGGTGGTAGGTGTACAAACACTGAAAAGCCATCTATCTAGAGTCGGAAGGTGATAATTGCTGCCAAGTGGACCTTCAAGGAAGCAAGGGCTAAGCCAGATTGTTTGAAGAGGAGGATACATTCTAAAATTTTGTGGCAGGGCACTGTGTATGGAGCTTTTATTAGTGCACCAAGATATGACTTTCTGCCATTTGTGAAGGTTACTGGAACACGTGGTTTGCTTTATGCTACGCATGAGCACCTCTTTTATTTGGCTTGAAAAGAACATTTCAGATTTGTGGAACCAACGAGGAGTCAGGCCATCAGGTGCAGAACCCGAGGCTGAAGGTGAAGCAGGGTCCCATTGTTCTGGGTTAACAGGTCATTGCATTTGGGTTGAGCAGATATCTGAGCGAGATAGGGAAACCAGGTCTGTCATGCCCAGGAGGGGGCTATGAGAATCACTGCTGACCTGTCCCCTGTTGGTCTTTTCGAGGACCCAGAGTATGAGGGGAGTTGGAGGGAAGGCGTGTAACGGTGGGCCCTCCCAGTTGAAGAGAAAGGCATTTCCCAGCGATCCCAGCTCTGGAACAATGGCAGCACTTTGCGTTCTCGTAGGAGGCAAAGAGGTCTATTAGTGGAGAGCCCCATCAGCAGAAGATAGGGTGGAGCACCTGATGATGGAGTTCCCACTTATGGTTTGATACAAAGCGTCTGCTTAGGAAGTCTGCAGTCACATTGTTGATCCCAGGTAAGTAGGAAGCTACTCAGGTGATTCTGTTGCTGATGCACCAATTCCAAAGACACAGTGCCTCAGTGCACATGCAGTGAGAGTGGGCGCTGCCTTGGTAATTTATGTAATACATCATCATGTTGTCAGTAAGTATTCAGACAGGATGGATACTGATGTGGAAATAAGACTCTTGCAGCTTGAGGGCTACAAACCAATTCCCTTCATCTAGCACTGGGATTATTGATGCCAGGGTCACCATTTTGAATCACTTTCAGAGGTACTGATTCAGTTCTTGAAGGTCAAGAATAGGCCTCCAACCCCCCATTTTTTTCCATGTGAGAAAGTAATGAGAGTAGAAGCCCTTGCATCTGAACTCATCCGGTACCTTTTCCACAGCTCTGATTGATGGTGGATATTCTCTTCTAACGTCTTCATGAGAGGAGTACCTGAAGAGGGATGGGGAGAGTGGGAGGTAGGTGGTGGTGTCGTGAACAGGATGGTGTAACTGGATGCCATAACCTCGAGAACTCAGCAACTGGATGTAATGATGGTCCAGCCATGATGAAAGGGCCTCAAATATAGTGGTGAAAGGTGGGAACTCTGGAATCATGTAGATGTGAAGAGAGGAGGTTCTGCAAGCCCTCAACCAATAAGTCCAACTTGCTGCCTGTTGCTGTCGGGAATGGTCAAAGCCCCTCTGTTGGTACCTCGAATATGAAAAGTTGTGGTGCCTCTGATAGGGCGTGTACTGCTTGCGATGATATGGGGGCATGTATATATCCAATGTATGAAGAGCAGTTCTGGAGTCCTTACTTGAGTGAAGGACCTCATTGGTTCTTTCAGCAAACAGCTTTTGCTTATCAAATGGGAGGTCCTGTACTTTGTTTTTCAGCTCACAAGAGATCCCAGCAGATAGCAGCTACTAGATTCTCTGCATGACTATGGAGGTTGCTGTGCAACTGCCTGCCATGTCAACAATGTCGAGCGCGATCTGGAGAGCAGTTCTTGCAGAGGCATAATCCTCTTGAACAACAGACCTAAGGATTGGTATTTTCGAGTCCGGTAAGAGCTCCATGATAACTAGAGTAGCTGTCAAAGTTGTGGTTTGACAAAAGGGCTGCGTAATTCACAATGCTGAGCAGAAGAATCAAGGAAGAATATACCTTCCTGCCAAAGAGATTCATTTGTTTACTTACTTTGTCCACAGCAGTGTTCTTATACTGCAATAGCTTGGACCACTGTTGGGTGGCATCCACAATCAGGGAATTAGGTTGGGGATAGGAAAATAAAAATTCCATGCCCTTGGCAGGCACAAAATACTTATCTGTACACTTGTTGGTTGATGGTGCAGAGACTGGGGTCTGCCAAATTTCATCGGCCGCCTCCATAATGGCCTCATCTATCGGGAGTGCAATCTTTGCCTCCTGGGAGGGTTGTAGGTTTCTGAGGAGACGGTACTGCTTTTCTTGCACCTCAGTTAACAGGGCCTCCTGGCTAGCAGCCACACACAAACAAATCCTGAAATTGCTTCAGATTGTCTCTGGGTGATGCGTCGCCTGGAATAACTGCTTTGTTTGGGGATAAAGAGGACTGGCCCGTAGGGGAAGCATCAGGTTGCTGCTCCCTTGGTTTAGATAATTGTCCCTCAGGTTCAGATTGTTGAGATGGAGGGGGGAGTTCTGAAGTGCTGATGTAACATACTGTGTATGGGCAAGTGTAGGTGAAATGACTGATCTATGTCTGGAAGAAGACTCATGGCAGCAAGGTAACCAGTGCCCAGAGTATGTCGGCTGTCAATAATGGTAACTAGCCAACCAATGGGATGGATGGTCGTAGGAGTACCTATATTCATAATGCCTAGGATCTGACTGAATAGGGGGAGTTGTGTCTTGAGGAGAAAACACTTCTATGGTCCCCATGATAGGCTGCATGCATCGACATTGGAGAGCAAGGCAATCTCACTAAACCCCTTGAAGGAGGAGGAAGAGATATAGACGTGTCTCAGATGGGCACTGTATGGCGATATGGTGCTGGAGATAGCAAGGAGATTAATTTGTGATGTCTCCTTGGTGCAGGGGGCTCATACGCGGTTCTGGAACATTTAGGAACCGGTGCTGGCAACAGTGGTTCTAGACGAAGGTCCCAGACCCTATTTGATTTTTCATGGGCTTTTGTTGGTGCTGGTGGCTTGACTGGTACATACAGCGCTGGGGTATAAAACTGGGCTGTCAGTTCCAGTTGTGTCCCCCGTCAGCACAGATGTTGACGCTGGCATCTTTGCTGGTGTTGACATCTGTGGTGTTGAGGATGGTGGTGCTGGCGGCGGTGCAGAGCAGGGAGATGGCACCCCCACTTTTGGCACTGATGGTGTTCTGTATCTTGCTTTTGGTTCCGGGGCAGCTTTAGACAGCAAAAACTGCAGTGCTGGATGTTCTCAGTTTGTCCCCCATGCTAACCCAACTTCAAGTCAGTGGAAGAGAGCGCACTGGCGAAGCCCATTCTTGGCAGAGGGGCCTGAGCTCAGGGAACAGGTTCTCCTCTTTTCAGCCTGATAGGGTCTGACCAGGGAGTGGACGGTGGAGTCTGAAGGTTGAAGCACTTTGTCAAATAGAGGCATACACAATAACGTCTTTATCTCAGTGCACTCTCACCATCAACTTGGAGCAATGCGGACATTTCTGTGGCATATGCCTCACCGAGGAATTTTTTTTACAGGCAGAGTGTCCACTGGAAGCAGGCATGATCTCACGACAAGTGTTACACTTTTTGAAGCCCTGAGAGCCTGGCATTTTGAAGAGTCATCTTTATTGCTTCTTTTCATATATATTTGAGCTACGGTGTTCAAAAATAGCCAATAGCAGCTGTATCTCTGTTTTTTTTAAATCACAACAATTACTTAATTCTACGAATACTATAACTACGTAACTGGAAAAACTACTACTAACTATTTTTTTTTTTTTTTTTTTTTACTAGAAACTCTGAGGAGAAATGCTCACTCTGTCTGTGACCGAGGGCAGCAACAAAGGAACTAATGGGAGCCAGCCAACATGCGTGAGCAGAAGGGCGCAAACTGCACGAGGTGCCCACTGCGCATGTGCAGTCCAGCCTGCTACTGCTAGTGAAAACTCTGATCTGCAGTGCCAGGATGACCCAACACCAACAGTGGAGCACCCATGGGAACATCACACGAAGAATAATGTAGGATATACTTTTTCTGCCAAACTTAAAATGTGCAAGCATTTTATATTTCGTAAAGTGACAAAATTAAGACAACCTGAAAATTAGTTGAGTTTACTTCCTAACTTAGATATAAAAAGACAAAACCAGGAGATTAGATATATGGCAAAAACAAAATCTCCACTGAAATTAACACCATTGTATAATTTTATTTCTAATTATTAAAAAAATATAACTGAATTTAGAAGATAATCACAGTATAAGGGCCCTAAAATTTCAGACCATTACAAGGTACATAAAAATAGAAGACACAGAGTCCTTTAAAACTTTAATCATTTGATTAAGCAGCAAGCATATCACTGTTCCAGGCAAAAAACACTATTTAAAAAACAACCCCCCACCTCCAAAACAAGACGTGCAAACTGTATGCACATATTCTACAAAGCACACAATAAAAAGGACATTTTGCTATGTACATATGTTTAGTACTACAACTACTATGGTTTCCCTACTGTGCGTCACAGTGTACGTAAACTAAATTACACTACACCCTTGCCTGCCAATACAGCACCTTTGCCCAGTTACAGAATATTTAAACAGGATTAAATTGAATTACAATGTACTAAACAGTTTGACAGCAGTCAATGGGGTCTAACTGTAATGCAACACCCAACATTTTGCATACTGAAATTCTATTAACAATAGACAAGACAAAAAATAGCAAAGGTACAGTATACACACTAGGGAGACTTGATACCAAGACTTACAAAAAACAAAACCAAAAAAAAAAAAAAAAAAAAAGATGCATTCTACTTAGGTATCTATTAAAATTAGATAAACAGTTATATCAAAATGCACAAGACAGGATTTTTGTCTGCTTGAAAGTCTGGAGGTCATAGTTGTTTGTGGGGTCCTTTTGATCTCAAACAATCCAATGATCATGAAGAAGTCTTCCTAATTTGTTTTATACTGCTGTTTTTCTTTCTAGAACAGCCACTATTTAATGTTCACGTGGTTGCTGGGAATCTAATTTTAGTGTGAAAGAAAACTCCAAAAAGAGGCTTCTGTATTTAGAGCTAAGCACATTAGCAGAGACAGATGTTTCAAAAAGCAAAGTCTCTTAAGTGTACTATTTCTGAAAAGTGTTGGGCTGACACCTTAAACACAAGACTACACATCT
This sequence comes from Pelodiscus sinensis, assembly GCF_049634645.1. Taxonomy (NCBI): domain Eukaryota; kingdom Metazoa; phylum Chordata; order Testudines; family Trionychidae; genus Pelodiscus; species Pelodiscus sinensis. Next base: position 146,069,271 of record NC_134713.1, on the reverse strand, counting down.
GATTTAAGTTACAAATATAGTAGGTAAAAGCTGCTACAAGAACTGCTTTTGCACAGATACAAGATTTCAGCAAAACTGTTAGACCTCAAAACATCAGGACAATTGAACCCCTGAATTTATTGGAGACTAAGGATGCAAATTTCAATTTGAAATTGAAGACCCAGTATAAGGCCAGTCTCCATTAAGCTAAGAACAGCAAGTTATGGATGCAGGGGACAGTTTTTAAATGCAAACATTTTCCCATAGCTTGACCCAGTCTGCATTGGCTCCTAAACAGCATTTAAGAACAGTAACTTTAAACAGTTTTTTATCCAAGTTTCTGACCTCATTTTTTGGGAGAACTGACAAATGTACAATTTCACATTTTAGCTATTGTCACTAAAAATGCAAATTATATTTTCAAATAATCAGGATAGTTACTTTTTTCAGTGAAGACCCCACAACTCCAAACCAAAAAAAAATGTAGAAGGATCAATAAACACTAAATGAGGACCTTTGTTACTATTTAATTGCTTTGAATTTGATTTAATGCATATACAACAAAACAAAACCCAAATGGGGGAAGGGAAAGCTCTCACAATTGTTTAGCTTCTACGAAATTAAGCTATTTCACATAGTCCCGCTGCCACAATGTTTGAAGATGCATTACCTGCTAATGGGCATTACCAGTTAAAGCCTTAGGTAAAGAGCAATAATATAGTGTGTGTAACTCTCGATATGACCATTTACAAAGGAATTAAAAACCAATGTACTTCAACTGTAAGTGTAATAAGTAGAATAGCCACACAGCAACAGTGGTATTGTTCCATCATCATCTTGGGCCTGGAAGTTGCTGGCATATCCACTTCCTACAATTTCGCACTAGGAAATCAAATGCTTAATATCAGAGGGCTTATAAGATCAGAACACACACAACTGCCAGATTTAACATGTTTGGTACAATAGCTGAACATATCTTCAGATTCTTCTTTCAAAAGGAGTATTTAATGAGAAAGTATTTTTTAAAGAAAGTAAAGTCTGTTTAGGGAAAGCTATAAAAAAGTCTACAGTTTAAAAGTGCATGAAATACTTCCATTGTTTCTCTCAGCTGCAGGCTAACTATTAATTCTTGCACTCCTAACATAGGAAAACATTACAATAACACCTCCATCCACTCCCACCCTAATTTCTACAGTTAAGGAGTTGTCACAGTCCCTAGATTTGCCACTCTTTGCATTCCTGTATTAAGATGTTTCAATATAAAGAACTTTAACAAAATAAATAGTGTAAAAAATCAGTTGAAACAAAATCTTGGGCACAGAACATTTATTTGCTTAAGAGATTAGCTTCCTTTGACGGTTATTCATTTGAATAAGGGTTGAACTGTATGCACTGTTTTGCTGTACATGTCTTCTGCACAAAAAAAAATAATTTATACTTTCATTCATGTGATCAATCAGATGGCTGTTCATGTGGTTCCACTGCTAAGATTATTAGCTTGCTCCTTTATGTAAAACTGCTTCACAATGCCTTTGAAGGCTTGCTCTTTTCTCCCCTTCATTATTTGAGAGAGGTGGACACTGATAACATTTTATCAAAGGAGTTATGATAGGTCAGAACTATTTCACTTTTTTAGTGCAGAGTGGACTGTGATTCTGTCTGAATTCCAATAAGTGAAGGTGGCTGTTGGCCACTGACTGCGGATAACACCGGCCTTGGATTTAGACGAGGAGGCATAGAATTAGCTGGGCGGATGAGTGGTGGTGGGGGTTGGTTTAGAGTTGGTCTTGGCTGAATAAATCGTGCTTGTTGCTGAAGTGGTGGAGGTTGACGATGGAGAGCGGGAGCAGCAGGAAGTGTTGGACGAAGTAATGGGGGAGGCTGGTTCAAAGTTGCTACAGGGGTTGCTGGTGCTGGAGCAGATGCCTGTGCCGGAGGTGAAGGACCTAAACATTGAGTAATCTGCATGGCTTGTCCCTACACAAAGACAAAATGGTATGTTAAAAGAGCCATCATGTCCAAAACAAAAAGTGCTTTGGGTTGCCAGTGTCCACAAGCTTTTTCTGTCATTGAAAAACAAAAGTTACCAAGCATTTAATTTCTAAACTGCTGAACAGTGGAAGTAAATACAGAGCGTTGAAGAAACAACAAATTTCTCTTTTCTAGAATCAGGTAATTTTTTTACATTAATACTGTTCTGCCAAATCCAGTTCTCAATGAGGCTGATATAAGATCAAGATCAGGCCCTCAAGTACACTGGCATATCACCAATCAGATTAACCTTATATTATGTGTCACTGAATTAAGTGCTATTCCTCAACCCATGTTTACTAATATCTGACACACAACACACCTCATCTTCTTCATCAGTGCTCTTTCCTGATGGCACATTAGAAGGATTTTTTGTGTCCTCCCCTAAAGTAGAAGCATCACCATTAGAAGCCAGGGTTCCTTGTTCAGCTTCCCATTCCTGCAACACCTCCTCCAAGTTAAACCGACGCCTGTAGTTTACAAAGAAGTTCTTCACTTGGCCAACAGTCTTGTTGCCAATTACATCTGCAATAGCTTGAAAATCTTTACCATATTTGCGTACACCTGAAAGGAAAAATATACAATACACCTGTGAAGGATCAGTCAACCACAGCTATTTGTGAAGTATGTACAGGCAGTCCCCGGGTTACATCGGATCCCTACTTACAAACGGAGTGAGGCAACCCCGCACTAGCTGCTTCCCCCCAGACGACTAGGGAGACGCGAAGCTAGCGCCCCCTCTCTCCAGCAGACCAGGGAGACGCAGAGCGGCTTTTCTCAGCAGACACCTCAGCTTGAGAATAAAGGACTGAGGGAAGTGAGATGTGGGAGAATAAAACTGAGCTCTGGAGAAATGTTTGGCTAGAGTTTCCCCTACAATATGTACCAGGTCCGACTTACATACAAATTCAACTTAAGAACAAACCTACAGTCCCTATCTTGTACGTAACCCGGGGACTGCCTATATATAAAATATGGCCTTTGGAACCAACAGCTAAGCTAATTTTGAAGACTTCTCAGGTAGAAGGTAGACAATAGCCTCCATTTAAAATAAAGAAAAACAAAAACACCCCCAAAACACACACTGACCTTCCTTGCAAAATATAAATCATTCCCTAGAGTTAGGGTTTGTCTCTGATTTTTCCTAAAGATCCTGATAATCAAAGGGCCCTCCCTGCAGCTACACAGGACTGGTCTCTGATGTGTAAAATATCCTTTGATTTTTTTTGGAGGGGGAGAGAATACTCCGTGACCTTTAACTGATGGTTACCATTACAGGACTTCTTTATATACTTTCCCTAAGCTAGCTCTATGCTAAGCTAGCTCCATTCCCAAGGATCCATGTGACATCAGATTGTAATTCAATAGCATGACTCTACTGACTCAGCACAATGCAGAGCAACTGTAGGGATGAAGAATGAAATTGCTCTTTTAATGAGTTATATATCTACCAATGTGTCTCTGTATACCTGCAAATGGAGTTACTGTAATGAAACTACATTTTATTATTAATGAAATTGTCTACCAATGTGATGTTAAGTAACCTCATGAATTGTGAATTGATTTTTATGAATAGGATTTTATATGAAATAGTGTTAACCGCCCTTGGATAAACTGTGTTAGTAGCTTGTTAAGAACTGCCTTTGAAGAATGTTATTGTAACTCCATTTATACCTAAAATTGACTTAATATTGTAACAGAATTCCGATTTTAAACTTTATATTGTCTTAACTCTGTTTAAAGTTAAGTGTGTGTTTGTAATCTTGCTTAAGAGAGAACAAAAAACAGGACTATGTAGCACTTTAAAGACTAACAAGATGGTTTATTAGGTGATGAGCTTTCGCGGGCCAGACCCACTTCCTCAGATCAAATAGTGGAAGAAAATTGTCACAACCATATATACCAAAGGATACAATTAAAAAAATGAACACATATGAAAAGGACAAATCAAATTTCAGAACAGAAGGGGGATCAGGAGGGGGAACGTAAATGTCTGCGAGTTAATGATATTAGAGATGATAATTGGGGAAGTTATCGTTGTAATGGGTAAGATAATTAATGTCTTTGTTTAACCTTAGGTGTAAAGTGTCGAATTTAAGCATGAATGACAGTTCAGAGGATTCTCTTTCAAGTGTAGTCTTAAAAGGTCTTTGAAGCAGGATGCAGGTAAACAAGTCATATATCTGATTTTTGTTTCAGCTACACCAGACTAACATGGCTACATTTCTATTGCTTGAGAGAGAGAGAGAGAGACGGAATCAGTCCCTGACACAGCTGCCACCTGCATCTTGATGGCTGACTATGACGGGGCATCAAGACCCTGCACTGAGAGCCAGGGACTCTGTGCCCTGGCAGAGAAACCACGGAGCAGATACCGGCTGTGCACCGGCTGCTCCCAAGCTGCGGCTCAGCTGAGTGGAGGTGCGGCTTGGCGGGGCAGCCCCACGGCTCAGCTGAGCGAAAACGCGGCTCAGCTGGGCGAGTGCCAAGACGCCGCCCGAGAGGTGCTGGGGCCAGCCCTGACGGGCCGAAAGGCCAATCAACGGCGCTGACCAGATTGGGGCCGGCCCGGCAGGAGCATCAAATAGCGCCGGGCAACGCGAGCAAGGGGTGGCAGGACGGAGAGACGGGACTCACCAGGAGGGACCTTGGCATTCCCCGACCCATCACCCCGCTGAGACTCGCCGCCGCCGGGGTAAGGACCACGGAAGGGAGAAAAGGAAGTAGCCCAGGGCAGGGCAGTGAGGAAGTCCATGGGCTGATGCGTTTAGGGGCACACGCCCGTCAGCCGGACCCAGACTGGCAGTCAGTCGGAGTCCTTAGGGCCCTGGGCTGGGGCCCATGAGTGAGGGCGGGCCCGGACCCCCCTTTTCCCCCCTCCACGTGGGGGAACATGTCGGATGAGGAGTACTCAACGGTGAGGGGCTGGAGAACCTCGCTTACGGGAGACCTGACGTCCCAGGACGGGGATGACGCGGGCAGGTCTAGACATGGCGGACTCGCATCTTCCCATCCCCCTTTCTCCCAGATAGGAAAGGGGGAGGGGGGGTGTCAAGGCCGTCACAAGGTGGTAGAGAATGTGGGTAGCAGGAACTACCCCGCGTCCCCAGGATTAGAAAGGGAGCAAGGGAGCTCCCAGGGGTAGGCACTGAGTTAAGTTCCTTCGCAGCCCCCGGAGCGGGGCACCTCTCTCTTTTTTTTTTTTTCTTTAAAAAGCGTCCTGAAAAACGCCCGGACCCTGGAGCGCGGGAGGACGGCGCAACAGAAGGCAGGGATGGAGCCGGGAAAGATACTGGCATGGCTCACCAAGCTACAACGGCAGAACCAGCAACAACAGACGCTCCTCATACAACAGCTTTCCGCCCAACATCAGGAACAGCAAAGACAATTAGTAAGGGAGTTGGCTGAACAGTTTCAAAGCCAACAGGAACACTGGACTCGGCAGTACGGGGCACCTACCCGGGGCAGAATGAGGCTGGGGAGCGATGACGCGGATGGGGAAAGTATCCCACACCTGCCCATCCGCCTTACTAAGATGGGGCCGGCGGACGACCCGGAAGCGTATTTGACCACCTTCGAAAGGGTGGCCACGGCAGCGCGGTGGCCAGATGAGCAATGGGCCACGATCCTCGCCCCGTACCTAACAGGGCAAGCCCAACTCGCTTACCACGGACTAAGTGCCCGAGACGCCCTCCACTATTATAAGGTGAAGGAGGCAATACTGAACCAAATGGGCATTACTCTGGAGACATACCGCCAAAAGTTCCGGCAGGAACGGTACCCGAAAGCCCCCTTAATTCCCCTTCCCATGATAGAGGTCCCCTTTGAGCGCATCGCCCTAGACTTAGTGGGCCCTCTCGAGAGAACGAAGGCAGGGTACAAATACATCTTAGTCACGATTGACTATGCCGCCCGTTACCCCGAGGCGGTCCCGTTGAAAAATACCACTGCCACTACTTTAGCGACCGAGCTAATAAGGATCTTCTCCCGGGTGGGGATACCTAAAGAGATCCTTACGGATCAGGGCACAAATGTTACGTCCCGCCTCATGGGAAAACTGTGCCGACTACTTCGGATAAAAGCGTTAAAGACTTCAGTCTACCATCCCCCGATGGACGGGTTAGTGGAAAGGTTTCACAAAACTCTTAAGGGAATGTTACGCAAATTCGTGGATCAGGACCCTGGCGAATGGGACCGCATGTTGCCAGCACTATTGTTCACAATCCGAGAAGTCCCCCAGGCATCAACCGGCTTCTCATCCTTTGAGCTACCGTTTGGGCGTCGACCGCGAGGGATACTTGATGTAATCCGAGAGAACTGGGAAGAACAGACGACCAGAGTGCGAGGAACAGTCCAGTATATCCTCAGCCTCTGCCAAAAATTACATGAATTAAGGGAATTCGCCCGGACAAACCTGCGGGCCGCCCAGGAAAGGCAGGCCAGGTATTAACACGGAGATGCACGGCTACGAACCTTCGAGCCGGGGGACAGGGTACTCCTGTTATTACCTACACAAGACTCGAAGCTGCTGGCCAAGTGGCAGGGGCCCTTCGAGGTCGTACGAAGGATAGGAGACGTAGACTCTGAAATAAGGGCGACAAGGGGCCGAGGAGGCACTAAGATCTACCATGTCAACCTCCTCAAGGCCTGGAAGGATCGCGAAGGCCTGTTGGTAAACCCCATACCCCGCAGGTCCGAATTAGGACCAGAAGCGACGAACGACTCCTCCACAGTATCATTTCAGGTAGAAGCCACCCTGTCCGTGACTCAAAGGAAAGAGATAGAGGACGTCTTACGGAGGTTCCCGGGGGTACTGACAGACCAACCCGGCCAGACGACTGAAATATTCCACCACATCGCGACGGAATCTGGGAAGAAGGTGCGGGACCTGATCCGCCCCCTTCCGAGGAAGATGTGGGACACGGCAAAAGAGGAAGTATGGCGAATGCTGCTGTGGGGCGTAATAGAGGAATCCCACAGTGAGTGGCGGAGCCCCACAGTGCTCGTCCCCAAGTCCGACGGATCTTGGAGGTTCTACATCGACTTCAGGAAAGTAAATGTTCGATGCCTACGCCATGCCCCGCGTGGATGAACTACTCGATCATCTGGGGGATGCCCAGTATCTCTCCACCCTCGACTTAACATGCGGACACTGGCAGATACCACTAACCCCGCACTCGCGGGAAAAAACAGCATTCTCGACCCCCTTTGGGTTATACCACTTCATACGAATGCCCTTCAGCCTGCACGGGGCCGCCTCGACCTTTCAACACTTAATGGACAAGGTCCTGAGAAACCATGGGTGCTACGCGGCGGCCTACATTGATGATATCATTATTTAGGACCACGGAAGGGAGAAAAGGAAGTAGCCCAGGGCAGGGCGGTGAGGAAGCCCGTGGGCTGATACGTTTAGGGGCACACCCCTGTCAGCCGGACCCAGACTGGCAGTCAGTCGGAGTCCTTATGGCCCTGGGCTGGGGCCCATGAGTGAGGGTGGGCCCGGGCCCGCAGCTCAGCTGAGCAGAGACGCCGCGGCTCAGCTGAGCGGAGGCGCGGCTTGGCGGGGCAGCCCCGCGGCTCAGCTGGGTGAGCGCCAAAACGCCACCGGAGAGGTGCTGGGGCCAGTCCTGACGGGCCGAAAGGCCAATCAATGGTGCTGACCAGATCGGGGGTGGGACGAGCGCCGGTGTGCCGGCCCGGTGGGAGCGTCAAATACCGCCGGGCAACGCGAGCAAGGGGCGGCAGGATGGAGAGACGGGACTCACCAGGAGGGACATTGGCATTCCCCGACCCGTCACCCCACTGAGACTCGCCGCCGCCGGGGTAAGGACCACGGAAGGGAGAAAAGGAAGTAGCCCAGGGCAGGGCAGTGAGGAAGCCCGTGGGCTGATACGTTTAGGGGCACACCCCCGTCAGCCGGACCCAGACTGGCAGTCAGTCGGAGTCCTTATGGCCCTGGGCTGGGGCCCATGAGTGAGGGCGGGCCCGGACCCCCCTTTTCCGCCCTCCGCGTGGGGGAACATGTTGGATGAGGAGTACTCAACGGTGAGGGGCTGGAGAACCTCGCTTACGGGAGACCCGACATCCCAGGACGGGGATGACGCGGGCAGATCTAGACGTGGCGGACTCGCATCTTCCCATCCCCCTTTCTCCCGGATAGGAAAGGGGGGGAAGGTCAAGGCCGTCACACTGACCCAACTGCCAGTACTACCTTGATGGCTGGAAAACAATGCGGGCAAGTCCTGCAAAAGAACTCACCCAGGAAAGGGACACAAAAGCCCCATCAAGAAAAAGATCAAGTCACATCTGCAGTTAACTGATGATTATCATACAGTGCCCTGGGACAGGACAGGATGTATGGACTAAAGCATATAAAAAGATGGGTGCAAAACAATAGGGTTGGATCTTTCGGTTCTATCATCATCCTCTAGAAGCATCGCTGCATACTGAAACGCCCCACCTTGTATCTAGACAACTTTGCCGTGAACTACCATGAGCAACTGAGGCTGGTAATTATATCTCATCCATAGAACTGAGAGAGAGATAGGGATATGAATGTGCACCCATGTACACAGTTAAACAACGGGCTTGAGAGAGAAGTGCAGGGGAGCAGGAACCTCCATGAGAGCGAGTGCTTGTGTGGAGCGAGCTTAAAAGCTGGCTCCCCATGAGTAACAGCTCCTGCAGAGCCTTCTGCAGTGAGAGGGGTGGAGGACAGCAGGAGGGAAACTTTTATTTGTCATGAGCAAAATAAAATTTGACTTGTATAATGCAGAAAATTGCTTATGACTTTACCCCTTCAGAATCCTTACAGGACATGCATTTTCTCCCTCAAGATCAGAAAACAATATGCCATATGCAATACCTAATTTCAGAAAAATGAAGTGAAGGATACAAGAGGAAAGTTATTTCACATTAGAAAATGTACGCTTAGTAACAGGATACAAAATATATAACTTTGCTCTTTCTGTTTTTCTTTTTGAAAGTGCTTTTAATGTGCAGTATCTTGTTCAACTACAGTGATGCTACAAGAGAAAATTCAGATCCAATAAGTAGTTCAACTACAGTTAAAGCTTCCATTTCAGTCAATAAACAACAAATAAATTATGGGTGGGTCTTCATCTACATACTATAGGTGGTTCCTCCCTGGCCCGGCATCCTCCGGACCTCAGCGGTCCCAAACGACAGCGTTTTCCAGACTACAGAAGGTCCACCCTGTTGTAAGCTCGCTGCTCTATGGCAGGGCTGCACTCCCCACTAACCTCACCCCTGAACCTGGCCAGCCAGGGGTCTCTGGTCGAGCAATATCTGGTCCTTGCAGAACACGGATGTTGTCAGACCAGAGTGTCCTGGATTTTAGAGAAGCAACCTGCCTGGTACCCTGCTGGGAAGTCGTTTTGGGTGGCGGGCGTCTGCGTTGTTGCCGCTGCCTACCCCTCTGTTGGTCCTGGGGTCTATATTGAGGGGATTGTCGGAAGGGGGGCCTCTGTCTCTGGTAGGTCGTATATCGCTTTTTGCGGTATGGAGGAGTATACATTCCGAGCGTTTTCAGAGTGGTTCTGGAATCCTTCCCTGAGTGTAGGAGTTGGTCGGTCTTCTCGGAGAAGAGGTTCTTTCTGTCGAAAGGTAAGTCCTTGACCTTGGAAAACAGGTCTTTAGGAGCAGAAGACTGTTGCAGCCAGCATGCTCTGCGCATAACGACTAATGTGGCTGTCGTGCGCGCTGCTGCGTCAGCTGGGTCCAGAGCGATATTTAAGGCTGTTCCTGAGGCTGCGTAGCCTTCTTTTATCACAGCTTTTAGGATGTCCCGCTTTGACTCTGGGATATGTTGTAGCAAAGGGACAAGCTTGGCGTAGTTATCAAAATTATGGTTCGCCAACAGTGTGGAGTAATTGGCCATTCTGAGTGTTAGAGTTGCCGAGGAATAGATTTTACGTCCGAATAAATTGAGACGCTTACTATCTCTGTCCGCAGCAGTAGGCTTGTACTGTGGCATCTTTGCTCTTTGCTGGACCACATCCACCACCAAGGAGTTTGGTTGCGGATGCATGAATAGGAACTCCATTCCTTTGGCAGGAACAAAGTACTTTTTATCCGCCTTTTTATTCGTCGGAGGGACAGATGCAGGGGATTGCCAGATGTCGTCCGCAATTTCAAGGATAGCTGCGTCCAATGGTAGGGAGATCTTTGGTTGATGGGTGTGTTTGATGTTACGAAGGAGATGATGTTGCTTTTGCTCCACGTCACCCAATTGTACGTTTTGGCTGACCGCCACCCTTTGGAACAACTCCTGAAATTGACGGAGGTCATCAGAAGGTGAAGTGTCGCCCTGAAACACTGCGTCGTCGGGGGACGATGAGGACTGTTGTGCCGGTGAACGGTCAGGTTCGACATCCCGAGCGGGAAGAAGTTGCTCGGCGTGGTAGGTAGACCCGGAGGGAGTTGGTGGTCTTAAAGGATCAGAAGAAGACTGGTATTTCTGACCTTGTTGATAGGGCGAAACATGGCGATGATGGGGGGATGTGGAGTGACGGGATCTCATTGAGTATTCCGAGTGGGTTGATCTTGGTGATCGCGATCTGTCCCTATAAGTGCTGCGACTGGGTGAACGCGGTAAGAATGGCCAGAACGAGGTGATATGTGGCCAGTATGAGAGTACTCAGAGAACTGAGGAGACGGGGACCGTGGCTCTGGAGAAAACTTCGGGCTCGGGGATAGAGAAGACAATCCCCTGGTTACGTGGGCCGTTGGGGCTAGTAAATGCTCCGGTGGAGAAGATGCCGGGGTAGAGATGACTGAATGTGGAATCACTTCTACTGGCATCGGAGGAATCCGTGCCGACGTAGGCCCCTTCAGCGTCGCTGATCGACTCGGCAACGGTGATTGACTGTGCTCCCGAGATGTCTGGAGGGGAGAAGGCCGTCGCACGGTCGGTGAGACGGGTCTTTCGGTGCCGAAGGGCGACTCGGTGCCGAAGTGGTTGACGCCGGGGAGTGCCTCGGGGCCGAAGGTTGTTGTGACTCCCGTTGTTTGGTGGGAGGTGGTGGATGTTTCGGTGCCGAAGGAGGGCGGCTAACTTTTGCTGACTGTTTCTCTGTGGTCTTTGGCGTCGGTGGTTGTTCCGGTGCAGTTGAGCCCGTAGGTACCGGTGAGCGTCTCGGCGCCGGGGAGCGGCCGCATCTCGGCGCCGGGGAGCGGTTTTCGGAGCTGCAGGCGGCCCGGAGACCGAGGGAACGGCAGATATGGTTGAGCCCGATATAGAAGGGCTCGGGGCCGACTTACTCCGGCTGTCTTTCGGCGGCCTCGCTACTTTCGCGGGCGGTGCCGTAGACATCCCTGGTTGGTCATCAGCCGATCTTGAGGGTGGGAGAGACCGTGTCGGGGACGGTTTTCTTTTAAGTTTCTTGGGTTGTTCCAAGTGCCCTTTTGACTGTTGGACGTCCGGTTGTAGGGCTTTGTCAAACAGAAGGACTTTTAGGCGCATGTCCCTGTCCCGTCTAGCTCTAGCTGTTAGTTTGGAGCAGTGGGGACATTTTTGGGGAATGTGACCTTCCCCGAGGCACCTAATGCATAACGCGCGTGGCTGTCGGAGGCAGGCATTGCCTCGTGGCATTCGCTGCATTTCTTAAAGCCCGGCATTGGAATGACTAACTGACTATCGAAGGAAAAAACTGTTTTTTTTTTTTTTTTTTTTTTTTTTTTTTTTTTGACTAACGACTAGGATAAAAACTATAACTTGTAACTCTATGGAATAACTATATACAATAACATATAAAGTCTCTCTGTCTCTGTAGGAAACAGTAGTCACCAGAAAGACAATATTCCGTCCGCGGCCGAGGACGGTCAGGAGGAACTGGCGGGAGCCGGACCAGCGCTGCTCAAACGGCACGAAAAGCCACGAGCCGCACTTCGTGCATGCGTGGTCCGGCAGACTACGGCTAGAAAGATCTCCGATCTGCGGCGCCGGGACAAGCCGACACCTACAGTGGAGCACCCACGGGACACTGCTCGAAGAAGAACTACTGTTTCTTGCTGAGGCGGACTTATGTTGACAAGAGAACTCTCTTCTGCATCTGAATCACATGTGCTGCAGCTGCGCAGATGTAGAGTTTTTAGTGTAGACCAGGAGGCCACCTGCTACGCTCGCCAAACACTGTCTCCCTGGGAGTAGGCAGCCTCAGCTCTCCCCCTGGCTGCTGGGGAGGGCCAGGCCGAGGTGTGGCAGCCCTGGCCTGCCCTCTTCCCATTTTGGGCCACCAGGCCGAGGCCAGCCCAGCCCCGCCCCAGCCTGTGGGGAGAGGGGAGGCCCAATCAGCCCTGGTTCTCCCTCCCCCGCTCCCCACTCAACCATTCTGAACCTGGATTTCCACTCCCCTGCTCTCCCCAACTGCCAGGGAGGATGCGCTAACCCAGTCTCTCATCTCCTGGTCACTGGAGGGAAGCCAGACAGAGGCCTCGCTAGGCCCCACCTTCTCCCTCCAGTCTCCCAAGCCCCTGTGTACAGGGGAAAGGAGGCAGGCAGGATGCAGAGTGATGTGATAACGTCACTGTTTTCCCACGGGAAAATTTCTATATGTCACAGAGAGAGAGAGAGAGATTGATTATTCCCAATTCACGCTCATGATTTGAAAAGACTGTGATTTACCTACCAATTTGCAGAATTTGTTAAGTGAACAAAAGGATAATAAAATGAAATGTGTGTGTCACATTTAATCACTGCTGTTTAGATTTCTTTCCCCCCCCCTTTTAGCATACTAGTATCCAATAAGTGTTGAGAATGATTTATACAAGACTTCAGTACAGGGTTCTTAAATCTTCACTAGAAGATAGGTTTTCCTCTAACACACTGACAAAGCACACATTTATTATGAAAAGGACTATCAGCTTTCTACATCATATAAGGGCAAAGTGGCACACACATCATTACACAATCAAATTTCAAACTATCTGAATTTATTTCCTAAAGCTTTCCTCCTCTCCACCTAGCAGAAAGATTCAACTTAATAATCTTCCTGGTATTATAACATGAAGCTCAAAAAGTAGATTTAGCCCCAGTCTGGAAGTCTACACAGCAAGGGAGGAAACCTAGTGACAGATGATGTGGGAAAAGCTGAAGTACTCAATGCTTTCTTTGCCTGTGTCTTCACGGACAACGTCAGCTCCAAGACAAATGCACTAGACAACGCAGTATGAGAAGGAGGTGGGCAGCCCTTGGTGAGGAAAGAACAAGTTAGGAACTATTTAGAAAAGCTAAACATACACAAATCCATGGGACTGGATTTAATGCATCCGAGGGAGTTGGCAAATGTTATTGAGGAGCCTTTGGCCATTATCTTTGAAAATTCGCTGAGATTGACAGAGATCCCAGATGATTGGAAAAAGACAAATGTAGTGCCCATCTTTAAAAAAAGGGAAGGACGACGATCCAGGGAACTACAAACCGGTCAGTCTTACCTCATTCCCTGGAAAAGTCATAGAGAGGATCCTCAAGGAATCCATTTTGAAGCACTTGGACGAGGGTAAAGTGATCAGGAATAGTCAAAATGGATTCACGAAGGGCAAGTCATGCCTGACCAATCTGATTAGCTTCTATGATGAGATAACTGGCTCTGTGGATATGGAAAAGTCAGTGGATGTGATATACCTTGATTTTAGCAAGGCTTTTGATACGGTCTCCCACAATATTCTTGCCAGCAAGTTAAGGGAGTATGGATTGGATAAATGGACTGTAAGATGGATAGAAAGCTGGCTAGACTGTCGGGCCTAACGGGTAGCGATCAACGGCTCGACGTCAGGTTGGCGGTCGATTTCTAGCGGAGTGCCCCAAGGATCTGTTCTAGGACCAGTTTTTTTCAACTACTATATTCTTGACCTGGATGAGGGGATGGATTGCACTTTCAGCAAGTTCGCAAATGACACTAAGCTAGGGGCAGAGATAGATACGGTGGAGGGAAGGGATAGAGTCCAGAGTGACCTGGACAGATTAGAGGATTGGGCCAAAACAAATCTGATAAGGTTCAACAAGGACAAGTGTAGAGTCCTGAATTTGGGATGGAAAAATCCCAAGCAATGTTTACAGGCTGGGGACCGAACGGCTAAGTAGTAGTTCTGCAGAAAAGGTCCTGGGGATTACAGTGGATGAGAAGCTGGATATGAGTCAACAGTGTGCCCTTGTAGCCAAGAAGGCTAATGGCACACTGGGAGGAGCATTGCCAGCAGATCTAGAGAAGTGATTATTCCCCTTTATTTGGTTCTGGTGAGGCCACATCTGGAGTATTGTGTCCTGTTCTGGGTCCCCACCCCCACTATAGAAAGGATGTGGCCACATTGGAGAGGGTCCAGTGGAGGGCGACCAAAATGATTAGGGGGCTGGAGCGCATGACCTATAAGGAGAGGATGAGGGATTTGGGTTTGTTTAGTCTGCAGAAGAGAAGAGTGAGGGGGGATTTGAGAGCAGCCTTTAACTTCCTGAAGGGAGATTCCAAAGAGGACAGAGAAAGTCTGTTCACATTAGTGACGTATGGCAGAACAAGGAGCAATGGTCTCAAGTTACAGTGGGAGAGGTCTAGGTTGGATATTAGGAAAAACTATTTCACTAGGAGGGTGGTGAGGCACTGGAATGGGTTACCTAGGGAGGTGGTGGAATTCTCCATCCCTACAGGTTTTTAAGTCTCGGCTTGACAAAGCCCTGGCTGGGTTGATGTAGTTGGGATTGGTCCTGCCTTGGGCAGGGGGCTGCACATGATGACCTCCTGAGGTCTCTTCCAGCTCTATGATTTTATGACTCTAATGAAAAAGCCCTGCAGTCCAAGCCCCAGAAGCCCAAGTTGGCTGGCATGGGCTTGCTATGGGCATTTCTTTGCTCTTAGACATGCCCTAAAGGTAGCACATCCTTAAGAGTGAAGATAAGCCATGATCTGGCACAGCACTTAAATAGGTGCATAAAGTTCAGCATCCCATTTAAACTAGTTCTTTCCCAGATTAGAGTCTTACTGAATGGCAATGGTAAGCAGTTAGCACTCAGCATATCACTGTACAGTTACTGTACTAGAACTGAAATTATTGCAGACAGATTAGAAGAGTAATCAGAGTGGAGGCTTCAGAACAGAGAGCACAGGTCACTTGCTGCACAGAGATGGGAGATCACTCTGCAGCCCCTTGCGCCCTCAGGACACAGAGTTGACTGTGAGGCTGCACTCAAACCTGACACAGTGCAAAGGCTAGGCCTGAACCAAAAAAAACACCCCAGTACCCCATGCCAGACACCCCCTAAGAGCAAGCAAAAGGAACACAGTCTTGCATGCAAAAATCAGTTCTGCCACTTGAGCCACGTGTGGGGCAAGTAGAATCAGTCCAGCAGGAACTAAGCGTAAAGGGATTCAGATGTGGAGTGAGTGGGTCTAAGTGGGGCAATCTAAGTGCTGGCAGCTCAGGGGGAGGGATCTAGTGCACAGGGACTAGGAGGGAATGGGGTTCAGCAAGAGTGTCCATGTGAAGGAGGCTGGGGGTTCAGCATGGGGATCTGGGTGCTGAGAGTAGAGGCCTTGGTGGGAATGGGAGTCCGGATTCAGGTGGATGGAGCTCATTGGGGTGGGGGCTTGAATGCAGGGGATGCACCTCAGCAGGGGATGAGGTGGAAGATCCAGATGCATGGGAGTTAGGGGCAGGAAGCAGAAGCTGGTGTGTGCACAGAGCTTCCTGCAATCAATCAGGGGAAGATCCTGGGTCTGACCTTGGTATAGGATCAGCCAATGCAAAGAAACAGGAATTTCTAACCCCTGCTAGGATTAATAGCTGGAGTTCATCACACAGAAGCCACTGGCCAGGTATCCACTGACCTGTCACTCTCTGGCTCCAGACACATCATGACAGAGAGCAAGAGAGACCGTGTCTTGTACGCACACCCAGTCCTACCCCTGCAGGTGATTTGTATCTTTTCTGGCTGCTCCCAATGCCCAAGGCAGATGGTCCGTTCTGGATCACTGCCTGGGAGGGGTGCATGAATCAATTATTCTGCAAGGGAAAAGTAAAAGCTGCAGAGGACATTAATTCCCCCAGTAGTCCCAGAGTCAACATGCCAGCAGGGTTGCCAGTATTTGGGCTTTCTGTTCAGGAAACAAATTGAGAAAATATAAACGTCCGGTATTTTCTGTAATGAGGATTGTGATGTAATGTCAAAAGTGTGTCCGCTATTTTTGTTGAAACCATCTGGCAACCCTACATGCCAGTGATGCCCTAACTATCACTGTTGAACCTCCAGTCAGTAATGGAATCTGTCTACAACCCTCCTTCATTACTGCACAGTTAGCTCAGCAGAGGAGCTTGGGGCTGACAGCACAGCTGCAGAAAGAACAGGATGTGGCTGGTGCACTGCAATTGGGCAGTGTAGCTGGAGTAGGGATGGGCAGTGCTGCTTCCCTTTCCAGGATCTGGCTTGGTTCCTGCCACATTCAACATTCCTCCATGGGTGTGACGGCGCATTGGGGGTCCCCCGTCTCCTGCAGCCCCGAAATGGCACAAACAGACTGCACCAGCCGGTGGAATAGAGGAACTTTATTCCCTCTCCAGGATACAGCACAGTACAGATGTAATCTGGTCACAGAGCTGGGCTAGGATGCCTCAGGCCCCCTTGAGATGGGGGGGAGACTGGGCCCCTAAACTCCAGCACCTTTCCCTAGGCTGTCTCCTCCATGCTCCCAGCCAGCCACTCTAACTCTCTTCCAGCCCTGCCCCCCAGCCAGGGCAGCCTTCCCCCTTCCTTTGTTCCTCTCCATGGGGTTTATCTGGTTCAACAGGTTTGGCATCACCTTTGCATAGTGAGGTTTTCCCTGCTGGGTCTTGCTCCAGACAGCAGAGGTCACCACCGCCCAGCAAGTACCCCCCACTACGTCACAGGGGGCATGCCTCAAAATTTGAGGACTACTACAATATATACTGAGTAAAACACTGAGAAAGATAGTTTGCAGTGATCGTATTTGGGTCCTATTTCCTAAGCATGGAATAGTAGTTTACGTATTAGCAGAAATTTGATTGCAGAAAGCTAGTGTGACAGGCCAGCTGAGGCCCACACTGAAATCGACCAGGCGCGAAGACGCGGCCAGGAAGATGCACAGCGGGAATGCCACCCCGCTGAGCTCTGTACGGAGCAGGACTCCTCCGCCCTGGGAGACAGTGCCTGACGGCGGTCTGGGGCAGGCCACCACGCCCTGGTCCTGGAAAGCTGGGACGTAACCCCGCCCCCTTCGACCCGACGCTCCGTACGGCGGGACTGCAGGGAGGGGAAAGGACGGGCGGCGCAGCCTCTGGCAGGCGGTTCAAAAAACGCTGAGGAGGCAGAAGCAGGGGGAGGACTGCGGGAAAGCGATTCCTCCCCCTGCGCTGGAGGACTGGACACCAGAGAGCCGGGAAGGGGCATCCAGGACCCACGCCAGAGTGGTAAGACCCAGCGTTCCGGGACTGGAGACCCTGGGGTTGGGGGAGGCTAGGAAGCAGCCTAGGGCGTCTAGGAAGCAGCCTGGTGCAGAGCGCTTTTGGCACCCATCGGCTGATGTGTTACAGGGTGGGACCCAGTCAGCCAGGTAAGGATAGCACCCGAACCCCTTAGGGCCCCGGGCTGGGACCTGGCGAAGAGGGTGGGCCCGGGTCCCCCTAGTCCCCACCCCATTATCTCGCACAGTGACTGCATAAACAAACTTGAGAGCCTCGAGAGGGACAGTTGCTCCCAGGGGGACAGGAGAGCAGATAGCTAACCCCAGGGTGGGGTTGAAGGGCCACGGGGTTCCTTGGACGGAGGGCTCGCTTGGCCCCTACTCCACCCGAGAGGGGGGGGGAGTCGTGAGCTTGCGCCTGTCTAGCTGCTGGGCCCTGGATCATTAAGACAGTGGGCTCGCTGGGCCTCACCCGAGGCAGGGTGAAAGCACACGCCCGGACATGATCTGTCACACCACTGCCAATAAAGTACAATTCTTCAAGTTAGTGTCAAGCCCCCTTCGTGTTCCATCAAATTTAACAAGTTTTACACTTGCAAACTTAAGTTTCTGCAGACCAAATTGTATGAAAAAATGACTGAGCTGAGATCTCAGACATTTCAAAACTATGTTCACCACAAAAATGAGGACTTGTCCAAAATAACCAATTTTGAACTAGAAGCAACCATACTAGTTTACTGGCAACATATAAAATAAATAAAGACCATTAAAGCTTTGAAAGAATCCTAATGTTCAAAGCAGAGTCAAAATACTAAAAAAAGTTGAGTACCAAATGTTCAATACATGATATTCTAACAAAACATGGAGTAAGTTATCCCAATTAGTTTAAGCATTGTTTTAAAGCAAGTGAACAATACAGAAAACTAGCTTGTTTACTTCAGTGAAATAATATTGGGCTGAAGTATAGCATCAGAAAACACAAGAGCTGCAACTTTTCAAACTTTGAAGTTAATACACTGGATTTCATGTTTATATTTCTATCTTATTGCTTTTCCTGGACTGTACAGTGCACTCTTAACAAGATAATCTAATAGTTTTCATGCTTAGATTACTGCATGTTAACTGTACCCAATACCCTGCTGGTAAAGTGCACTAAGGAAATGTTAGTACAGCATCTGTCTCCAGCCTCAAACTTTCACAGCAGGATGTTGGATGGGAGGACTGTTTGTCTCTTCATGCCTAGCTAAAGGCAACCTGCATAATGAAAGAAATTGGGCTTCTGCCTTTTTGCCTCTTTTTGGATGTACAGAGGCAGTCTGAAAAATGTCCCCCCCCCCCCCCCCCACTTGTTTCCTACTTTATTCACATCTCTTTAATACTAAAAGATCAAGAAGAGGAATTAGTATCTTGTGATAGTGTAGTTTATATATTTAGAAAAAGGGATTTTTAGTCAGACTGCTTAGAACAAAGAAAACAATTACATTCATTTCAAGTCAATGAAACTCTGACTCTACTTAATGTTCAGCAGGTCACACCCCTTCAATTAAAGAAAGAGCTCAGAACAACAACAAATAATCATATGCATTTCACAGGTCTTCCAACAAAGCCAAAGACTTCACATTCCCAACATTTCTGGGGAGAGTGAACAATCTCACTCACTAGTTTTTTGCTTGGTTGATTTTTTTTAAAGGAAAACAAAGCATTTTCAGGTGTTCTTCATCCATACAGCAGAAAATTTTAAAGAAGTCTGCAAATCACTTAAGATTTTTAATAGTTACAGGTCATTACTACTTTCTGGTAACATACCTTGTACTGCAAGAAGCTGTTCTTCTGTAGTCCAACGGGCATTGATTTTCTGATTCAACTATTAGAATTAGAAAAATTGCATGCTGAGGTAATTGAAGCACATTCCAAAAGCATTGTAAAATTATGTGAAAGTCTTATACAAATATATTTTAATGTCTGAATTTGATAATCTTCCCTGTTTACAGTAAGGTACAAAGATTCAGCTATCACAGAATAATCATATTCATGAAAGTAAATACATTGTTAGTTTAATTTTTTAAATTAAATTGTATTATAACATAATATCTAGATTTGGCTTTTTTCAAGCAATATGCCCAAACTTTCATGAGTAGCTTCAGTAATTGAGAAAACAAAAAAACAAACAAAAATGTCCTCACTCCAATGCTGGTGATATGTTGGTTAAAGTAGAAACTAATTAGTTCACTGATTCACCAGAAAGTGTATTCCTAATGGCACATGATCCAGCTCCCTAAGCCTCATGTATAATCACATTAGCCTTGCTTCCTCTGTTGTTTCTCTACCCACACCCACCTATTTTCCATTTAAAAGACTGAGGAAAAGCATATTTTGCTGACTTCCTCCAGAGAGAACCAATATAGTTAGAACTTCATGAATTTTAGGTGTTCTAGTTACACTGTTCCTGAAACACAGACACCATGCAGCAGCAAGCCACTCAGGGTACGTCTACACTACAACGTTAATTCGAACCAACTTAGTTCGAATTAGTTAATTTGAACTAAGCTAATTCGAACTAACGGATCCAGACTAAAAAACTAGTTTGAATTAGCGTTTTGCTAATTCGAACTAGCATATCCACATTAAGTGGACCCTGAACCAGGCTTCAGGATGGCCAGAAGCAGTGCCGGCAGGGCATCAGAGGAGGACTTAGAGCGTGGAGATGTTGTCTCAGGCTAGCCGAGGGCTGTGCTTAAAGGGTCCCGAACCCCACCCCGGACAGACAGTTCTCAGGGGTGCCCCGCTTGCAAAGCAGTCCTGGCTTGGAGTGCCCAGACTACCCACACTGGGCACATCACAGCACTCGGCCATCATCCCGGCTGCACTTGCAGCAGGCTGCCATCTGGGGAGAGGGGCAATTGGGGGGCTGCAGGAGAGCTTCCACCCCCAGCCCAGTCTTCCCCATCAGGGGCTCGTGCCCCATTCCTCCCTCACCTCCTTCTACTTACCCTTCCCTAGCCCCTCTTCTTGATGTACAAAATAAAGATAACGTGTCTTCCAAAATGGAATCTGTCTTTATTGAACAAAACTGAGGGAGACTGGGAAAAGGAGGTGGGAGAGGGGAAGAGAGAGGCTGGGAGAGGGGAGGGCAACTAAAATGATCAGGGGTTGGGAACAGGTCCCATATGAAGAGAGGCTAAAGAGACTGGGATTTTTCAGCTTAGAAAAGAGGAGACGGAGGGGGGACAGGATAGAGGTCTCTAAAAGCAGGAGTTGGGTGGAGAGGGTGCATACAGAAAAGTTCTTCATTAGTTCCCATAAAGAAGGACTAGAGGACACCAAAGGAAAGGAATGGGTGGCAGGCTTCAAACTAGTAACAGAAAGTTGTTCTTCACAAAGCAAAGAGTCAACCTGTGGAACTCCTTGCTGCACGAGGCTGTGAAGGCTGCAACTAGAACAGAGTTTAAAGGGAAGTGAGATCAAGTCATGGAGGTTGGGTCCATGGAGTGGTATTAGCCAGGGGGTAGGAGTGGTGTCCCTGCCCAAGGTTTGTGGAAGGCTGGAGAGGGATGGCACGAGACAAATGGCTTGGTCACTGTCTTCGGTCCATCCCCTCTAGGGTCCCTAGGGTTGGCCGCTGTCAGCAGACAGGCTACTGGGCTAGATGGACTTTTGGTCTGACCCAGTACGGCCATTGTAAGCTCAGGGTCGGGGGTCTCAGTGGACCACCTTGATTTTCATGCACACCTGCTCCTGGGTGGCCAGGCTGGCAGCTCTCCTGCCCTAGCCGGCAACTTTCCTGTGCCTAGTACAGAGGTCGTAGACGAGGTCCACGATGTCCGCACTAGCCCAGGCGGGTGCCCGCCTCTTGTGGTCCCAGGCAAGCTCCCGGGAGCCGCCAGCCTGGTCCCGGGAAGAGGGGGAGGGCTGGGGGGCATCGAGTGGGGTCCGGGGCCGGAAGAGGGGCAGATGAGTTTCCCTGGTGTTGGCCAGAGTGGCCACCAGGGAAACCTGGGGAGGGCTAGCCTCCCACTAGTTCGAATTAAGGGGCTACACACCCCTTAATTCGAACTAGCTAGTTCGAACTAGGCTTAATCCTCGTAAAATGAGGTTTTCCTAGTTCGAACTAAGCTCTCCGCTAGTGTAGCGGAGTGCTAGTGTAGCGCCTATTAAAGTTAGTTCAAACTAACGTCCGTTAGTTCGAACTAACTTTGTAGCGTAGACATACCCTCAGTCCTTAA
The DNA here is from genome assembly GCF_049634645.1 of Pelodiscus sinensis. Classification (NCBI taxonomy): domain Eukaryota; kingdom Metazoa; phylum Chordata; order Testudines; family Trionychidae; genus Pelodiscus; species Pelodiscus sinensis. Next base: position 146,047,610 of record NC_134713.1, on the reverse strand, counting down.
CATTAATGGAGTTTCTCACGAATCCAAGTACAATGCCATACATCCTACCTTTCATATTCTATTAATTTACCTCAGGAGGTTTGAATTCTTCAATCCCACCTTCCATTTTCTGTTTCAGTGCACTGTTTACTTGCTTAGCATTTTGAACCTTGGTTAAGAAAAAAGTTAATCAGAGCCACATACGTAGTTGAGCACTTTCTACAAACATCCACGAGGATTGACATAAGTATGCCTCTTAAATTATAGAAGTATGCGCTATGGTTTAATATTTCTCTGAACTGCTAATTCACAGACAAATCGTATTTTACCCTAGACAGTGAATATGAGAAAGAAAACTAAGACAGTATTCTTTGAAAGGCGGGTTAAAATGTGTCCACCAGGTAAATTATGATAAGCGAGGAGAAAGATAAAAGGTAATGTTCACAAAATTACATGTCTGTATAAAATGAGAAACAGTACAGGATCCTACAAACATCTTTTCATTTGCTGCTCTCATATTTTTACTGAGTGAGAAAAATTCTATGCATAAGTTACATAAATTACTTCTCAGAAGGCTAGGCTCTCTTTCTTCCCCAGAAGAACTCTAAAAAAGTGTCAAGAGAGGTAGCCAAGTTAGTCTGTAACAGGAAAAACTTTAAAAACAACAAATAGACTAGTAGCACCTTAAAGACTAACAAAACATATAAATGGCATCATGAGCTTTCGTGGGCACAGCCCACTTCTTCAGATGACAGGACTGTTGGAAGTCCAGACGCAAGAATGAGTAAGGGAAAAGAAGAGAGATGGGGAGAAAAAAAAGAGAAAGAAAAGGAGAAAGAAGAAGGAAAGGGTGGAAGAAGAGAGAGAGACAGAGAGTAGATAACTGAGAGGGGTAACTGAGTTGGTCTGTAACTCCTAAATCAATGAGCCCAATTTGGTGGCTCTTTTCAATTTGACATGAACTACTTCAAGACAGGCCAAAAAGAGAAAACAAAATTCCACTTATCACCTACAGTCCTCAACTTAACCCCTCTAACACATTAATCTACAACCCATCCTGGAAAATGACCCCTCACTCTCAGAGGCCTTGGAGGAAAAGGCCAATTCTTGCTTACAGACAACCCCCTAACCTCAAACAAATTATTTCCAATAACCACGCAACATCATACTCATCTAGGAACCCCCCCTGCCATGAGTCGCGGTGCCAACTCTACCCACACATCTAACACCAGCGATTTCATCAATGGACCCAACCACATCAGCCACCAAATCAGAGGCTCATTTAACTGCACATCCACTAATGTGATCTATGCCATTAAATGCCAGCAATGCCCCACTGCCATGTATACTGGCAAAACTGGACAGTCTCTATGGGAAAGAATTAATGGACACAAATCAGATATCCGAAAAGGCAATACACAAATACCTGTTGGAGAACACTTTAATCCAGTGGTCTCCAACCTTTTTATATCCAAGATGACTTTTTAAATGACAGAACAAGCCAAGACCTACCACCCCGCCCCTTCCTTGAAGCCCTGCCCTCTCTACTCTCCTCTCCATCACTTGCTATCCCCAATCCCACTGCTGCTTTTTTCCCCCAATTCTTCTGTAGGAAGAGGTTTTTCCAACATTTGACCTGTCTAGACTGGACCAAATGTCAGAAAAACCCCTTCTTTTAGAAGCCCCCTTATTCCCCGTGGAAAGAGGAATATAGGGGTGACCGAAAGAGCATGTCTGCTCTTCCACTAAAAGAAGCGGAAGAACAAACGCATCCCTGGATGCAGAAGAGTTTTTCTGGGATATCTCCAGAATCCTGAAAAATTCCTGCAGTCTAACTGTATCCTCGCTGGATTGAGACAGGATGTGTAGGCTTTGAGGTAGGAATGAGGGCTTTGGGTGTGGGAAGAGGTGAGAGGTGCAAGCTCTGGGAGGAAATATGGATGCACGAGGAGGTGGATAAGAGGATGCTGGCTCGGGTAGGGGGCTCCAGGGCAGGCAGTGTTGGGATCAGATGTAGGGTTAGGGTACTAACCAAGCCACAGACTTCTGGATGTGAGGGTTCAGGAATTTGGGTTGGAGGCTGTGAAGGGCTCAGGACAGGGGGTTCCAGTGTATGATAGGCTCAGATGTAGGGTCTGGGGGAAAAGGGAGTGCAGGAGTGTTCTGATGCTGTGGCCAGATGGGGGCTTGGCCCTAATTGGGGGATTGTCGGCCAGGCTTCATTATTAAATGAAATACAGGCAGTCCCCGGGTTACGTACAAGATAGGGACTGTAGGTTTGTTCTTAAGTTGAATCTGTATGTAAGTCGGAACTGGCGTCCAGATTCAGCCGCTGCTGAAACTGACCAGCGGCTGACTACAGGAAGCCCGAGGTAGAGTTGCTCTGCCCCAGGCTTCCTGTAGTCGGCGCTGGTCAGTTTCAGCAGCGGCTGACTTGGGAACGCCTGGGGCATAGCAGATGGGGTGCTGCCGGGTTGGTCCAGTAGCACCCAGAGTGGCACTGTGGGACCAACCCGGCAGCGCCCCAGCTGCTCTACCACAGGCATCCGGTGAAAAGCATGGTCTGCTGGGGGGAGGGGCAGGGCGTACTAGCTGCGCCCCCCGCCCCCCCCCAGCAGACCAGGGAGACGCGGGCGGCGGACTGAGACGCACCGCGGTCCTGCCGCCCGAGTCCTCCGCGGCTTTGCTCCGCGTCTCCCTGGTCTGCTGGTGACCAGCAGACCAGGGAGACGGGGAGCAAAGCCTCTGAGGACGCCGGCAGCGGGACAGCCGCGGGGCGCGTCTTGGCTTTCCCGCTGCCTGTGTGCTCCGCAGCTTTGCTCCCCTTCTCCCTGGTTTGCTGGTCCCCAACAGACCAGGGAGGCGCGGAGCAAAGACGCGGAGCAAAGACGCGAGCAGCGGGACAGCCCAGACGCGCCGTGGCTGTCCCGCTGCCGGCGTCCTCAGAGGCTTTGCTCCCCATCTCCCTGGTCTGCTGGAGACAGACGCGGAGCAAACCCCGTTCGTAACTGCGGATCCGACATAAGTCGGATCCACGTAACTCGGGGACTGCCTGTACTAAGTCAAACACAAAAAGTTTCTGCATTGTCTTTATTTCTGAGAAGGGTAGGGAACCTGTTTTGAGTCAGGGGTCACTGACCCATAAAAAAAAGTCAGTTGGGGCCACACAAAAGTGAGATTTAAAAAAATAAAATAAATAAATCCTCCAACCCTCCCGCCCCCCCCAAAGCTTCACTAATGTGGCCCAACTATGTTGGTGGGAGCAGGGGGCATAGTACTGGGGAAGGGTGCTAGTGGGTGATTTGGAAGGGGACAGAGTGCCAGTGAGGACAGAGTTCTGTGGCTGAGGACAGAGTTCTCCGGCAGGGGAGTGGGCGCCAGGAGGGCAGGGGAGTCCCCTGCACCCGTTGCCCTCCTCCCCCCCGGGGCCGACCCCCCTCCTTCCGTGGCACAGGGAAACCCCTGCACGTTCCTCCTCCGGGGACGACTTACCTCTCCTGTGGCGCGGGGAAGCCGTCACACTCCTCCTCTGGGGCTAACGCCCCCTTCCGCAGCGCGCTCAGCATGCCACAGTCCTGAGGGAAGGGAGCAGCCAGCATATTTCCGGAACCGCCGAAGTGGCACGAAGCTGCAGGATTTCCGTCTACTGGCACTACCTCCATTGTCGCTGGTAGGTAGTGGGACTTTTTGGAGATCGGGGGAAAATGGGGAGGCCCAAACGCTTCACGCTCGACTGGTTGAGGCCTCATGATTGACCAGTTGGTGACCATGGCTTTAATCTATCTGGATACTCATTAATGGATCTTTAAGTAACCGTTTTGTTTCAGGCAAATTCCACGAGCCAAATACACAGAGGAGGATCGGAACTTAACTTCATTTACAAATTTAATTCTTATGCAAATAGTATGAACAAGAACATCAGCTGGCTTGCATGTTACCTTCCACATCCTATGACTTAACCTACCAACAAAACAATGGAGGTGATAATGGTTCTTATCAACTCTAGTAACTATTTAGTCTTTAAGATGCTACTAGACTACTTCTTGTTTAAGTTTTTCCTGTACCAGATGAACTTGTCTACCCCTCTGAAGCTTATCTAGTCACTGTCTCTTTCTTCTTCGGTCCTCTTCCCCCCCCCCCCCTTTTTTTCCCCCTTCCTTTTCTTTCTCCTCCCCCTCCTCTTCCCTTAGAAGTCCAGATGCAAGAATTAATAACACTCCTGTCATCTGAAGAAGTGGGCTGTGCCCACAAAAGCTCATACCACCATCTACATCAGGGCTACTCAACTTTGGAAGCCCTGGGGACCACAATGATACCCATAGCACATGTCAAGGGACACAACTTAAGTGTGATTGCATATACAGGCAGTCCCCGACTTACGCGGATCCGACTTATGTCAGATCCGCAGTTACGAACGGGGCTCCTGCTGCTCGTGTACTCCGGGGCTTTCTCCGCGTCTCCCTGGTCTGCCTCGCTGCCTGATCTCTCCCCCCCCCCCGCAGCTTTGCAAAGCCTCGGGGAAGCCGGCAGCAGGACAGCCCAGACGCCCTGCGGCTGTCCCGCTGCTGGCGTCCTCAGAGGCTTTGCTCCCCGTCTCCCTGGCAGACCAGGGAGACTGGGAGCAAAGCCGCGGAGGACCCAGGTGGCGGGACCGCGGTGCGTCTCGGTCCGCCGCCCGCGTCTTCCTGGTCTGCTGGGGTGGTGGTGGTGGGGGGGGGGGGGGGGCGCGCAGCTAGTACCCCCCCCCCCCCCCCCAGCAGACTAGGCTTTTCTCCAGACGCCTGTGGCAGAGCAACTGGGGCGCTGCCGGTTGGTCCCGCAGCGCCGCTCTGGGCGCTACTGGACCAACCCAGCAGCACCCCATCTGCTCTGCCCCAGGCGTCCTGATTCAGCCGCTGCTGGTCAGTTTCAGCAGCGGCTGAATCAGGACACCTGGGGCAGAGCAGATAGGGTGCTGCTGGGTTGGTCCAGTAGCGCCGAGGAGCGACGCTACTGGAGCAACCCAGCAGCACCCCAGCTGCTCTGCCCTAGGCGTCCCCAAGTCAGCTTCTGCGGAAACTGACCAGCGCTGACTACAGGAAGCCCGAGGCAGAGTTGCTCTGCTCTGGGCTTCCTGGAATCAGCTGCTGATCAGTTTCAGCAGCAGCTGACTTGGGGACGCTTGGGGTTCTTAAGTTGATTCTGTATGTAATTCAGAACTGGCGGTCAGTTTCAGCAGCGGCTGAATCTGGACGCCAGTTCCGACTTACATACAGATTCAACTTAAGAACAAACCTACAGTCCCTATCTTGTACGTAACCCGGGGACTGCCTGTATAGGCAAATATATATGCTAATATGTTCAAATAGTTTCTTTCACACTGACAGACATAAATACAAAGATTAAGGTAAGACTACACAACACACAGGCCCCATTTAAGTCAGTTGTGCTGATATTGATAAAATACAATATTTACGCAATTTCCACCCATATGACAGCACTTTTAATGAGCAATGACAGTCTAGGAATTTAACTAAAACACATATCAACAGAAGACCATTATAATGACCACTTTTGTGTTGTGGCTCCCATCTGTGGGGCCCATATTGAGCCCCGCGTAAACCCAAACTTCACCGTGGGCCGCAAACAAACCGGCTAGGGGCTGCATGTGGCCTGTGTGTTGAGTAGCCGTGATCTGCATATTTTGTTAGTCTTTAAGGTGCTACTAGTCTGTCTGTTGTTTCAAGTTTTTTCTAAAAAAAGTGATAAGATATTTCTAGTTACCTTCTTGTTTGCAGACTTTTTACTGGTTTTGTTGCCTTCAGTTATGATGTCCTAATATAGCTCATTCTGGAATTATTTTGACGCTTAAGTTGGAGATTAATTTTTCTTTACAAAGGTGTACTCTCTTGCACTTGCACATTAATATAAACAAATTAAAATGGGCTGAAGCAATGCACAGCTGAATGCATATATCAGAAAATAGATTTGCACGGCTGGTTTGACAAGTGCTAGAATGCACAAGAGGGCACTGGGTATAGAAATAAATTGTTGCATTCAGTCCCATTGAAAAAAGAGCTGCATCCTTTCAGCATTTTAAATAGAAATACACCTGAATCCAGGATTTTTCTATTGTTTTGAGGATTCCCCCATCTAAGGGATGTTAAAATGCATGTAATTACATAACCATGTAACCACTGAAAATTTCAGTAGTTACACATGGGGCGGCAGACAGCTCCCTGGGAGCCATCTCCCTTCTGCCATCCTGCACTGTTGCCTCTGTATCAGACACAGCAGTGTGGGGCAGAAGGCAGCTCCTGGGGGCAGCAGAAGCCTGTGTGTAACCGTGAACATTAACCGATGAGCTGCGGTTACACTTTCACATCCTACTATGCACACTAAAAAGTTATCATGACAAATACACAAATAAGAGGACCTTACTCACCTGTGCAGTAACTGATGTTCTTCGAGATGAATGTCCCCGGGGGTGCTCCACACCACCGCTGCCAAGCCTTTGATCTGGAGTCTTCAGAGCAGTGTCCCTGGGGCTGTGCATGAGTGTGCCTCTAGTCACGTGCTCCTACTGTGCAGGTGTCGCGCATGTGTGAACCGCCCGCTCTCCTCAGTTCCTTCTCTATCCCAAGATGAGATCCATTTGAGGAGGCCAGAATTCCGAAGCAGAGAAGAGGAAGGAAAGGTGGTGGTGGTGGAGTCCGGGGACACTCATCTCAAAGAACGTGTTACTGCTCAGGTGAGTAACCTCTTCCTCTTTGAGAGAGAGATGTCCCTGAAGGTGTGCCACAGCAGGTGACTACAAAGCTGTATCTTTCTAAGAAGGTAGGGACTCTGGATCTGGCATGAATGTAGTAGACAGGGCCGCCTTAGATAATTTGTTTAGAAAAAGGACCTTGAGTAAGTGCATAGTGCTTTGCAATTGTATGGTCTGATGACCATGTAGCGGCTGTGCAAATATCTGCTATGTGGACAGTATGGAGGAATGCTACTGAAGTAGACATGGCTCTAGTTGAATGTGCTCATATGCTGTAAAGAAGATCAGCATCTGATAGGGAGTAGCGAAGTCTAATTTAGTCTGAAATCCAGTGGGAGAGTTTTTGAGATGAAATGAGTTGATCCTTGTTGTGATTTGCTATTGAGACAATCAATTTAGGAGAGAACCTGAATGGTCTTGTGCATTGTAAACAGAAGGAAAGTGCTCTGTGCAAGTCCAATGTATTTTTAATTCAAACAAGCTGGCACGGGCCTTAGGAAAAAAGGTCAGGAATTGTATGCTCTGATTGAGGTGAAAAGATGACTCTCTTAGGTAAGAACTTGGTGAGAGTGCATAGGGTCACTTTGTCTTTGAAAAAGGTGGTGTAAAGGGGATCTGCCATGAGTGCTGCAATTTCTCCCACCTGTCTAGCCAGTGTAACAGCTACAAGAAATGCCATTTTCACAGATAAATGCAAAAAAGAACAGATGTGTACTGGTTCAAATGGAAGCTGAATAAGTGTGTATAGCCCCGTCGCCGCTCCGCGGCGTAGCCCCGAGGTTCTCGGTGCTATGTACCCGCACCCGTGCTCCTAGTCTTTCTTTTAGACGGCTCTATCTTCAGTTTCCCTCTCCCAGGCAAGATGGGAGGGGAAGGGGGGCCCGGGCCCGCCCACTCTCACGGGCCCCAGCCCAGGGCCCTAAAGGTGCGGGTTCAATTCGACCCGCCCCGGCTGACGGGGTATGCACCCGTAACTCGTCAGCCCACCAGTCGTTCCTGACTCTGCCCTGGGCCACTTCCTTCCCTTCCCGTAACCCCACCACCAGGTGACTCACCGCCCCCGATCGGGGTCCGCTCGGGGGAACTTCTAGGCTCTGGGTTGTGGGTGCCCAGAAACTTGAGCGTTACCCTAGAATCTTTCACTGAATGCAGCACTTGATCAGTGTTCGCTGCAAAAAGCTTCTGCCTGTTAAATGGTAGGTTTTTTACGGTGGACTGGATCTCCCTAGGGAAGGAGACAGAATTGAACCAGGAAGCTCTTCTGATTATGACCAGTGTAGCTGAGGTTCATGATATGGTGTCAGCAGCATCTAGGGCAGCTTGTAGGGCCATCCTTGAGATTGTAGGGCCCTCAGTGATCACAGTCCTAAACTGCTGTTTCTTCGCCCCAGCAATGTCTGAAATAAAATCGTTGAACTTAGAGTAATTTCTATGGTTGTACTTACTAAATAGAGCTGCATAATTCACCACTTGGAATTGTAGTACTGATGACATATAAACTTTCTGACTGAACAGGTTGACTCTTTTACTGTTGCAATCAGATGGTTTAGATCTAAAATACTGCTGCTTGCTCTTTCGCTGGGCTGCTTCCACCACCAGAGAATTAAGTACAGGGTGGGTAAAAAGAAACTCAGACCCCTTTGGGGGAACACAATGCTTCCTGTAAGCTTGCTTACAAGTGGGGGTAGCTGTTACTGGGGTTCACCATAACCATCTTTGCCAGCTCCATGATAGCTGGGTTAATCGACAGGGCAATTTTAGAAGATGTCACTGTTGCAGAATGTCCGTCAACTCACACTGATTTTTGTTAACTTCCTGAAGGGGTACGTTAAGTTCTATGGACACACATTTAAAAAGGTCTTGGAAGTGGGCAAAATCATCTGCAGTGGTATGTGAAGGAAGCATGACTGCTTCGTCAGGTGATAAGGATTCACTTGTGTCCAGTGATGGGTTAGAGTGATCACCTTCCAGAGCCTGTTGTCGCTGAGGAGATGGGGATTGTGGTGGTGGAGAGTGCTCTGGTACACTATATTTTTTGTCTGTGTTGAGACTGCCAAGGGCTCCAGTATTGCCATTGGGGATATGGCATGGGGAAGTAGCATTCATGTATTACTGAACTACAGTGGCATACTTTGTGTCTGGAGAGTGGTGCATGAGTTCTGGCAGAGTAGATGGAATGGTCAGCGGGGGAGAACTGTATGGCAAAAACATCACTTGAACATCCTCCTCAGTCATTATCTCTCTGGTGAGATAGTTGGTTGCAATGCCAAAGTACCAGGAGGGTGGTCAGTATCAAGAAAGAGTGAGTAGAAAGTGGAGGAGACCATAATTCTGTGTTGCATATATTGTTGAGCAGGCGTCAACAGTGCCATAGTTGGCTGCACTGATACTATTTGCAGTGTAGGATGGTGTCTTGGCACCGAGCAACCAGTTAACAGAGTCAGTGCCATGGCAGTACCTATACCAGTGACAATGGTATACTTGATGCTTGTGGTGTTGGCGCTGGATGGTATGGTGGCAGACGAGGCAGGCAACTTAAAGCCTGATGCCTCAGTGCAGGGTTTCGAATGACCCCATTTGACATCAGTGCCGGAAATACCTGGTATGTTATAGGTACCAAGACACGGTGCTGCAGCTGCTCAGCACCAAACATGTCGATGCCGGAGCCACATGCAGCAGAAAAGAGGCTTGCTTTTTTGCAGGCTTTTTGTCTTTTCAGTTTCTCAAACTGCTGTCCTGGATCAGAGGCTGGTCTTAGTGATTTTTCAACTAGTAGAAGCTTGAGACTTGGGGATCAGAGGCAGCAAGGGGGTGGGGGGGGGGGGGGAGAGCAGGAGCCAGTACTGGGAGGAGATGGCTTAAAAGCCCATTCCTCCAGCACCATCTCTGCGCAGGGGGAGAGAGGGGGCAGAGGTACAGCTCTTACCGCATTTAAAAGTCAGCGCCGCAGCGAACCTAATCGAGTAGTCGATGAAAATTCCATCGTAAATAGCTTACTAACTGCTATTTAACATTCCTACTTGAGACGTCTCTGTCGCGCCATGTGTAGCAGTGCTTAAAACCTGGCTAACCGGGCATGGTGTCAACTAACTAAGGGATGGATGAACTGGAAAAAAAAAACCTTTTTTTTAAAAAAATGACCAATGAACTATTCATTGGTAAACAACTAACTATGGAGTAAAAATGAGGTGAAAAGGGCCTATATCTAAAAAAATGTGGAACGAGGTAAGGAACACTGCCGAGCTCCATCTCTAGCAGGAGGTGGTAGAGGAGGAACTGAGGGGTAGGGGCTCACGCATGTGCAATGCCTGCACAGTAGGAGTGCACAGGTAAAGGCGCCCACATGCGTCTCCCCAGAGACACTGCTCTGAAGACTCTGATCAAAGGGTCAGCAGCGACGCACCAACCTGATGTGGAGCACCCACAGGGACATCTCTCGAAGAAATATCACTTCCACCATGTTAGATTTTATTCAATTTGAAGTGAGATAAAATGTTAAAATAAAATAAGATTCTATTTTCCTCCAATATAAAAATTAAGTTCTCTGTTGAGTGGATCACCCCCCTTTATAAGAATTAAATGTACGCATGTTTTTTTATAAAGAGGTAGCTGTCTTACATGATTATATCCTCAATAGTAGACAATAATAGCATTAAAAAAGGAAAGGCTATTTTCTAACTTCCAACTTGATACCAATGTAATATTAACTAGCATAGGAAGAATCAATTTAACCACAGATGTGTTAAAGCAAGACAGATGATTTCAGTGACCCCATAAAAAGAGGGATTAGGACAGTGGTTCTCAATCTGTGGCCCAATTAGCATTAAGGATGTTAAAATTAGATTAATCAACTAATTGAGTAGTCGATGGAATGTCCATTGACTATTCGATTAGTCAATAAGGGGGCTTCTGCTTTGAAATGTAGCAAGAGCCTACCTGGCTGTTGCTACATTTCAAAGGCAAAAGTGACTTGCCTTTGAAATGTATAGGAGCCCCAGCAGGAGCTCTTGTGCATTTCAGAGATTGAAACACTGCATCAAGCCCGGGGCCTGCGAGGAGTCCCCCGCTGACACTGGGCTCCATGCAACGCTTCTACTGTGAAATGTACAAAAGCTCCAGCGGGACTCTTGTACATTTCAAAGGTAGAATGCTGCTGTTGCCCGCTCCCACAGAGCTGGAGTTGGGGGGGGAACTGGTTTTTAAGCTGGCTCCCCGTAGCACCCTCTTCTTTCCCCCACTGCCTCTTTCAGATTGAGGCAGCAAGATATGGAGGGGGGGGGGTGAGGGGGGAGAAGGGAGTGACTAGTCTATTAGTGTGCCAACTATCCAATAAGCTTTTGCTTATTGGATAGCTGACTAGTCGATTACATCCCTAATCAGCATATAGCAGCAGCCCACACGACATCCTCAGGGCCATACAGCCACAGCCTTGAGAACTAGATTAGAAGAATACAAAAAAAAAAAAATCTTAGGAACAAGAACAGTCAGCACAAACAAAAGAGGACAGTGACCCAAAGTACCTGGCGCTTCAATGAGATTAGCTCCATGTCCAGCTGTCTAAGAATTGTGTTAGCTGCACTGGGGCTACAGGAAACTGCTACAACATCTTCCTGGGTCAGATACATGCCCTTAGGTGGACGACATTTAGAACGTTGCGAGTGATGGCGATGCTGTAAGCTCTGATACTCTCTTCTACCCAGTCCTATTTTACTGGTCTGAACAGGTTGTTCATTATTGCCCTTAAAAAGTTGGAACAGATAAGGCAATTAAAATATTCAGCTTTTGAATACCATGCCACATCATAAATAGTTTACCAAAAAAAGATAAAAGCTAGGCCATTTCTATAGCTACCTGAGAAGAGCATTAAAGCTGTGTAGCCTAGGAGTGTTGGAGTACAGTTAAACAAACAACTGACCTATGAGCCTGGAGTTATCGGTTAATCCAACCTACTACACACATGCATCAAGGGGGCAAGTGGGAGCCAGTGTTTGGGGAGAGCTGGCTTAAAAGCTGGCTTCCCATAACCAACAGATCCTACAGAGCCACCTGCTCCCCCACTACTGTGCTGCTGCCTCTGATAGAGAGGCAGCAGCCTTGAGGATGAGGGTACAAGTGAAAGCCGGTACATACAGGAAGCCAGTTCTCAAGCCGGATTCCCATGAATGGGTTTGTTTAGTCTGCAGAAGAGAAGAGTGAAGGGGGGATTTGATAGCAACCTTCAACTTCCTGAAGGGAGGTTCCAAAGAGGATGGAGAAAGGCTGTTCTCAGTAATGACGGATGGCAGAACAAGGAGCAATGATCTCAAGTTACAGTGGGGGAGGTCTAGCTTGGATATTAGGAAAAACTATTTCACTAAGAGGGTGGTGAAGTACTGGAACGAGTTACCTAGGGAGGTGGCGGAATCTCCATCCCTACAGGTTTTTAAGTCTCAGCTTGACAAAGCCCTGGCTGGGTTGATTTAGTTGGGGTTGTCCCTGCTTTGGGCAGGGGGCTGGACTTGATGACCGCCTGAAGTCTCTTCCACTCTATGAGTCTCTAATATTGGCTCACATGGAGCTGCCTGCCCTTCACCCTATGCACGGCTGCCTCTCTATCAGAGGCAGCCGTGCAAGGGGTCAGGCATGAGCCAATATGCGCAGAGAGCTGGCTTTAAAGCTGGCTCTCTGCGTGTGCTAGCTCCATGGAGCTACCTGCCGCCTCTTGAGGCAGCGGGGAAGGGAGGCAGGTGGGAGCTAGCTTAAAAGCCATCTCCCAACGAGCACTAGCTCTGTGAAACGGTCACCCCAAACCTCTACACTGCTGCCTGCTGTCCTTGGGCCCCCCATGAACAGGGGCTGCTGCTGGCCCACACTGCTGCCTCAGTATTAGAGGCAGCAGCGTGGGGTAGCACGCAGGAGCCAGTCTGCGCAGGGAGCCAGTTTTTAAAAAGCAGCAGCATGTTTTTTGCTAAAGCAGCAGCACGGGGTGGCAGAGGGCTCCCCAGGATTCTGCCCTGGGGAGAATTTTAGTAATCATGTAACTGAAAAATTTTTATGACTAGAAAATTACAAAAACAAATGTTATCTAACATCCCTAGTATAGTCCAAGTTATGTTCTCAAATCAGTTGTTGGATAAGTCTGTTATAACCTTTAACATTTCTTTCGAAGTTTACAGAGTATGTTTCCATTACAAAAATTATTTTCAGTTGGGTTAGAGAAACATTAGCACACATACTATGAAAGAATGTTTCCTAACCTTTAGAGTTTGTTTAGTTTTGTTTTAAAAAAAAAAAATTTACAGGTTCGAAATCTAGGCTCCTGAGTCTCCACATATTCTATATAAAAATAAGGTTACAAAGTGGAGCACTAGAGCTGGTAAAACAAAATCCATCAAAAATAGTGTTTTGTTGAAATTGAAATTTTACAGGAAGATTTCTCAGTCCAGAATGACCTCAAAATATGAGAATGAGAAAGAAACACACTCCTAGTCTAGTTGTTTGGACCCAGATTCAATTCTTCCGCACTGAATTGAAAACAGGATTTTCCATCCCAAATTTCTCTGAATGCCTTCTAATGCAGAATGAACAACTTCTTTTCATTATTTCATGAAATGGAACTGTTTCCTGGATAGGCCTACCAAATGCCAGAACTAAGATTGCCTATGCAAAAACCTAATTCTTCTCATTCCCACACTTTATGTATGTATCTTATGTTACTGTCTTTAACAACATGATCACATACTGTTTTTCCCATGGGACCCCAGCTTCATTCAGTCCCCAAGATTTTATTTCTATTGTTCAGTTTGTGGGTCTAGGCCAAAGAAAGGCAAATTACAGCCCATGGGCTGTATCTGCCCATCTGCTGTTTTAATCTGGGCCTCAAGTTCCCCCGCTGTGTGTGCACTGTGGCTTCTGGAAATGGTGCCGTGTCCCCCTTATGGCATAGGGACAGCCAGCAGGCTGCACATGCTGCCCTGCCCCAAGCACAGTCTCCACTACTCCCATTTGCTGGAACCCAAAGCCAATGGGAGCATCAGGGGCAATGTCTGCAGCACACAGAGCTCCCGGCTGCAACTCCGTGTGGGAGCTGACTGGAAGGGAGACATGCTGCTGCTTTCAGGAGCTACTTGAAGAGGTAACTCCCTCTCCCCCTGCACTCCAACCCTTGTCCAGCCCTGATCCCCCTCCTGCCCGCCGAACTCCTCAGTGCCAGCCCAGGGCTCCCTCTTGCACCCCAAACCCATCATCCCCTGCCTGACCCCACAGCCTGCACCCCCCTCTGGAGCCTCACCAACCCCCTACACTCCAACCTCAATTTCACAAACATTTGTTGCCCTCTACATAGTTTTTCAAACCCCGATGTGGCTCTTGGACCAAAAAATTTACTCGGCCCTTTAAGCCTTATTTACAGAGTACTATTATCTCTTACTATGAATACAGATAATTTCCTTATTGGCTTTTCTCAAGTATTTATATGTACAGTTATATAAAGACAGTCTTGGCTATACAGTATTCAAGACCTTCACAAACAATTTATCTTCACAAAATTCTTGTGAGTTGAATTATTATCCCCATTTTACAGAGGAGGCCTAAGGTCAAAAGTGAAAAAAAAAACCAATTTCAGACTGAAATGCTTATTACCTGCCTTTTTTTTTTTACACTGTATTGCACATTTTATAGCACTTGATACATTCTAATAAGCTTCTATTGACTAATACAGCCAATGCACATCAGGATTCAGGGCTTAAAGTCAAAAAATGAGGAACACCTAATTAGTAAGCATCTCTGTAAAGTTGTTTTTAAATGATTTGCTCAGCATCACACAGGATTTGTAAGGCAGAAGCTAAATCCAGTTCTCCAGGGAAGCATTCAATAATAATGCTCAATGCCTTAATAATGAAACCATCCTTTCTATTCCTGCAACCCCTTAACTCATGCACTAAACACCCTTTAGTTTTTACAACAAATGAGGCAGGGGGATCCTACAGACAAAGCTTCCTTTACTCTACAACTCTGATTCACCTCCAAAGCAGGTCCATCAGGTAAACTGATGGAATGAGGCAGAGTTTTCAGAGAAAAAACATTGTGACCATGTAACAGAAGTCTATCAATGTATATGCACAAGCACGTTGAATTAGTGTTACTTGGGCAATCTTAATTCTGGCATTTCCTAAATAGTGTGTTTAGCTTTTGCAACTTAAACAATGTTTGCTTAAACAGTTAGCAATTTCCTAGGTTTTAAAGGAACTGAAAAAAAAATCTCTGTCAAACTGATATGTCATGGCTCATCAGCAGGGTTGGAACCTTCCGATTCATCAAAGACCTAGGCTACCTAAGCTAACTGACAGAGGTGATAAGTTGTCATCCTGTATGCAAACAAAAACTAGAAGGAAATGAGACCAACTGCTAGATATTTGCTGACATTAAAGGACTGGTAAAATTCAAGAAACTCTGATTCCATTTCGGAGGGTAAAGAGGTGTTCTAGGGTCAGACTACTGCTTCTTACTCCCAAGGCCTGATCTCTTCTGCCCAGTGTGCTCTAACCAAAGGATGTTAAGTAGTGAGTAAATGACTAATCTAAATAACTAATACACTATTAGTTGATAAGCTCTGCAGTTTAAATGTACTAGAAGCCAGTAGTGCAGGCAGCCCGGATCCTACTACATTTAAACTGCAGAGCCGCAGCGGGGGTGGGTCTGGGACCCAGAGTGAGCCGGGATTGAAGCAGTCCTGGCTTGTGCCGGGTCCGGACCACTGCAGCTCTGCCCTTTAAATAGAGTAAGAGCCACTCAGCTCTTACTACATTTAAAAGGCAGTGCTTCCTCTGCCTTCCCATCCCCGCCACTATAGAGATGGTGCTGGGGGAAACTGGCTTTTAAGGCGGTTCCCCTCAGCACTGGCTCCCTGCCCCCACTGCCTCTGATATAGAGGCAGTACTGATACTGATAGAAGCATGGGGAAATGTGAGTAGTCAACTAAACTATTCTTTTACATTCCTACTCTAACCTATCCCATTCTAGTTCATTCTCTTCACTCAACCGTGACTTCTCCTCCCAGTCTTTTTTCTTCTCGTCTCCCCAACCCTAGCTTCCACTCTTCAGCCTTTGTATCCCGGTCCCATTCTCAGTATCCTCTGTGGTCCTCGATCCATCGGTCTTTCCCTGCACATTAGTTAGGATCTTGCAGTGGGAAACTGGGATTGGGAGCCAATCTCAGTCCCTTGGATTCCAGGCTCCTTGGTGAAGAGTCTTTGTCCAGGCAATTCCAGTTCTCCTTCCTTGTTTGATCTCAACACCAGCCTCCCATCAGCTCCTAGTCCTCATACTCAGCTAAGCAATCAGTCCCAGTCCTACCCCTCCAACTTCCAGTCACATTTCCCATCCCACCCTCCAGTCTTAGTCTCACTGGACTCCTTGCCCCAACCTATTCCTTTCCCCCCCGCTCAGTGTTACTTTTGTCCCTTTTGCATTGAGGTCAAATGGATTCCTCTTCCTTGCTACTCGAGTGCCAACATATGCATGCGTGTCACTGTGCACAGGAAAAAGAGGGTCTCCTTGAACTCATTTCCAGTGCCTAGCCCCAGCCAGGAGAAACCACTACTACTTACAACTTTGCCAACTGTGCATGCAATTTCACAGAAGGGAAAACCTCCACATCCACTGCTTTATTTCAAATCCCTGTTTCCAAAGCACAGGAAGTACTTAGGTGGTGTTGTGCTCAGCATTGCTAGTCTAAGCGATTTAAGAGCCTAAACTTCATTTTCAAAAGGGACTTAAAGCACAATACTAAATACCTTTATAAATCTGGGCCGAAAGTTGGGTTGTTTTTTTTTCATTTGCTTTGCCCATGTTAAAAAAAACCCAGTATTATTCCTTTGTGTCTAGAAAAGCTGAACTATTTTGGCTGAAATTTTTTCAAAAGCCTAAAGCAGAGACCAGGGATGTTTTCCCCCTTCCTCTGCAGCATGGGTTTAAACTATGGTGTAGGACAGATTTTCTGCCACCTCAAACCATGATTTAAAAATTGTAAGGACTTAAGTAACTCATCCAGAGGTTATGGGTCTATTACAGGAGTGGGTAGGTAAGGTTCTGTGGCCTTCAGTGTACATGAAGGGACTACATGATCATGATGATCCCTTCTGGCCTTCAAGTCTATGAAAGCATCAGATGTGACAACCAACTATAATTATATGAAGACAAGATACATATGCTCTCATTGCTGTGAATGAAGAGGATGTGTCATACTTTTATACATTAAAATACAAACTGGTGTTTCTCAAAGTAAGTATTTGGTATCCAATTATTCAGCATCAGTAAGAAACTGGAAAGAGTATTTGATAGAATATTTAATTGGGATTGGCCCTGCCTTGGGCAGGGGGCTGGACTTGATGGCCTTCTACGGTCTCTTCCAGATCTATGGTTCTATGAAGGGCCAAATGTCTCCTATTGATTAATCCTGATCTCTTCTCTGAAATATCTTCTTACTGGCTGATCAGCAATTTCTCTCCCTCCCCAAAGAGAGGTAAAGACTGAAATATCTCAGCAAATGAAATAGTAAAGGTTAGCTTCATCCAAAAAGTATCAAAAATCTTCTATATTTTAAATATTATATGAAGATTTCATCTAGTTATGCTCTGTACAGAAGGTATCATGGAAAAATTACTAACATTCATTGTAACTAGAATGTTACCTCCTTTTTGGTTTCTTTTTTGGGATCATAATCACTATCGTTTCCATCCATTGGATGTGCTTCTTCCACATCATCATCACTGAGGACAGACAATAAATAAGTAAACTTGGTCCTATTAGCCTGTTATTCCACTAGTTAAGCCGAGGCTATCTACAATTATATCATTATGTTATAGTCATAATGTCATACGACAAACAAATGGATATGAATTACCATTA